>NW_022475035.1:0-299980 GCF_009193445.1 Aspergillus pseudotamarii | reverse complement strand
TGGTTCTAGCGAGAATGTCAACGCACACGCAACGCCTGTGGTTTGGTCTAGTAAGGCTACCTTTGGTCCTGCGTCTAGCGAGGCTGCGAAGACTACTCCTTCAGCTGTTACTAGTGTCCGCGTGTTCGGGCCGGCGTCTAGTGCCAATGTGGAGGGTACACCTGTCGCTGCCTCTAGTGAGGGAGTCTTCGGACCTGCTTCTAGCGAGGCCGTGAGAGCTACTCCTTCTGCTGTCACTAGCGTCCGCATGTTCGGCCCAGCATCCAGTGCTAACTTGGAGGCTACACCTGTCGCGGCGTCCAGTGAAGCAGCTTTCGTTCCTGCATCTAGTGAGACCACAAGGGCTGCCCCTTCTGGATCTAGCGTTCGGGTGTTCGGTCCTGCTTCTAGTGCCAATGCGTACGCTACACCTGTAACCTCGTCTACAGTGAGAGCGTTCGGTCCCGCATCTAGCGCGAACGCGAAGGCTACTCCTACCACTCTGTCTAGTGGAAGGGTGTTCGGTCCTGCGTCCAGTGAAACTTCGTCCCGGGCGTTGTTTGGTACCCAAGCGGCTGTGCCGAGTGGAGTTGATCCTCTGAGGAGTGGTGCGCCCAGCGGTACGCCCAGTGGACAGCCGGAGCAATTCCAGACGTTCCAGGGAGCAGCGCCGGAGAAGATGGTGCCCGTTCTTGCTATGATGGGGGTTTCTGGCTTGCTCGGGGCTTGGTTGGTCCTCTAGAGTTTGGATTGTGGTGGTTATGGATTAGGGGTTCCATGAAGAGATGATTCTTATTATGATATTGATTTCATGTAGGTTAAATTAGTGTTTTATATAGGTCTTGGTTGGATATTTATTAGGGTTAGATAACGTTCGAAGTCGTTCCTCATGCCGTTATAATTTCGTCTCGTCTTTGAACATCCTTTAGTTCGAGTCCCCAGGATTGGGAACAGAATAGTAGAGAAGGCCTGACGTATTCTCAAAGTGAGCTGGATTATACGTGAACCGCCTGTTGAACCTTAGGGTAAAGGTTGACCAGACGATACCAGAGGTCCGGGTGGCTTTGGATCATCACCTGCGGATCCCAGGCCATGGCTGCGAAGATAGTCTCGATTCCACTGCCCACTGGTGTCATGAAAATTTGGCAGACCTGTAGGCCGATCACGAAAGAGAAGGCCATGATCACGGGGGTGAATTCCCCGCCGCTGTTGTAGGCGGGGTGGGTATACTGAAGGTACAGATACGACAGCAAGGCACAGACATACGACACAAAGACCGAACCCATGGTTAAGACCGGCCCCATGAGACAGTCGTTCACGAGCGCGTCAACGCCCCGGTCCTTCATCATGGTCCATGTATCTTTCGCAGACTCGATGTATGGCTTGCCATACAGGGCAATGTGGCAGAAGGCGTAACGGTTGAAGAAGGTGACTAGCCAATCTAGCATGGAAATGAAACACCCAAGAATCCAAAATGCGATGCTACCCAGTAAGTTCCCTTCTGCCGCCTCTTGGCGCTGTGCGACAGAGCACGCCTGCCGGAGCATGTTGATGAGGGCAATGATCAAGCTGCCGAAACTGATGCTGCCGAACGAGTAGGTTGTGGCGCGCTTAAAAGCGCCACGAGTGGCCCCCTTCGGCATACCATTTGGCGAGTTGCTCCAGAAGTACCAGGTTCCGTAGACTCCAGCGATAGTCGTGTGGACGGTGTTCTTCAGCCATTCGCTGAACCAATACATGGCGAATGTCACGTAGACGACCAGACCTATTACTCTGCCCGTACTGCAGCCTCCACCGTCACGACATGCCGGATTAACCCCGCCGCTATTGGGTTCATAGGCGACATAGATCGAGACCAGGGTTACGGAGAACCAAGCTCCAAAAGCCACGGCGACGATACCTCCGATCGCACTGACGAGGAACATGTGTCCGTGCTTTCTAGAAACATCGATGGATGTTTCCAACATGAATGCCGTAAATGGAATGCGCGGGATCCAACTGATGAAACAAACGATGGCAAAGACACCAAAGATGAGGAACACAATACCTCCACCATATTGCTTCTTCGCCAAATAGTAAATCGCGGTGGCTAAAGCGAACACAATGTTCAAGATCCCTGTAACCCAGATGAAGAGTTTAGGGAAATAGCGAGCTCCGAGGAAGTAGGCCCATGAGAAGGCGAGTGCCACACATAGTACAAATATAAATAGCACCAGAGTATTGGTGTCAAGCGAGAAGGTGTTGGACGAATCATAGATGCCGCCGCCATTGAAACCTTTGTATTTCGCATATCGGTGAATTGCTACTCCAGATACTGCAACATATCCCAGGAACACCGCGATGAGCTACATCATCGGTCAGTTCAACTTGCGTGATGGGTAGCGACAACAATTTACGCAAATCCAAGAAAATAAAGATGAGAAGACGTACCAAAAGACCAGCCCAGATATCGTTAAACTTGGGTTTCTCAATCTTGAAAGCATCGTCGAAACCATAGACGGCCTGATTATAAGTCGGCGGGGGTTCGTGAGGCTGCTTGGGCTCCGGACCTCTTCGATAGTTGGGGTCGGCGTATTCATAGTTGCCATTATTGGCGTTATTATCGTAGAATGGTTGTTGCTGCTGCTGAGGTGGAGGTGGACCTCCACCAAAGCTCTCGTTTTGGTTATAGTAACTCGCTGCTTGACCGCTCATGGCTGCATTAAAAAAAAAAAAAGATGACCAGCTGCCGGGAACGGACACAAATCGTGGGAGACACGAAGAAAGAGGAGGGGGGAGGGGCAAGATAAAAAGAAAGAGGAAACAGGTACACAAGGCACGGCAAGGGGCGCAGCGAAAGAAGATTTCCTGCAACAATTTTTTATCTTAACTCGCATCCCTTCCGTATGCGGTCACTCAAATTCATGGCTCCATCTCCAAGAAATCGAATGATCCAACCAAATCCTTTCAAGAGTTTCCTTCGCGTCATGATGATACTCTCGCCAACTGATCCGAGCCAATGACGAGGTTGCATTGAGGCAGTTCCAAGAAAACCCAAGAGCTTGAATCTTGGACCCTTCCTCAGCCCTACTCTTTAGCGTCTGATAGTCTGCTCTAGCGTACCACCACTCCAACTATATTTCCCAAAATCTCCTCACAAAAATTTAGTTGATTTGATTTTTTCTTGTTCTCTTTATCAATTTTGGTGAATGCTTTTCAATTGATCGGTAATTGCTCTAATCTATGTACATGAATTGTAAATAACAGTGGTATCAGAATTCATATTCAAAAGCAGTGCCGCAGAAGATGTTGGAAGTAGAGAAAAAAAAAAAAAAAGGCGCTCATGCAACATATGTACAATACATACATAGAAAGATCATCACGAACATTGTCTGCCCATTTCATGATCCAGAGATCTATTCCAATTTACCAGCGCAAGTTTTCCAATGCACAGGCAATGTCAGACCCAAGAATCAGATAGTTGACCACAGATAAAACTCCGCAATCCCTTATCCAACAACGAACGCCCGGTAGCTGGCTGTGAAAATGCGTCAATCAATGAGTGAAATTACAGTTGTAAACATTACAGAATATGAAATGAGTCGGCGAAATTCGCAAGCACTTTTGGAGTCCGTAGACGACGGTGCGCGAGGGTGGTAGGACAAAAGAACACAATAAATGAGGGCGTAGAGTACCAAATAGTATCGGAACAAGGCATGTTTTTTCTCGGGTATCAATAAAAACAATTTCGTTACAAGCAACAGCAATTTTGCAAGCCACCGTCGCAGACATTTACCGGAACGCATCTTTCATATGACGCCATCCACCGGCAATGCTGCGCTCAACCCCAGGAACGGGTGTCCGTGATCGCGTAGTCGGCCATTCATCCGTGGCGGCTTGAAGGTATCCCTTGCTCAAGGCTTTCGAACGTCGCAGCTTCTCTTGCCGAACCGCTGTCCGTCGAGATGCTCTTAGCTCTTCAATGCGGCCCTGTCCAACACGATGGCGCCGCACGAAACACTCATCCAGTAGAGTATTGGCATCCAACAGCCTCTTGGGAACCGTTTGGACGACTTGGAAAACCTCCATGGGATCGGATACGGCGAGGATGTCCCTCTCACAAGCCTTGAAAATAGCTAGCGAAGCTCGGAAGAATGTCTTCGATCCTTCGTAGAAAAAGACATCCCAGATGCGTAAAGTCGTCTCCAAGGGCACAGTCCCGATGTACAATGACATGAGCCAATTCGTCAAGCCTAGTGTAATATCCGGTAACCGAGAGTCGACTGTCAACGGAGGCGTCTTGGATTTGCCGGGAGCGGAGCCCGTAATTTTGTTGTAAATTAGCGGGGTTGAATCTTTCAAGAGAACCATAAGGATCCATAGATCGATATTAGCACCTTCGAGGCTTATCTCGTGGGTACCGGGGAGATAAACAGAAGTAATGATATGCAGCATCCAAAACGCCTTCTCTTCCGGAAGGAACAGGAGGAGCAGGCCTGTAATAAAGTTGAGTGATTGCGTGTAACCGACTTGGGGATTGTGCAACGCAAATGCATAGAGCACCCGCCGGAGCGATTGGATCATTTGCGTCTCGACAGTGACCGAGCCATGCTTCAGGTTGCTGCTACCAGAGCTAGCACCTGAGTTCCCGATCCCGTCAGTAGATTCAGGCTTGAAGTGGATATTATCGGGGAACGTTCGGTGCAAGTCTCGTTCGATATGCTCCTTGTCATCGTTGCTTGGGCTTTCCATAGCTTGGTTCACAAGCTGATCATATAGTCCTGGATTACGATTCAAGTGCTCATAACCACCGGCATAAAAGAACCAAGCTGCCCCTCTGTACTCAGGAGGAATGCCTTTGCGGACAAGACGCTTCATCTTGTTTGATTTGGGCGGGAAAATCCTCGGTTCGGTGGAGGGCAATCCATGCTCCTTCAGCAATTCTGACCATTTGTTTCTCCGACTCCTAGCAAATGCTGCATACGGGCGATTCCAGGCCTCGTACTGTTGTAATGTGACGTGGTGACTGGCCTTCCGAAATCCATACTGGTCCCTGCTCTCGGTAGGCTTCAAAAACGGAGGCGGCACGGTGCCGGGAATGAATATCGTCGTCTCTAGTGGGCTGGTATCAGATGGCCGATCCGGCGTGTTCTGGTCCAGGGGCTCGCTAAATTGTTTTTCATTCAATTGTGCGTGGCCCAAGAACTGCTCATCCAGCGTATTCTGGTCGGGCGGGTTTAAAACTGGGAGCGGTGGAACCGGCGGCAAATCCTCGGTCGGATCTAGCTCGGGCGAATGTTCATCGGAAGTATGCCCATCGTCTAGAGTCAGCTCTGTCGGCGGACGGGGACTCAGCGGTCTTGCTTTGCTCTCTCCACGCCAGTCAGGAGACCCCGGCTCTTCCGTGACGTCACTAAACCCGTCGAGATACATAGAGATAGCATCTTCCACGCTCATTCCCCCGTCCTTCTCATACGATCCATCTGGTGTATCAGGAGAAAGATCGGTAATAGAGCTACTCTTCGTTAGGACACTACTTCGCTCCGTTCCACTTGCCTGTCCGACACTAGAGCGCGACGTCATGGCGGAGTTCACGCTGGAGCGGAGAGCATCTTCCCCATTGGCCTCTGTCGATCCATTATGATAAAAGCGCGGTAAGCCAAGTCCCTGTTGTGGGGTGTCGTTGGACTGACGATCTAGGGAATGGAGGGTCTTGGGAGGTCTGTGAAGCTTCGATGTAGATTTGGAGGTTCTTAATCTTGGTTGAGGAGGAGGGGTCTTGCGACGATATGTCGGACGCTCAAAGTCACTTTCTCTCGAAGGAGCTCTGGGGAAGCGTTCAAACGTTGGATTAGCAGTGGCGGGCATGCGATACGTCGGTCTGTGCGAGATATAATCACCACCCATTCCGGGTTGGGGGGAGGGTGAGCGTAGGAAAGGATCATCCGGAATGACAGGGGGTCTTCTCGGAGAGCGTGGGAGCGGAGGCGCACGTGGGGCGGTGGCGGTTCGAGAAGATGGAGGAGAGGGGGGGTTGATTCTTAGAGGATTGAGACGAGGAGGATTGGGCACTTTGCGACGGTTGGAGATATTATGTTCGCCTGGCGACGGCGGATACCGAAAGTCTCCATTTTCTGTGACCATGGCCACGATTGATAACCCAGTTCCCGCTGGACATTTGTCGATAACGAAGTCAAATGGAACGTAATTGGAAGCGAATTCACCGCTTGATGGACCGATTCAGATATGTAGAAGTGGTTGAGAACAAGAGGCGAACAATTGAAAGGGGAAATGAAAGGCTGAGCGAGCTGTAAAAATGGAGCTCGGGTGGTCGTGGTTCAAAACGAATGATGGGGATCTCAAAAGCAGTCAAGCTACCCGACAATCAATCCTATAAATGCGGGAAAAAGGAACGAGTGGAGGGAAGGACAATAAAATCGGAGAAGTTGCCCCAACTAACCACACCGGTGTTTCAATCCATCAAAAAGTCTCTCTATCCTACCAGAGGTTTACTTGGAGACTCCATCCCTCATGAGAGATGTTTAGAACAGATAAGAAACTGCAGGCAAAGAGAGCGAAAGGAAACGAGCGATTGAAAAACCTGAGAGGGCGCGAAAGCGGAGCGCCCAAGTGGGAATGGAAAAAAAGGGGAATTTTGGTACAAAATGAAGCTAACAGCTTGTTTGAGGCTTAGCGCGGTATGGATGGCGTTTCACCAAAACAGACCCTGGTGGTATTTTTCTAATGGGTTTATTTCCCAATATAAAGCCCTTTAATATTTTCGTCCGCTATGATTCGCTGTGTGGTTTCAAAGTGACGATCGCATGATATCAACGGCCTTGTTTTTATTGTTCATTTCCTTGTATATCCTCTTGAAGCGCGGGATTTCAACAGGGAAGTTGGATATCAACGGGTGGAAAAATGCGATAATGGAATTGTACATTGTGTTTTTTCTCCGTTGTCAACAATGGGTTACATACACCGTTGAAATACCTGTTGCGGCACCTGACCACCTTGACGCCCAAGTCTTTCACTGCAAGATCAGAGTCCTTCATATCACCAGTCATTATAGACACTTTCGCAGTCAGTTCATATATGATAGATCATTACTCTGCATATTAATGACAGGTTATATGCACGGGGATAATTGACAGCCAGTCATGCATCCTTTTTGTCCCACAGCCCACTAGGAAGTTGGAACTGCCCCCAACCGTCCAGATTTTGGGTCAATACTTTAGGTCGTATCGAGTTAGTCGATGGTGTTGATGTATTTTTTTTTTACATTTGTCTGTATCTATATCCATACATAGCCATACA
The DNA here is from genome assembly GCF_009193445.1 of Aspergillus pseudotamarii. NCBI lineage: Eukaryota > Fungi > Ascomycota > Eurotiomycetes > Eurotiales > Aspergillaceae > Aspergillus > Aspergillus pseudotamarii. Next base: position 292,705 of record NW_022475035.1, on the reverse strand, counting down.
TCGTATGTGGGGTGTTCGTTCCGTTCCGCCTGGAGACTGCATGCATCGCGAAGAGAAGTCTCCTACTACTACGGAGTACCACCTACTCCGTAGTGAAGTAGTATGCACATTTTTGGTCCTAGACAAAACATACCTGCATAAGAAGGGTTTCAACTGCGATTCCTTTCGAATTGAGGATACAGAACATTGTTTATTCATCACGGCTCACTTCACATGGAAGGCTTACCAGATCCATTCACAGATGCCCTAACTGCTTCGGTGAATTAGCACTATACGGGAGTGCTCCCGTCGTCCCGACTCCATCCCATTGATACTAGCGAGGAGGACTAAAGAATCCCGTCTTAATCTTATTACTATAGGGATTTAATGGCCCGCAACCCATTCCCCAATCCCGACAGGAATAGCACACCTGTTCTGAAGTGGAGAAGTGCCGGATTCCGTCTTGAGGGATCCTAACCAGGCTCAAATAATTAGCATCGTCCTAACATACTCCGTATTTGCTACTAATATCTCGCTCCACTCTCAGAAGCCACCAAGAACACGCCGGCGTCTTCCTAGCCCTTCCGAATCCTCGAGAAAGTGGTGCTACTAGGTGATCTTTTCCGATCCTCGACATGAGGACGCGAATCCGCTGCTCTGGATTTGTTTCGGTTGGCTTTCCCCCCTTGTGAGAGATCACTTCACACACCGTTAGCCACCCTTGCGTCGTGCCGAGCGGCTGAGAGTGGTGTCCATCGGTCATCACTATTATTGGATAAAGGGGCATTGATTGACTCCTGGCCTTGTTGAATTGACTTCCAGAAAGCGAAAATTTGCCTTCCAATCTCTTCTTCCTCTCTTCGGCTTGGCACTTCCTTAGATTGGCTTTCCGTGTTTTCGACTGAAAAACTCGGAATTTGCGTAAATTTCAAAGTCAAAATATGGTGGGGATAGGCGCAAATCGTAATACCCAAACGATACGGAGATAAGCAAAAGGAACAATGAGACTTGCTTAACCAGTAACCGTTCGTAGACTACTGCACGCTTTGATTCTCCTTTTGCGTTTGAAGTTTGAACTTTGCCGGGCGCGTCGCAGTATACCAAACGATGTTCTCCGATTGTACCTGAACGCAAGAGATCGGTGGGTCGAAGTTGCATTGGGCGATTCGCTGGTACCCCAACAAACCAACGACATCCCGACAACAATGCTGAAATATGACTAAAGATGGCACGATATTAGCGCTTAGATATGTTCTGACCTTGCATGATTGCATCAAATGTCCGGAGTATATTATTAGCTTTTTTAGCTCTGAGAGTGCAGAATATGCTCGACATCATTTGACACCCATGTTCTTCTGGGGAACGAACCGAGCGTTTGAGATTCTGCCCTCTCGGCATTTGGCGTGTCCAATGTAATCTATCTGCATCGTTAGTAGAGGCACATAGGTCAATAGTGCACGCACACGCCATACCTGCCTACAAAGAATGAGGGGGAAGCATCCAATTTTGATATATATCTGACAAACTGGATGTTCTTCCCATGCACTGCAACGGCGCTTCTTATACCCCTGTGTTTTACATCCGCATCTCGGATTCGCTGTCACCTCCGAACCATTGTTCCATCATGATGGACCCCAACGTTTTCTCTCAAACACTGAATAGCAACACAGTTACATGTCACCCACCCCCATGGTCCCTTGTCCACCATAAACGGCCCCGTTGGGTAACTGGGACCCGCTGTGAGACAACTACCTCCTCGTTCATGTAGGCAAAAGGGCACTGCACTCAGCCTTTGCCCACAACTTTCCACATCTGGAAAATTTTGGGCTTGGCTGCCTGCAATATAGACGCAATGTCTTTAGGCGCCCGCTGAGGCTACCAGGCCGTGTTTTCTCCGAACGGCCCCCGCCACATTTGCATCCCTCGATGCATACTATGTAGTAATCCGTCCAGGGAAATCCGGCGGTTATATCCGATCCACTTCACGTCATCGCCACTGACCTTCCTGTCCGGATCATCGTCCAGGTATTCTCCCTTCCGTAACGTTATACACAAGCGGTCCGAAGGAAATATCTTGAGATATCGTTCCGTTCAATCCGAGACGAGTAATCCTTGTGGTAGATCATGTCGATCAGCTTCGGAGTCGGTTGTTGAGTGTTATCAACGTAATCCGGTTATGGTATTTAACCAGCTCAGTAAGCTGACTATATGATATCACGGGGTTGATCACACATGACTTGTTGCTCTATGAGATAGTCAAACTAAACTTGATTTTGTAGTGTATGTTTGATTGGAAGTGGAACGGTAAGTGATTGCAACGTGTTCCTCCTATACTGTCACTGAACACTATGTCCATAAGACTCCTGCATAGTATACCTAAAGCTACAACAACTAGCAGCGTAGTAGGGTTATACGAAGCATAATTTCCCCTTCCCAATCGCGGTGCACCTACGACAGATCCCTTCACAGATACATGATATAAACTTGTGTAAAAACCCCTGTTTTCTTCGGGTGGTTCTATGACTCTAACCTGAATTATTCACATGCGGAACAAGGTAAGACCCTGTCCTAGAAATGATTTGCAATGCTAACGAATGGATTAGACATCGAAGATGAAAACTCCCAAACCTGTCCCTATAGTCCCTCAGATGAGATTTTGACCCGAAAGCAATAATGGTAGTAACGGATATGTACTCTTGTGTCTTCTCTATTTTCAGCTCGGAGCGTAAAGCCAACCAGGTACCTCACCCTTCAAAGATCAAGTAGTGTCCGATCAGCAATTCTCCCCCCCGAGAGCGGTACCACGAAGCCAACTCTGGTAATTGTGCTTCTAGATAGCCAACCTATGCCATCGCATACTTTCTTGTCCATTCCCGTGCGATTTCGTCATACCGCGCCCGGTCATTCTTGTACTGTTCTGCGATACGACCCTCGACAGCATCATCAGGCATGGGCTCTACGAGCAGCTGACGCGCGAACTCAAGCACCGCTGCGATCTTGGAGCTAGGCTTCCATTCGTCGGCCCGCAGCATGCCCAGACACATGCTGCCCTTGTCATCGTTGGTCACATTGGGGTGGTAAATTTTGGTCCCGAACGAAACAGATGGTGGTTTGAAAGGGTACTCGGTGGGAAGACTGAGCTTGACTAGGAATTTGCCATTCTGATTCAGGGCGATACGGGTCAGTGTTTCACTGCGCTAACACATCAAGGCAGGATAGGGACTCGTCTTCCGTCTCGGGAACTTACGTGGTACGGCGACCCTTCTGGGCCGTCCATGTAAACCTTCCATTGGTAGATATCCGACTCGTTTGCTAGCTCGACGGTAATGCCCTCTGGAGGAGACTCTGTGAGCTCAGCTAGTTCCTAGTAAACTGATTGTTAGCCCCTCTGCTCGGTCAATAGTCACGGGAGCTCTGTCCACAGAGAGACGTGAAACTGGTACTTACCTTGGCTATTCTTTTGCTACCCATCGTTTCAGAAGTTTTTTTCTTCTTTTGGAAGACTTGAAGACCAAGTGTAGGAGGGGAAAATTCAAAAAGATGGTAAAGAGCTCTCGGATACACGGAGCTCTATTAGGTCAGATGATGAAAGTTGGGGATCTCGGTTAGAAGAATAAAGAATACCCCAGAACTGATACACAGTCAAAGAGCCAGTGTTACTAAGGATTGACGCAGGGGTTGAAAGGACCGCAAGCGATAAAGAGAGTGTGTTGTCCAAAGTCGAGTCATCCACCTCGAGCTCAAACAGCAGTCGGCGGGGCCGCCGAGCCGATCAGGCGGGGCGGAAAGTTGAATGAATGGACGACGTCAGAGCGGCCCTGTCCACGCTCCAGGGCTGGCTGTATTTAATGTTTTGCTTTATTTAGCAGTGACCTTTATCTTCTCACCCCCTTTTTGTTGGCGCTTATTACAACCCCCCCTGCACCATCGAAAACCATTTGTGCACAATTCATGGTGGCAAAAGCCATGCGTTCAATTTTGCTAAGTAGCCATCTGTGGACCCCTCTAACTATTGGGTTCTCGGTGCATTATGGCCCCAGGGTTGCATCGGGCGTTACTATTAGAGCTATAATTACCTGCCCACGCGATCCATGCACAGGTTCTCGTCTACGCTGAATAAACTCTCCCCGACAACAACATCCAAATGTCAACAGTAATCATTGTCCGAACTCCAATGGTAGAAAGGTGCTACTACTCTCTTTGTAACATGACCATTAATCCCATAATTCCAAGGAGGGCTGTCTTGAGCCACGGGTACTCGCTGAGCAAGATAGTCACATATCCCACCATGGGGATATACCCCCGTACACTGCCAACAATGTCTTCCTCGCGATTGAGATAGTCCTGACCTCGCGCGTACAGCTCAACGTCGTCAGCGATGTTGTTATCGCCCTTGGTAAGGAGCATATTGTTGGGGATCGGTGAGGACCTAGATGGGGAAGTGGTGATCCGTTAGTGTTGATATTCTTGTGAAACGTGATGTATCAAAGAGAACAAAGGGCTGGACATACTCGGAAATCTCCTTCACTTTCTTCGTTTTTCCTTCGATTTCTGGGAATGTTCTCACGACGCGATGCACAATAGGAATGTCCTTTCCCCGGACATTGTAGACGACGATCTCGCCTAGCTCAGCTCGCGGGCTTCGATTCCATAAGAAAAGTAGATCTCCTCTTTGGAATGCCGGCTCCATACTACCGGATAAAACCACTACAACCGGGCTGGAGGATGCGGTGAACACAGAGAGGCCTTTCCACATCATGAATGCAGTAGAGAGCACCAGCGCGAAGTTGAGTACCTGGGCAAGTGACTGCCGGGCATTGGAGAGATTCGACGAGAGAAACGACAGCATTGTTGCGACCCTATTCAAACAGGCGAGGTCAAATTGATTATTGAATAATATAGAGTAAAGGTGCTTGTTCGAATCGCTTGTTGATTGATGGTCGAGTTGAGAGACAGCCTGTGCCTGTGATCGCGACGGAGGGAGCTTCGGAGGTTGGACGGAGGGGATGTTCGCGAGTACTGATGGTATGGAGAAACAATACTTCCAATTTAATGTCGCTCACCTGAATGTATCAGTCGAGTCACACTTTGCTCAACAAGCGGCTGTGAGTGGGTGGTTGTCAGCCAGTTGGGCAAAGGGAGATGTGTCCTTCAATGTTGCCCGTACCAAAAGGCCATGTGGTTCCTGCGCGGCTCTCGGTAGCTTTTCCGTGCAGACCCAACCACTCAACTGTGCTTTTTGATTGGTCTAAACATGAACTATAGTCCAACGGTTCATAACCCTGATATGAAAACAATAGTACGACCAAGGGACTTGTTGATTTCAAAACCTCGGTTCCATAATAATAATAATGAAGGCTATATATATACAGAATGGTATCCAACAAGTGGTACAGAGAAACAACCGAAAACGGCGATAAAACAAAACAAAACATAAACCGTCAAGCAATACCTTTACACCTCAGACGCTAGTCGATGGCTGGTGGTCAACTTCCCAAAACTTCTCCTTCTTTCCCTTCTTTGTGATCATACCAACTATATCGAAAGGGTCAAAAAGGGTAAGGAGGAATGGCCGACGATCCTCGTAGCCTGGTCCCTCCACCTCAGTCACACCATCCGTCGCAAGATAGATTCGGTTTGAACGAGGAAGCCATCGCATGGGATGAAAGACGTTGAGAAGAGTGGTGTTGGCAAACATAACGACTGTCTCGAATACCCAGAAAAACCATTCATCCTTAAGAATGGGACTTATATCATCGATATTGCTCGTGTTGAGACTTGCAGCTGTGAAATACTCGACAGTTCGGTAGATAGTGCGTATGGTGATGAGTGTGCAACTGCAATATAACACATAAAGGGCCCTCTTCACTTTAATGTTCAGAACGCCAGCGCGATGGCAATTGTAGTAGAACTTGCTGGCCAGGGCAACAAACCCCACCATCAATGCGATTTGCAAGATCAGGGCAGCTTTGAGTAAAGCCTTGCCCGTATTCTGCGTACTTTCGGGATTGCTTGTATTGGCGACCAAGGATGCTCCATTGGCTGTTATGACCTCGATCACGATACCCATGGCAATGAATGTGGTGAACACACGGCCTGGATGCATTGGCGAATGATAAGGGATATAGTAAAGAATACGGCCCAAAGTGAAGAAGTTGGCTCCCTCATAGACAGGACTGAAGCTCAGTTAGCCTCTTCAATAACTAACCTATCATAAAGAGAACTTACGGCCCAGCTAATAGGAAGACAGTGCTTGAAATGAAAATACCCAGATTGTCCCAATGCCCGAAAGCCCCAATGGTACGCATCACGAACCCTGCAGTGAAGAGTAACGCAGACCAAGGTAGTAGGCCAGTTACTTTCCATGACTTGTACTTGCTTCATAGTAATACTGATTAGCCTTGAGCCTCGGTGATACGGGAGGTCCAACACACAAGCATTGATAACCATGCATTATACCGGATAATGCAAAAATAATCGCAAAAGCGATCGGCGCGCCTTTATTAGGTGCATAGTACCAGAGACTTCCCTCCTCTGTGTAAAGTCAGCGATGAAAAGTTGTGGGAGCAAGTCAGAGGGGTAAACATACGGTAGGGAGACCTTTTATCGATCATAGTCCTTAGCTAGTGGGGAGGATATATGAATTCGGATGGAGAGGTACAATTTAATAATGGTTGACAACAACTTGGTCAGTAACGAAAACGATAAACATGATATAGATTCTTGGGCGGTATTCTATGAAGTTATGGCTATCTATATATCGACAACAGGTCTTCGAGAAACTATCGACAAGTCATAAGCGAAAACGAGCTGACCTAAATAGGAAAGTGGAAGTAGCTCGGGATCCGGTTCATATCAAATACAAGCCTCAATGAGTGCCCAATGATACAAGTCAATCTCGCAAAACCAGCCTCAATCTAGGGCAGGGTAGAGGTGGATTTAGTGGGTACCGTTCTTTCTGACTTAGTCCAAGCAAGTTCTCTTGCCCAAAACTGGTCAGTTTCTGGAAACAAGGCTGACTTTCGATGCCATCTTTGTTGTCATCTGAAATCGCCCTGGAAGCTTATAATCCCCGGGATCGTCAATGAAGATCCAATATTCTACCGGGCGTATGCATGACGATATGAGTTTCGCTGGTCACCATACATTTTGTTGGTTCCACTTAGCGAATACGAGCAGGGCTGAGCCAAGTAAGTGGGCAGAGTAGGGACCCAGGCTATCACGGGGTGAGACCTCGTATAGAGAGTTTCCAGGTCACAAGAAAAAACCCCCTGGCAATGGACAAAAGTATGAAGTGTGTTATTTGGTGTAACAAAAGTGGTATTCCTTAGGGCTACAGCTAAGGATGTTCGATTTCGGCCTGATGTAGGGGGCATCAACCCCATTTGGGCTGGGAAGGATTGAGTTGCCTGGGCAACATGACACTAACCGAAAGGGGAATGACAGACTCAGCATGACATCTGAAAGTGGAAACCCATCAACTGCTTCAACGTTATCAACGATCCGACTAAACCAGGCCAACGTGGGGACGACGATACTAACCCACTTCTTGCTGTCGTGTCTCCTCTTATGTGAACAGCCGACTGAGAAGGACCCGCAGCTATGAATCCAGCGAAACCCTCTCAATCGTCACTATTTCAGGTGTACCTCCGCCTTCGTCCGCCCATTTCCCAGCCAGATGACCAGGCCGAACGATGCTTAACAGTCGAGTATCCAGAGCCTCGAGATGACGTTGAAAATGACCAAGGAAATTCAGCTTCAGCAGCAACCCATATTGTCCTGCAGCCGCCAAGCGATGCTAGAAAGCGGGCAGTTGAGAAATTTGGATTCACCAAGGTTTTTGAAGAGTCGGCTTCTCAGTTAAATGTGTTCGAGGACACAGGACTCGATTCAATCATACAGGGAGTGCTGCTCGAGGGAAGAGATGGCTTGGTCGCTACATTAGGTGTGACAGGAAGTGGAAAGGTGGGGATCAAACGCAAAAAGATATGAAGCGGCGCTGACGGCCAGGCACAGAGCCACACCATCTTGGGCTCGAAAACCCAAAGAGGCCTCACCCAGATGAGTCTAGATGTGATTTTCAAATCGTTAGCCTCGACAATCAAACCACCAGACAACTCTATCAATCCCCTCCTTCTGTCCTCAGTTGCGTCGTCGGACCAGTCAGAATCGCAGATATTCACAGCACAGACGTTTCTCGAAGCTGTATATGGAGACCAAAGTGCCGACCGTGGTAGGAATTCTAGAGCACAGACCCCAATGAGCACTGGAAGAGCTCAGACTCCTCTGACGGTATGCTTCCCTTCCCAGAACCAATTGCTCAGGTCCTCGGTCTTGCGCCCTCAAGCCCCCTTTCCAAGTCATTACTGCGGCCATAATTTGTTGTATGGACTGCCCAATGGATTTCCCCCAAGCTTAAACCACATGGGCCGCCTTAACCCAAATGCCACCATTAAAGCGGGCCCCAGACAAATGGTCTCTGGCCTTTCATTTGCACTTTCATGCACTCAACCTAGCTTTATTGATCTGAATCGCGCTAAACACTCTCAACACTTAAAGGAACCGACACCTGCTATTATTTTCCCCCGTCGTAATCTGCCCCAGCGGCCAAATGTTGCTCCTCGTTCGCCCGATGTTAGCCACCTCACGTTGGAACTGAATCCTAACTCTGAATATATCGTACTGGTGTCAATGTATGAGGTCTATAATGATCGCATCTTTGACCTTTTATCGCCAGCGATAGTCCCAGGTCAAGGTAGTACTGTGTCGCGTGGGGGAACCAGCCAGAAGGACAGACGAAGACCCCTCCTTTTCAAGTCTACTGAAGGATCTCCCGACAGAAAGGTTGTCGCGGGCTTACGCAAAATAGCCTGCAGTACTTATGAAGAGGCACTGGCAATTCTAGAAGTCGGACTTACTGAGCGCAAAGTCACGGGTACTGGCGCGAACAGTGTCAGTTCACGAAGCCATGGATTCTTCTGCCTCGAAGTCAAGAGAAGGATGCGCAATAAGAGAACGGGAGAAGAAACATGGATGGGGAACACACTCACAGTGGCAGATCTTGCTGGTAAGTTCACAACTGGAAGCACATCCTAGAGTTACTAACCGTGCTCTAGGCTCCGAGCGTGCAAGAACCGCCAAAACGGCTGGATCTACCCTGGCTGAGGCGGGCAAAATCAACGAAAGTCTCATGTATCTCGGTCGATGCTTACAAATGCAGAGCGAGATACAAGAGGGGAAGGTACGACTCACTTTCACACTTACGCAGCGTCTGCTAATAAGCACAGACTGCTCTGGTCCCCTTCAGGCAATGCAAGCTCACCGAGCTACTATTCTCGAACTCATTCCCATCGTCTAACCAGACGTCTGGTCCCAATCGCCACCCACAAAAGGCAATTATGGTAGTGACTGCAGATCCTCTTGGGGACTACAACGCAACTTCGCAGATCCTACGCTATTCAGCTCTGGCGCGGGAAGTCACCGTGCCTCGGGCTCCATCTGCGACCGAGTCTGTCTACTCTGCTACAGTTGAGCCTCGCAAGTCTTCTGCTAGCGAACGCTCTACGTCGAATATGGCAACTAGTGAAGAGCTCGAGAAGGCATTAGCCAAAATCGACAGACTGGCGAAGGAGAATGAGGCACTTTCCGTGAGATTAGCAGAAGAAGAGATCATGAGAGCAGAGTTAGATATGAGATTAAGAACTAGTGAAGAAACATGTCTCGTGATCGAGCAGGAAGTGCGCGAGGAGTGCTGGGCCGAAATGGATGAGAGGATGGAAGAAGAGAGAAAGAAGTGGCAAATTGCTCTGGAGGAACAGGTGAGCACCTTGGCTTGCAGACAACTGCTAGCATCTTGCTGATCATCACAGGCTGGTCATAACGATGAACACCTTGATAAGAAGATTGAACTATTGTCTCGCGGCTTCCAAGGTACTGTTTCCACTCCTTCCCCTCTCTCATAGATGATCTGTGGTCAAACTAACAGATGCACCTAGTCCATACAGATCCCGAGCCTTCTAGGGATGAGAAGGTGGAAGAACTGGAGTTCGAAATTGACCAGCTTCGCAGCAAGGTCACATCATTGGAACGTGAACTAATGTGCCGATCTCCTACAAAGAAGTCCAAATCCAAGAATACACTCGAGTCGTCTCGCAATTCCAATATCCTTGGTCGCGAGAGTGACATTGACATGGCACTCCAACGGATGGATCAGTTGAAGCTTGCAGACAGCATGTTTTCTCCTGCTCCGCCTGCAAACTCCCCCGGTAAAAGGCTAAGAAAGATGGCAACCCGAAAATGGGATTTCGCCCCCGAGGAAGACATCTAAATATCTTGATGATACCTTCTGCGAACCTTTTCAAGACTGAAGTTTCGACACGCCCAGTCCTTTTTCTTTATTTTTTTCTTTGGCTTGACATGTTGGAACCCTTATTCACTGTACATTATATGAGGAGGATCATGGGCGTTATGCTTTGGTTGTGATAGATTGGGGTTACGACATTTCATGTATAAATATTAATTCTTGTTTATGGTACAAATGTTAAAATACCACCTTCACCATTTGCTTCCTCGCACCTGAACGCCTTTTGCCATGGGAAAATGAAAGCAGATGATCTATAGAAAGCATGCAGCCGTTGGAGTTGGCCTTGGGATATCAGTGAAGTCATGAAAAAGGGTTTAGAGCTCAAATGCGTCAGATATCCATTGCCTCCGAATCAGACACATGGTCACTTTCCTGGTCAGCTTCAGGAGCAGCGAGTTGCTCGCCTCCGTCGTCGACATCCATGTCGTTGGCTTCGTTCCCGTCAGCATCGCCCTCAGGCTCGCCATCACCTTCCTCTACCGCTTCTTCCCCACCCGCTTCGTTATCTTCTTCGTCGTCTCCCTCACCTTCGCCTTCGCCCTCTCCGTCAATTTCGGCTTCATCACCATCAACACCCTCTTCACCTTCCTCTGCCATAGTCTCCCCTTCCTCTACCATGGTCTCACCTTCATCACCAAGGTCAGCATCTTCATCCCTATCGCCGTCTTCTTCCCCGTCACCGGCCCCTTCATTAGCTCCGTCCCCATCGGCGCTAGCTTGAGCCGACATTTCCACTTCCGGATCCAAAGATCCCCTATCCTGCAGATTAGGGAACAACAAGCTGCGCTCTGCCGCAAGCTTAGATAATTTCTCATCATCTATCTCGCTCAGCTCGCTCTCATCATCAGCACTGTCATGCAAGCTATTGGGAATATCGCTTTGTTGCCCTGAGGCCAGCTCATCAGCCGCTGCAGCGGATGTAGCAGTGTCTTTCGTTTGCTCGGGAGCGGATGTGACTGCGCCGACGGCGTGGGATGGTTCATTTTCTGCAGCGGCGGGTGCTTTGGCGATAGGAGCGCGAGGCGCGAGTTTGCGTTGGACGATCGTCTCGGCCCGTTTTTGTATGTCCCGTCTTGCGATGCCCTTTGTGCGGCCGCGGGGTGCTGGGGCTTCGGATGCAGGCGCGGAAGTTGGGGGTGTAGGTGTGTCTGCCGCGCCATCGCTGGCCATGAGGAGGTGGTCTACTTTCATTTTCTCTTTATTTTCTTCGTTTGCTTGTTCGATGACGTTGGGCATGTTGACCTCGTATAGGCGGGAGTAGACGTCGGCGATGAGGTCTTCTAATAGGGAGACTTTCATGAGATTGTTGTTTAACTTCTTTAGCTCGACGGCATCGCGGAGAAGTTCAAGGAGTGTTATGCTCTCTGGAGCTAACTGGGGGAGACCTTCTAGGCGAGCTGTGTTTGCGACGAATTCGTCCCACCCGATTGGTTTGAACACGCTTTCGTCATGTCCTTCGTTGATATTGCCCGCTTTTCGTATGACTCGTGCATAGGTTAAACATAGGTCTTCCCATAGTTTCGCATGGTTAATAAAATCGCCCTGCTTTTTCCTGACCCGACGTAGTAGTTGGTCGAGACTTGCACGGTCATCCAGTTGTTCTAGTAGAGCCACGAAGAAATACACGTATCGTGTCGTATAAACGAAGTGTCTGCCGGGACGCTCATTCTCAGGCCTCCACACCTGGATCGTCATTGTCTTTGTGAATATCTGCTGTGTCAGTTCACCCTTGGCTCCTGCGGCTGCGGTAGCGTCCTTGTCATCGTCATAAGTGATATGGGCAGCCTAATTCAGGTAAGTCTTGGGTCGTTACAGGTGATAGTGCATATTGTTGAACTTACCCTGACAGCCATGCGATGGTGCCAGTTCGACTTGTCGGCATGCTTCAGGTTTCGAATGACAGCCATTACGTATGGCTTCCAAGGGGCACCTTCCTCCGGAGGTGACTCCTTTCGCGCCCAAGGAGTGGCTACGAGAGTCTTGCTTCCCTCAGCCGGCTGAGAAGAAAAGTTAACTGCCGCTCATACATTGTCAAAGTCAAACTTGGGGGATATTGCGTACCGTAACTACTCCTCTATGGACCAGTTTGTGAACAATAGATACGAGCTTATAATGAGGTTCGAAGATAGGATCCGATCGAGAATCCCTCTTCTGAGGCAGTGCATCAATAGCATCGAGCAGAGAGTCTAGGAGATCATCAAGGTGAACGTGCTTTGATGTGCCCCTGACGGAGTCATCGCAGCTGAACATCTTCCAGAGACATTTACTTAGCATGTAGCGAGTCCTAAGTCACAGTTAGTTGCCACATCATCAGTCACAACGAAGGCAAGACATACATCCAACTCTTGGGCTTATCGCGAATGGCACGCTTAAGGAGGTAACTAGCAAGATTCCAGACGGAGTACAACCTCATCTCCTTGAAGGGAAGCGCTTCATACATCTGCTGGTTTTCTTCACTATTGTAATGTCGAGTAAAATCGGAAAGGCTAAAGGCGGCCATGGATAAGGGTTCTCGAGAAGATGAGTACAAACGAATTCCAAAGTCGGTGTAGAGGTCAGATACGAGCGCTCGAGTCTCTGGTGTAGGGTCGGCGGTTCTTGCTGCCGTTGCAACAGCCATAGCATAGCTATGGATCGCATAGCGTTGCCAAGTCACTAACTCTGTCCGGTTGTTATTAATCTTGTCCGCAGACCACGTTATGTCCTCCTCCAGCTTCGAATCATAAGTCTGGGCAAGTCGATACCAGGATTCCCATCTCTGAGTGTTGTGTTCCAAGTCCTGTCTGAACCAGGTGATAGCTTCATCAAGATCAGTGGTGGGAACGGGGTTAAGACGTTTCTGAGAGCGGAATTTGGTCAGCGCAGCATGTCCTAGCAGGAAGTACCATCCATTCTTCGCAATGACCGCACTCTCGGTAGGCACCGGGAGTAATGCAAGATCTTCAACTCCCCGAACGGCACGGAAGATTTCTGTTGGGTTTAACGGAGATTTTAAGTAAGCCGTTAGAATGCGCTTATTGTAGGATAATGGAGGCGATGACTTTGTGGTGCCGATGGCTTGTTGCATCTTCTCAATCGTGTACTTCAAGTCAGATTTTGACAGATCCCTGATGTTCATTTTCTTCGCTTGCTTCATGACAAAGTCAATCATCAAAATAGCTGTAGAGCGATCCAGTTTCTCCGGCGGACAACCATGGTCCTCCAAATAACCATCAACCGGTGACAATTTGATGCCGTGTATATCATAAAGTAGTTGGCAAATATCATACTCATAGTCTGCTTTCTCATCCAAGGTGAAAATCTCGGATTTAACAAGCTTAAGAAACTGCTTGTGGGAGCGTCTGCACATCTTCCTGATGCCCAAGGCATTGTGCACAGAGCGCAAGTAAAGAATACGGTCATCAAGGGGTGTATCGAAGAGCTCTGGATTCTGTGCAATAGCTTCTCTCACCAAGGTATAGTGGAGGATCCAACAACGGACGTGCATTTCCCGCAGTTTATCTCTGAAGCTTTCCAACGACTTTGCCAACGCCCCGCGTACATCGAAGCCAGATAACTGGCCCACACGAACGGAGTCTTCGTAAAGCACAAAACTGTGAAGTAGTTTCAATACTAGCGTTACTGCAGATAGCGAGGACTTCACGTGGTCCATATCAAAACATTCGTATGCTTTGGCTGGCTCCTGTAAAACCGCTGTTACGGTCTTATTCAATATTCCTTCGAGAGATTTTAACCAACGGAGCAAGGTAATTTGGCGGTGCTCACTAGGCTCTTCTAGATGTGCAGGGTTCCAAAGCTCTCTCACAATAGTTTCAATACTCCGCAGGTAGCACGACACAACTTTCGGTGCGTAGTCGATCTTTTTGTACGCGTCCTGTAGCCTCTTCCATAAGAAAAGCCTCAAAGTTGCGTCCCCCCGATCCAAAAAAGAACCCATTTCGTGAAGTTGTGACGTCGGTGGAGAATGTCCCTGATCCTCTGAAGTGTTTTCTTCAAATTGGACCAAAGTAGGCTCCAAAATAGGCTCTATGGTTTCGATGAGTCCCACAGGGTCTTCTGATTCAGTATTAAAAATCCTCATGAAGAAGTCCATAGACTCTAGCTTCGAAATCTCTTGATCAACGGCTTCGGTCGATATTTCCGGCATAATTGCGTTGTTTACCAGGCTTATCACTGGATCCTTCAAGCGGCTAAGCAAGTGCTTCAGTTCCTGAAGACAAAGTAATACATGTTCCCGCTCGGCGTCAGTTGTCATGTTTGAGTGGAATGTGGAAGCCCAGATATGGCGAAGAACAATATTATCCTGATGACTGCCGGGTGAAGAGTAATCCATGAAGTGAGTTAAGGAAGTACGCGCGAGCAAGCTCCACCGTGCTAAACGATCTTTTTGTTGTACTCTGATCCCTTGGTCAATTTCACTGTTTGGGTTGTTAATGGAGGCGTATATATCAAGATGGAGCTCAAACATGGCTTGAATCATCTCGAGATATGCGAAATGAGTCGCGGTGTATTCAAACGGCGTGTCAGCGCTAGCGCCAAGGATTTGGCGTTCAAGAGCCTCCAGATGTTCGCACATTCTCTTGTAGGTGTTTTCATCTTCGCGTATCAATATTTGCACCACTGTCTCTTTCAGTGTGTCTGGCCACTGGAATAAAGTGTATGTGGAATTCATGATAGGGAAGTTTGAAGTGCTGGATACACCACCCTCCGTAGAAACACGCCCGTAGTCTGGCATAAGAAGGCATTTAAGCCACTCGAAAGCGGCTTCACCAAGATGAAACCATCCTTGATTGATGGTATTCATGAGCATGAGTAGTTCATCAATACCCGAGAGAGCTTGTTTCACCCCTAGCTTCCGAGCAGACTTTCTGGAGTGCTCTAAGAAGATAGCCAGTCCAGATTTGCCCATGCCTTGAATGTCCTGAAGCGCCGCAACATTATCACATTGGAGTGTCGCCTGAGACTTCCCTTCGTCCCAGCCCTTCATAATGTGCCTCAAATCTCGAGGCAAAACGTACTCAGCCTTCCCGTTGACTTCACTATCTGGAAGGTCTTTCCCATCGGTAGTAGGGGAAATTTGTTTCCTTAGCTCATCAACTGACCCTAAGTCTTCAATCCCGAACTTGGACAACAAAGATTCGACCGTGCCGAACATCCATTCGTCCGCTCTAATGAAAACCTCTAGACGGTCTTCGTAGTATTTGTTATGGTCAAATGAGACTTCATCAGCTTGTAATGAAGCCTCTGCATGTGATTCTCGTAGACGAGTCCTTCTGCTCTTAGATCGAACGCTTTCTGTCTGATCCTCGGCGACGGCTGACGCAGAAGATCGCTTTCGTGCCCCGTTGGTCGATGATTTAGGGTCTGGATCGTCGGCATTTAGAGTTTCCTGTTGATTAGCTATCTCAGGAGATTGTGACGTCTGGATCTCCAACGATTCTATAAGTTGCTTTTCAGCCCGTTGATCAATAGATGAGTGGTCATCGGCGTGTTCTGCAGTTGAGTCCAGCGGTTCATGCTTCACAGATTGCTGAACGTCCATGTTGTTGTTATCTTCCCCCGACATGTGGATAACTGGCTTCTGGTCATTTTGAGCCTCTTCATCCTGTGCCCTTGATGACTGGTCGTGAACTTGTGTTTCCTTGGCAGCCGTAGCTTTCAGTTCAGGGCTAAGAGCTGGTGTTGAGACGCTGATTGCAGTACCAGGGCCTATATCAATGGCGCCCTGGTCTTCATCCGTTAATGCTTGGAGGATGGTCTTGCCAAGATCGGCCCATGTTGGTGAAAGAGGCTTTAGATCATATCGTGCGGTGCTTAAAGCTAGGGGGCTTTTCGACGGAAGGACATCCTGAAGGTTGTCTGGTAATCCAGGCAGATACGGGTAAGGGTCACTCTGGCGCTTGAGAAATTTGAGAAGGGCTTTCTTGGGTTTCTTAATCGGGACTTGGCAAACCGATATTCTATCTTGCAGTGCCAGCAACGTTTCCCGTAGACGCTCTTCCGCGAAAGTTTCCTCTAAGCCTAGCTGTTCTGTTCGGACCTCCAGGCGATTTTCATCATCTGCCAGGACACTTTCCAAGCAGTAGCGGGTTAACCGATAGCTTTGTAGAGTACTGCAGAGCCTGGCGCTTTGTCTCCAAAGGTTAAGGTCTGTATCATCGCGCTCCAGGGCTTCAGCGAAAGATATCAGGGCAGTGCTCGCACGTTCAGCAATTTCTGCCGAGAGACTTTGAGTGTCGTCTGACGCTTGGACAGCATTTTCTATAATCGCGCGCAAAGAATCTAGTATGAACTGCCCATGGTTTTTATACGCAAGATAGATGGTCTGCAGCAAAGTACTGGATGTGGAATCATTGATATCGTAATCTCCTAGCGGTTCACCACCGTCTGCATTACCAACATAGTCGGACGTCTCAGCCAATTCAAGCTCAGTAGCAGCTCTTTTGTAGTCGGAGAGAGACTCCGGGTACTTGAATATTTCCGAACTAAGAAGAGCATCATATGCTTCAGCAGCTTGGTCGTAGAAGTGGGGACCCTGTGAGTGAAGTTTCAGAGCATTTTGGTATAGCTTGAGAGCTTCCTCAATTTGGATTTCCTTGGTATCATCAACCTCTTCTTCTACCGCCTCAGCGGGCTCGATGTTCAATGCCACCCAGCTCGACATGTTGCAGTTTATTCGGGATGCAGAGAGATTCCAGACATCGGTAACAATATCGACGTGACAGACAGCATCTCCCGAAAAGGGAAGCCAGTCCGTATAGTTGATGAAGCTAAACCGTGGCGAGGAAAGGGTAAAGCAGAACGGAATCCAAGCTGTCAGGGTCTAGCCCGTGACTGGGGACACGCATTTCACGCGTTCCGACATTGAATTACCAAAAGGGGAATAGACCCGGTGCCTGAGGACCCAGCCCGTCCGCCCCCCAGGCACTTGATCAACTGAGGTGACGACGACTTGTTTGTTCCTGCGCCATCTATCTTTCGAGCACGGTTGATGAGTCCGTTCTAGTACTTAGTTCTTTCTGCTTCTTCTCTTGATTTAAGTTCGGCCTGCGCTTCTCCATGCGCCATGGTTGCGCCAGCTGTCCCCGAGTATGCAATTCCCCTCACTTGACGTGTTCCTGAGACCTGTTATTATCAAGTGCACTCGGGCCACCATTGACCTCTGCGCTGACCTTTAAAATCGTTATCAGACTCTATGAAGAGGAAGACCTCTTCGCCGCTGTCGATGCACGTACCGAATCACTACAGAACTTGCGGGAATTAGGTCCGCCCGACCTGGTGTATTTGGTCAAACAACCTAAAACCAACTCAACCCACCAGGTGCGTTTCTGGGAGCCTCCGGTCGCTCATTCAAGGAACGCCTTTCTCGGAGGTTGAATGATGATAGTTACTAACGGAATAACGATTACCACAGACCGGAGTCTATCACCATGTCACTGGCATTGATGCTTCTTCGTCCGCTAGCTTGGCCGCCTATGTAAATACGCTAACCTTCTCCCCCCTCGATAAGACGCACAAAGTGGTTTCAGGGATATACTGGTCAGGGCGCTTGCCAAAAGAAACTTTCGTGCAGTTAGAAGGGTTAACATATTTGCAGTTGCTACAATGCCTTCTCCCACCTTGACATGCGTGTTGAAGTCAAAATTCCTGGTAGTCTCGAGAGCTACTGCATCGACGAGCGCGGGGATAAACGTGTTGCAACTGAAGCCCTGTGGCTAGAAACATTTCTGTGCGGAGTCCTGCGAGCCTATACCTATGCGGACGATGGTAGTGGAGATTCGATTCGGAAGATCGTCGGAGTGCGTCGATTCAACCCAGTCACAAATACAGAGATGGAGCATAAGTTCATGGATGCTGCGGAACGGCTTTTCTTCTTGGGTAGGCAGCTGAGCTCCGATCCTGAGACGCAAGTTCCCAACACTGTCAGCAATCATCTTACTTCGGGCCTTTTGAAATACATTCGCACGACCGGACGCTACACATCTGGCATAAATCTTCTAGAGAAGCTCCGCATACGGGATGTGGAGATCTCTTCCCTGCTAGCCCGGGTTCTCATAATGGCAGATGAGGAGGTGCAGGCAGTACGGTTGATGTACGACTCACTGCAAGACGTCCCCATGGACTATGCATTGCTCGACTGCCAGGCAGCCTTCTGTCAGAGTAAGGGAGAGGGCGAAATGGCTTTGGAATGCGCGAAGCGGGCCGTGACTGCTGCGCCTAGCGAATTCAGCACTTGGGCACGACTGGCCGAAGTGTATGTGAACTTGGAACAATGGGACCTTGCACTTCTTACATTGAATTCATGCCCGATGTTTACGTACCAAGATAAGGACACCCCTCGCATGCCCCAACCGTCACGCATCATGCTTCCTATTCTCGCAGAGAGCATGTTGGATGAGATTGACGAGGGCCAGCCAAAGCAGGGCGACCCACACGACTATGTCCATCCTTCTCTACGAAGACTGCACGCTGCCGCATACCAGGGGACATTCCTGAAAGCATATAACATCTTAACCAAGATTGCTGCCGCGATTGGCTGGGATCAGCTTTTGAAGATCCGCAGTGAAGTGTTTGTTATGGAAGAGGAGTATCGCGTCGAAAGGCAGCATTCAACTTCGAAGTCTATACGGCGCAGCAGTTCTATAGTGACCAATGGTAACGAAGAACAACAAAATGGCACCAATGCTAAGGAAGAGGGTGAAAACCCGGAAGCGACCAGCAGCGGAAGGAAAGAGGAACAAGCTGGAGACTCCATCGAGAAGCCAGAACAGACAATGGCCTCTGAAGTCGTGAAGTCTGGCAAGGAAGAAGTAAGCTACAAACGCCCCCTATCCGCAGCATGTGCATCTTATACTAATCGCCACAGCCCGATCCGTCGCATTCATCATACGCACAGTTCCGCAACAAGCGCCTCTGTGAGAGGTGGCTCGACAATCTCTTCATGGTTCTCTATGAGGATCTTCGCATTTACACCATCTGGCGCACAGAGATGGCACAGTACCGTCAGCAGGCCATTGAATACAAGAAGTCCGCGACGGAATGGGAAATCCTAGGCGAATTAGCAGAGCGACTGCATCATTTCGAGGAGGCAATCGAGGCTTATGAACACTGCATGGCCATCCGGTTCTCTCCCAAGGCCATGCGAGGCATTCTGAAGTTGTACGAGAGTAAGCACGATACAAGAGGGATGCTCGGCGCATTGATTAGACTCATTGCCTGGCAGTACCGCTGGTACTCTGAGGTATGTTTTGCTCTTAACCACACTCCTCCAAGACCACCAACTAACCAAACACTAGTTCTCTCCTGAACTACTTTATCTTATCCGCAAACTCATCGAGGACGAAGGTGCCGTCAAGGTGCGCAGCATTGTCCAGGCGACCAATCTGCCACAGCCCGTACTTGACCTCACCCATCAATATTGCCAACTGTGCGCCACTTTCCGTAGCAGCGGCAGCGATGGCTAAATGTAGCCCCGTAAATCTCCGTGGCTGGGAGATAGTCACCCACTAGCAATGAAGTCTTTAGCAGCGGAATTATATCTTACGCGTCCAGGCAAGGCATCGTTGGTGGACGATTATTGATCATTTTATCTACCATTTATTATGGCTTCCCACTTATGTGCCCATTTACCCCTTTTCTTCTGTGTCTTTATTTTATCATTCATTTCCCTTACGCCGGACATCCTGTTTCAACAATTAATTCCCATAGAACCAATTTATGCTGTATGACATTCCCTTTCCAGTGCCTTTTAAGTCGCCCGCTTTGATAATTGCTAGCCTTATGTGGGCTATCCCGAATCATCACAGGTGACGAGCGACAAAAGCTTGTATTATGGAAACTTAGTCGAATCTTACGTTCTATTTCCCTTGGTTCACCAATGGAGCAAGTCCTTCCATTGAGCACATTCGGAACCTTCGGAGATCAAGTTGTCGATCATTTACTTCCATTACACATAGTATGGAGATATCAGAGAGCGCATCTCTTAATAAAGGGATAGCCAGCTTGACTGACCAATTCATTGAATAAAGATAAGCTAGCCAAAAGAGTACCTAGATTCCAATTACAGCCTGAACCAAATTATTTGATGTAAAGATTACAGCGCCCCCAAATCATCTTGGCAACACAGGCCCGATAGACATTCACTTATTCTCCTCTTCGACCACAGTGTCGACTTCAGGTTCCTTCGGAACAGTCTCTCCCTTAGCCTTGGCTGCAGAGGCAGCAGGGGCACTGGTTTTGGCTGTCTCCTCGGGCGCTTCCTCTTCTCCCTCATCTTCTTCCTCTTCCTCTTCCTCTTCGTCGTCCTCTCCGACTCCGTTTTCACCGGCATCTTTACCATTTTCTTTTACTTCTTCCTCTCCTTCTTCTTCTTCATCATCAGCTGGGGCGGCTGCTGTCTTGCGTTTCTTGGTGGCCGGGGGGCCTAAAGACACTTCATATCAGCTTGTGTTTTCAGGGAAATGGGTATGTCTAGGTGAAGGTCCGAAGAGATAGAGTAATCGAAAGAAATAGAGAACAACCAAGCGCTTACCTTGCTCTTCAGCGGGCTCTTCTTCTTCTTCCTCTTCTTCTTCATCAGAAGGAACCTCCTCTTCACTTCCTTCTTCGTCCCCTTCGCTTTCGCCTACTTCAGAGTCCTCATACCTGTTAATTACCAACGTTAGTCGACACATCATCTCTCAATGCAGGGATAACTATGATGAGAAAAAGAGGAATCTCAGGCAACAAGATTAATGCGCCAACCCAGACAGTACAGTGAATAGAAATTAAAAATCGAAGAGATGATAGATATCCATGACGCGCACCAAAAGCAACCAAGACTTGAATGATGACAGGGTGATAAGGATGGTGAGAAAGGGCGTTGATGGACGCGCGGATGCGCATAGATGAAGGGAGACAAAATCGCAATACAAACTTACTCTTCTTCCTCTTCGCTCTCGTCGCTAGGGAGCGCGTGGAGCTCTTCCTCTTCTTCGGCTTCTTGCTTTCTCTTACGGGTGGACATGATGGTCTTGGGAGCTAAGTAGAGTGGAAATGGATAGAAGGAGATGAATGCGATTTTGTGATACGAGGCCAGGTCAATGGCGCGTGCCTATCTTGACCTGATGCGCTGTGATAGTAGAATGGAAATAAGGTAGCAATAAGGGGAGGATGATAGATAGGAGAGAGGGAGAGAAAGGAAATGGGAGGGGAGAGAGGGAGAGGACGAAATAAAAGACAGGGCAGATGGGGGGAAGGTCAAGTACTACCCACGGCAGCAGGAGGGAGATCAAAGCCTCAGTCGGCGAGGGAAGGGGGGGAAGGGGACGGAATGGGTGAGCAGTAGGACTCTTACTTCAGCGATTGGAGGAAAGGAGGGTGAGAGAAGGAGGGGGTGGAAGCAGCCAAAGCTTTCCGGTCAGCAGTAAACCTGGACCTGGGCAAAGACCCAGCAGAGTTAAAGTGAACCTGAGCGAGAGCTGCCGCATTTGTCGCAATGGGAGATTATCGGAGGACGTCGCGTTAGGCCCTCAATGATGTGCGCATAAGAGATGACCCCCTTGTGACAATGCTTGAGCTGATCTGGTGTTTTGAAACAGGATGGGACCTTGTTCCTGTGGTGGAGTCTGCATCTCATCGGACCCCTGCAGTTCCAGGGACCCCCGGGCTTTGTTAGCGAACTGAGGAGCCAAGAAGAATCTGGAGTAATACGGAGTTAGTCTGTTGCAAAAGTGACGGTAAGATGACAGGTCGATTGAAGGGAAAAGTGAGGAGTGTTTGGTAGTGCGGTACAGTAACCACGTCCACCTATTCCTCGGTAAACATATTACAGGTACTCCGTACTGAGTGTGCTCAGAGCATCTAACCCGTGGCAATATTGTCGCATTAGTCGCAATAGCAACCACCATGATGTCAAGAATTGAATTTCCTCTTATTCTCAAAATAGACTAACCCCAACATGGCACCTCCGGGGCTAGTCCCATTCAGGCACAGTGTCTGGTGCACGGATGAACTTGATACTATTTCTGAATTCCCCCGGATGATTCGCGCATCAACAAATAAACACACTGCACAGACCATCCTAGTCCTAACTAAGCATAATACGGACAATTAACTACGTAGCGAGAATCACGTCTAGCAGAAGTATATACGGATACATTACTATATAGGTATGTACGTCTCCCTTTACCCAGGGTATCACTATCCACAAACTACTCTATCAGTGCGCCAAAAACTCAAAGTTGGCCATGCTTGGGTCCAGCAAATTTTCATCCAGTCCAAATCCGTATGTGCCCACCATGTCATAGATCAGGTCTGGCGGTGGAAATCCTTGTGCCATGGCATTTGCGCCGCCTGGAACTTCGCTACTACTTCGCTCCGCCGGTCCTCCAGCTGGCGGTCCACCTTGCCACGCCGTCTCCCAAGAATCAAAGCGATCCAGCATCTTTCCCAAGCCCCGCGCAATATGCCTCGTCAGATGCCTCTCCCCTGCAGAAACGCAGTTCAACAGTTCGATGACGCGTTCCACTAACCGCCGCACCTCACGTCCATCTAGGCTCAGATAGGCCGAATTCCAGTTGACCGCGACCTTCAAAAGAAAAACTGCTGAAAAGGTGACCATCGTATGCGTAAAGATTGGAACACCCACTATGGCGTCCCGAATGTCCGGCTCTTCGAGCACCATATTTAGGCAGGCCATGGCGGACGAGATAGCGATATTAGCGGACTCTTTGCGGTCCATGGAGAAGACAGGTGTGTTGGACGGCGACAGGGCACGAAGGGAGAGTGAGTTTAACTGAAATTTTGCAAAATGGTAGTGTAGCACAACTCCCTTCGAAGGGTACGTCCGCACGTAAGGGCTATCGGCTAAAAGACAAATTGTGGTCAGATATTGGCGTCTCGGTGGTGGGAGTTTAACATGGCTTACCTGATCGCGGCTGCCAAAGAAGTCGCCATTGATCAACCGCCACATTGTAGACTCGTAATTGACCGAAGTCCTCCTCTATAAGGGCCTGCTCAGTGTCGCTCCCAAACATGCGATAGGCCTCTGTCAGGATCATGAACAAAGCCACCTGTGCCAGCAGTCGGATATCGCCAGGTACAACCATGGGAGACTGCAGAAAGGTTTCGTAGTTCTTGATGGCTGCATCTTCGTGTATGACCGGAGGTCGGCCATATGCAATACTGAAATGATGATCGCAGACATAGAGTAAATACCAGAGCTGTGCGCGCTCGTACTGGTCACTATGGCCCCGGATCATTTTTTGATAGCTCTGATGCAAACCAAGCTCCGTGGCAATACGAACAGCATGTCCAGAAAGCTTCCAGCTCAATTCTGATAGCCAAAACGCTCCGACGCAAAGACCACGGACATCATCTAGCGTGTGAGCCCGCGTCAGGGACATGCTGGATACAAGAGAAACATATTCATGGTAGCATCGGTTTAAAGTTTCAGTACGATTGGGGATATGAAGTGCAGCGACGGTGAGAACTGCCGCAGACAACAACGTCGATGCTCGTCGCACTGAGGTGAGGTCCCGATGCACCAAGATGATCCCTCCCCAGAGCAGCTGATTCATTGTCCGGCTAAAATATGCAAACAGCTCTTCAGCCTCATGAACAGAGAGGACTCCCCGTGAAATGAAGTCCTCCTCTAGCAGGGTTAACTTAGGTTGTTCGATAAGATTGCTCCGTAAGTTACGCAGTTTAGTAACTTCGTAGAGACTACGCATTGGTGCCGGCACCAATTCTCGGTCTTGTAGGTCTGGCTCTTGAGATGGCTCCCGAGTTACGTCCATAATGACACCCAGACCGTGTTGACTCGTGTGATTAGAGATCGACTGCGATCCATCGAGCGAGGGTCTATGTTCATGATGGGACGCGACTGGGCTTGGACCACTTTGCGCATCGCCTGTTGGATATGATGAAAGCTCAGGTAAGCCATCATGGCGAAGAAGATGCGAAACCGCTGCCTGAAGCTGTTGGATGGTGGATGCGGCCTGTGATTTCCATCTGTCGCAGAGATAAGAACAGGAACTTGGCAATACATCGCTTTCTAGGCGCGAATCTAACTCACATGCCATCATCGTCAACAAACTTTTGCGAGAAATCATTGACGATGCATTTCAGTCCGCTGCGTATGCACTTGTTGCAGCTTGTTTCCCCCGATTTGAACTCGCAGCGTATCTTGTGCCGTTTGCACTCCGCACCTGCAATCCATTGTGTCTTAGTATAAATCCCCTCTCCCTGGGCCTCAAGCGACTTTTCCGCTTTATCTCATTATAGATCGTCTCTTCGGTGGTTCAACGGGAACACTCACAGGCGCGGGCTTTGGAGATCTTCGGTGGTGGAGGTCGTCCGTCAGGGACGGTCGAGGGATGACGATCATCTCGTCGGGGCGACACCAGGCCCGCATCAGAGGACGAGCGCTTCATAGCTAATAAATGGTGAATTGATAGTTGTGACTAAGAGTGAATAGGACTGGTCGGGGATGCTCCGGCATTATGCAGTCGGCATGCGACGCGACTGAGATGGGCGGGGAATGAGCGATTATGCTAATTATAGTAGGGTGAAATCGTCGCTAATCGTATATTCATGACTCAATTGGATGTTCGAATGAAATACATCTAGAAATTGGAGCAAAATACTCCGTGGAGTTCAAAAACAGATTCCCCTGAAGATAGGAAAAGGAGGAAAAGTGGTGTGACTAGGTCCTCCCGTGGGAGAAAGCGAGGTAAAGATACCCCGCTTCAACGTGTGCGCGCGGGGACATTCGATCTAATCTCCCATTGCTTCTCATTTTCATTCTTATCGGATATGACGATATTCTTTTTGGTATATTCACCAGCAAGTTTCCCGAGACCTGTATTGACTTTCAATGCGCCTCGGAAATTATGATTCTACAATCTTTTATAGCCAAGGATACAGAGTTTCCGTATGGGGGCAGCTAAATCTGGGGAAACTCCGGGGAAAGGAACCGTTAAGTTAAGACTGCCAGCTGTTAAATACTACTCAAGAGAACGATCAATAGGGTAGATTTTTTAGGTGGGAATTATTGGGACCACTTTTTTTTTTTGATAAATTATCATTATTAATATTTCTTTTTCTCCATCCCTCACTTAGGTTATTGCTGCTCTGCATGCCCGGGTGATTTGGTTACACTGTATGCGCACGAGCGCAAAGCTACGCAAATTCGCAACTTTGGAGCTCTAATACTTAAACTAACTGCACATCAAAATCATAGCAAAAAGGTATCAATTTGTGCAATCCCTAGAATTCCATCCATATTGCGGCCTTTAACAGCCCGGCACAAGTCCGGCTGTGGAGAGAGCTGTTCCTGAACCTCGGACTTGATGCGACTGCGGAGGCCAGTCCGAACCCCACCGAAGATGAATGATGATATTGTCCTATATTAACCAACTCGCTCGAGCCTGGGTAGAAAGAATTCGTTTTATATTCTCTCAAGGGGGGGGTTTTTTTAACAGATCAGCACCATGCATATCCTTATCACCGGCGCTGCAGGTTTCATCGGTCAATTGCTCGCAAAAGAGCTCCTAAACGACCCTTCTCATCAAGTTACATTGACTGATATCAACGAGCCACCCATTCCGAAGGACGTCAAATACCCCCAGAATGCGCGCAGTATCACCTCAGACCTCCTCAAAGGTGCACATGCAGTCGTAAACAAGTCCCTAGACGTTGTCTATGCTTTCCACGGTATCATGTCGTCCGGCTCCGAAGCCAACTTTGATCTTGGCATGAGCGTCAACGTTGACGCCACTCGTGTCCTACTGGAAGCTCTCCGCAAAACCTGTCCCGGTGTCCGGGTGATATACTCTTCCAGCCAGGCTGTCTACGGCCAGCCTCTTCCTGAGGTGGTGGACGACAGCATCATTCCTAACCCCCAGTCATCCTACGGTGCAGAGAAGATCATCTGTGAGACGCTCATCAACGAATACACAAGACGTGGGTTCATCACTGGTTTCACCCTTCGCTTCCCAACAATATCTGTTCGACCTGGTCGTCCCACGGCTGCGGCCTCTTCGTTCCTCTCCGGAATGATCCGGGAGCCTTTGAACGGAGAGGAGTGCATCATTCCGCTTGAGGACCGATCGTTCAAATCCTGGCTTTGCTCCCCACGCACTCTCGTCTACAACTTAGTTCTCATGCTCTCACTACCAGCTGATTCAGTTCCTCCCCATATTCGACAGATCAATGTGCCGGGGATCTGCGTTACTATTCAGGAGATGATGGATGCTCTGGCAAAAGTGGGAGGAGAGGACAAACTTACGTTATTGAGAGAGAAGGAGGATCCCAGTCTCAGGCCAATCCTAGAGTCATGGCCCACGCGATTCGACAACAAGCAAGCCATCTCATTGGGCTTTAAGCGCGACTCGTCGTTCGAACAAGCAATTAGGGATTACCAGCTGGAAACAACCCCGTCGTGAAAGCTTCTCGCGGAGGATGTTAAATTTGATCCGAAGTTCATGACATTTTACCCGAGGCAGTACACTTGCTATAGAACATAATTAGAACAATGCAACAAGTACCATGTTCATATTCCCCATGTATCCACAAAGTCGCAGGGCAATTATAGTCGAAGCCCTTCAACCCAATGGCTCTTCGATCACTTCCAGACCTGAGATCATCTTAGCATGTATTCCATAGTGATCAATAGCTTTCCCAAACCTGTCCATCGATCGCCACCAAGCGATTGAATAACTGGTTCCTCGTCTTCATAGCAGTAAGCTGATAATGTTGCTTCTTTTCGTCCTTCCCAACAACCTCCAATCCATCAACCACCTCTTTACTTCCCACCGCCCACCCAGCAGCTAACTTCCCCTTCCATCCAAATCCCCCAATCTTCCGCAGCTCCCTAATATCAGTTACAGGCATACTGAAGGATACAGTTCCCTTTTCCCTACTCTCAAGCCTCTGGTCACCCGACAGGGCACTAGGATCCGTCGTGAAATACATCACCGGTGGATTAAGTGCCGAGTCGATTACCACAGCTCCTCGGTTGCCCTTGTACCGAGCGTCAAACTGGACCGGTCCTGAAGGTAACGCCCTTTTGCCTTTCTTGCTCAGAATTCCAAGTCGGGATTTAGCATGCTCCGATCCTGCAGCTGCCCGGACCCGGTCGACTGCAAGTTTGCTTTCAATGCCCGTTGCGGTTGTTCCTCGGAAAAAGCCGACGATGCGGGAACCTATTGTTTTCTTGGGCTTGTTTGCTTGGGATTTTTCCTCTTCCTCCTGTACTTGTGCTACGGGGTCTGGTGCGGTTGCTTGTGCAATCTCTTCTTCCGACGCATCCAAGTTCACTTGGCTGGGGTTAAGTGATGTAGGGTGAGAAGGCACTTTATCTAGTGAGTCTGCAGGTGGTGGTGGTAAGGGGGCAGCATTTTTTTCGCCAATGCGGAGGAGGGTTAAAGTTAGTTGAGCGTTTGTAGGGATTCCTTTTAGGAGGGAGCTGGTGGGGTAATCAGCAAAAAGTGATGGTTAGGTTAGCTTTAGGAGGAACTTACTTTTGCAATTCAAGGAGCTTGATCCAGCCTGGGTATTTGCGATTCAAGTACGCAGTAAGACGAGCAAAAACGGGGTCTCCGAAGAAACCAAACCCTACTATGAAAGTACCCATCTTGACAAATACGTAGCTTGAGGTAATAAATGACCCGAATAGCCCAAGAGATAAAATGCTCGCTAAGCGGACATATGGGGTTGTAGACGAAAATGGTGGGGTTGGTGACAGGGCACTATCATTTCCACGTTAGAGATATAGTCCACTCAACTTTTAGAGTGGACTAGACTTACTTCCCGAGCTTCTCATAGATATCAATGATATCACTCAGTATACGCATGCCCAGGTTTGCGCCGTTGAGGACTGTCTCCTTCATGGGCTCCCTTGTCTTATCGTGAGTACTGTCTGGTACTCCCCCGTGTGCTGCTGTTTGCGCATCTGCTGCTTCCGAGACAGTATGCATGGCATCGGGAACTGAGTCCTCCATGGGAGCACCTTCAGGTGCCCCCTGGTCATGTTTACCAGCAACACTTCCCACTGCCACAGTGGCTGCGCTTGTGATTAAGTTACTGGCCTCTTGTTCAGCAGCTTCGCCTTTCATTTTCTCCGGTGCGCCGGTGACACTATCGTGAGAGCCTAGTACACCAGCTTTGGGCTTCTGTACACCTCCGGTATTGCTATCAACGAGAGCGATAGGCGCAGGTGGGAACAGCCATGTCCTGCATGGAGGGTAAACGACCAGTGTAATTAAAAAACAGAATATTGTCGGCGCTAGGAAATCCAGGAGCCATGCAAGGAAATATACCTAAAAAGCCACACCGTCAGTCTTGAGGAAGCAGTCACGTACAATCTAGGTAAAATCATACTCCGCAAAACACTCCTGTCCGCCGAGGTTCCCTCCACGAACGTAGTCTGACAATATGCTTGTAAAATGCAGTCAATGACACAACAATCGTCGTATAAAAACGCTCAAGGGTCGCCCGCAATTTATCTGGGGAGAAGTGCTCATCTTCGGCACGGTTGAGATCCAGCCTTTGTAACGGAGCATCTGGCACGGCCTTCACATAGTATATTTGCTGGCCTTTGTCAGCACTGGGAATCAATTGGTATCAAATGGCATACCTTGTTGAACCGTCTGACGAGCATCCAAAGGTCCTCATTCGACAAACCTGCCACAATCCGGCCTTGAGGGGAGTACTCCCATCCCACATCTGTCATCTCGTCGGTATCGCCGGCTTTCTGGGCCAAGCCTTTCTCATTGTGATCGACTTGGGAAAGAGCATGGCTATCTGTAGGTCCAAATGCTTCCAGCTGGCCTTGTTTCTCTCTCTCTTTCAATTCAAGTTTTGAGGGGCCATTGTCCCAGCCAGCTGTAGGGGCAGGCAGGGGGTCAGTGAAACCTTGTCCTGACATATTGTATGGTGCTAACCATCAATGCCATGGAGGACCATTGTTAAAAAAGAGAAGGCAGCATGGATCCCCAGTAGAGATCTATAAAACCAATGCCGTGAGAATGACGTCATCTTTTCTGTAAAGCGTCCTCCATCTATTGAGTTCACCGTTCAGAACTTTGGAAGACTGGGTCCTGTTGCATGATACACAGTAATGATCATTTTTAATGTAGTAATTGATCCATAAGTGGAGTACTCAGTAATTCATGGCTAATCTGATGTCATGTAGTGCCCGATATATCAGGCACAGATCTAGACGAAGAGCTCGTTGCACCGCCACATAAAGCCGCTTTCAAGCCACACTTAAAGCCCAAAATGGAAATACGCGTGAAATCGGATCGCGTCGTCCTCAGTTGTCCCCAACAGACTACTGCTTCCATTTTGGGGGGGGGGAAGCATGGCAGTGTGATAGGTGTCAAAGGCAGGAGGTGCATGCATTTTTATCCTCTTCTTAACTGCCATCTCAGGTACCACTTTGGCGTAGAGAGAACCGAATCACATCTGCACCGCTTAGCGTCCAGCCAGGCCAAGGAACTATGAGCGACACATGTGCGAACCCCCTTCTCTTGGGGTGGATCAAAGAATGGCTGGACCAAGCGAAGGAACGTAACAGTAAAGGAGTGACTGTGTCAGTATAACCACGTTTCGCTTGACGAGTCCGCTGCTGATCCGCGCTGCTCAGATACAAAAGGGCCTACGAGTCGATGAAAGCATGTCCATTAGTCTTTCAACATCCGTCGGAAGCTCAGCAGCTCAATGGCCTTGGTCCTAAATTATGTGACCGATTGACCGAAAAATTAAAGGCTCACTGTGCGGAGAATGGCCTTCCAATGCCTGAGCATCCCAACAACGGTAGGTTTTCTTTTTCTAATAAACTCTCAACAGGTTTCTAATACCAGCAACTGTAGCAAACGGTAAGAGACAGTCAGGCGAAGGTGCATCAGAGAGTCAACCGGCGAAAAAGCCCCGGAAAGCAAGGCCTTATGTGCCAGCGTTACGGTCCGGACCTTACGCACTTCTACTGGGTCTGGCCACTCTCGATGAAAATTCCTCGCAGGGCTTGACAAAAGCACAGTTGATTGACAGGGCAGAGCCATATTGTGACAGCTCGTTCACGGCACCAAGTGATCCAGGCAAGTTTTTTACCGCGTGGAGCTCGATGAAAACACTCCTCCAGAAAGACCTAGTTTATGACCACGGCCATCCCTTGAAAAGGTATGCTCTTACAGAAGAAGGATGGGAGGTTACAAAGCGGATCAGCAAAACCCTTCCTGAGAACCAAAACACCCTGTGCTTTGGAAATCAACTGGTAAGAGAGCATTACAAAGACCATGTATACTAGAAGTCTGACATACTCAGGACACGCCCAGCGCCCAAGATTCCAACAAAAGTGGCCCCGAATCTCACCGTCAAGAAAGCAATGAGGACCTCGAAGCAATCCTCAACCCTCCAATAAACCAAGGAAACAACCTAGAAGATACCACAGTAACACCCATCACCCTACCCCCCGACAGCTTCACCGTCCAGCTGGTCCTGGACACCCGAGAAGTCCGAACGTCAACAGACAGAGACTACATCTCCAACGAGCTCAGCAAAAAGGGCATCAGCACACAAGTGCGCGCACTGGAACTTGGCGACGCAATGTGGGTAGCCAAATTCCACGACCCGAGGTTCCTCTCGCAGTACGGTGAAGAAGGCGACGAAGTCATGCTCGACTACATTGTCGAGCGAAAACGACTCGACGATCTCATCGGCTCGATCAAAGACGGCCGATTCCACGAACAAAAGTTCCGTCTCCGTCGGTCGGGGATGAAAAATGTTATCTACCTCATCGAGGAATTCGCCGTCACTTACGAGGCTAATAGCGCCATCGCAATGAAATACCAGGAAATGGTCGCCTCCGCTATCGCCTCAACGCAGGTCGTTAACGGCTACTTCGTCAAGAAAACGAAGAACCTGGACGATACGATTCGCTATCTGGCCCGTATGACCTTTCTTCTCCGGAAAATGTATACACAGGACGCTACCCCAGATTCACAAAGTGGACCTCCGTCTCATACCCTCAGTTTAATACCTAGTCGCCAATTGTCTTCCTCGCAATCATATCTCAATGCTCTTACTCAACTTCGAGCCGAGGACCCCTCTGTTACATACGCTGTAACCTTCCCCACATTTGCCGCCTTGGTTTCTAAATCAGAGTCTCTCTCCCTCCGTGATGTATTCCTGAAAATGCTCATGTGTACGCGTGGTGTGACGGGCGACAAGGCCCTAGAGATCCAACGTCGGTGGCCCACTCCGCAAGCCTTTATACAGGCCTTTGAGGAGTTAGATCAGAAGGGCAGGGAGACTATGGTTTCTGATCAGCTGTCGTCAGCAGTTGGGAGGAAAAAGGTGGCCAAGGTGCTTAGTAAAAAGATCGCTGAGGTATGGGGAGAAGATGGCTGATGCTTTAGATTGCGCTGCAGGTCAGGAGGTATGATAGTTTCAAAGATATTTTTATTTGCAGTATGGTGTCAGTTTGATATTTGCCTTGTAACCATCAGGCTTCTACTAAGTTGCAACTTAAGGTCGCTTGCGATTACCCCATATCACGCTATGCCTTACCAGTTCAGTGCCGATACTATGAGCTATACCTAAACAAAATCAGAGTAAATTCACGAAAGCAATAAATTAAGAAATAAAGCCTATCAAAGACCTATATGCCATAACTGGTATGAAATCATAAAGCATAGCCATCCGTAAACAAATCCTGCATCATATAGACCAACATACATCACAAAACCCACACGCCACAAAACCAGTACTAAAATGACATCGATGCATTATAACCCTATAAATAGTCGTTCATTTATCCAGACCAAGAAGTTTCTTGAGGGTCCTCTTTTCAATCCCCAAAGCAAGACTGCTGCAGACCACAGAGATGCTACTTAGAGCCATCGCCAACGCAGCCCAAACAGGGCTCAGTCGCCAGTGTTTGTCAACCATAACGGTCTCACCCCCAATTACTTTCATCTCATGGCCATTGACAATGGGGTAGAGCACCCCGGCGGCAACCGGTACAAGACAGAGGTTATAAACAACGGCCCAACCGAAGTTCATCTTGACGCGGTTAAACACCCGACGACTAAGTACAACTAGCTGGAGGATAGTGTCGAGTTCCGAGTTCAAGAGGATAAAGCTTGCCGAGTTCATGGCAACGTCCGACCCGGATGCCATGGCGATACTGACATCTGCAGCCGCGAGAGCAGGCGAGTCATTTACGCCGTCACCGACGAAGGCTACGATTGATCGCGTACCTTGCTCGTTTCTCTGGCTCTCGGCTTCTGAGTCGGTTCTTGAAGGGTATACGCCGTCTTGGACTTGACGTACGAAGTCGGCCTTCCCTGCGGGCATAATATTGGCCATGACATTAGATCGTGGGATGCCTACCATGTCGGCAACAGCATGGGCAGTGGTCGGGTTGTCTCCTGTGCACATGTATACGTCGACTTTGCGCTTTTGAAGTTGTGAGATTACTTGAGCAGCATCGGGCCGGATTGAATCGGAGATTGCGAAGATGATTGCTGGGGTGAAATGTGAATCATTTGAAGAGCCTGGGCCGACCTTACGCAATGACAAAATCGCGGTGGATCTGCCTGACGTCTGGTAGGTCGAAAGGAGCTTAGGAAGTTGGGAGTCATCGAGACGAGGTGAAGTCAAGCTTTGGAGGAGACGTTGATTTCCGATGGCTGCTTCGTACTGAGCTGTCCTGCCCAATTTGTCGGTCTTGGCCTCCAGAGACACGGTAAACCTGCCCCTCATTCCCTGGCCGGGCCTCTCTTCGATATCAGAGCTGAGTATACTAGCTGACTCCTTGCCACTACAGAAAGCTAAAACCGCATGAGCAATTGGGTGATTGCTACTTTCCTCCAGTTTTCGAGCAAGTGACCATGCTACTTGCAATTCCTCAGAGCCTGTAACGAGCAGTTTATGGTCAGACACTGTCAAACTTCCTCCTTCCGTTAGGGTACCGGTTTTATCGAATACAATAGCGTCAAGGCGACTCGCTTCTTGGAAAGCTTCCCCTCCACCTTTGACCAGTATACCATGTCGGGCAGCAAGTCCTCCACCAACAAAGAGCGCTGTAGGAGCAGCGAGCGCCAGGCCGCAGGGGCAAGCAACCACGAACACTGCGATTGCAAATTCCAGGCTCCAGAAGGCCCAGCCACCATGTGCAACATCAAGATAGTCATCTGGCAAGGTGCCAGAAACACCCAGCACAAGCCAGATGACGAATGTCAATACGGCTATAAGCGTGATTATGGGAACAAAGTGGGATGTGAGTAAGTCCGCAACCCTTTCCAAAGGAGCGCGTCTGCTCTGGCCCTCACGCACCACGGCGATAATTTGATCCAGCATCGATGTCCCTCCAACCGCAGATACCTTTATCTTTAGGGGCTGGCCGACATTCACAGATCCTGTGTAAATAGGATCACCGGCGGACTTCTTCACAGGCCGCGACTCTCCTGTCAATGAGCTTTCGTCAAACTGATAAGTGTTGGTGTCGACAACTACACCATCAGCAGGGGGTGAAGCTCCATGAGGTATGCTAACAATGTCACCGACGTCCAGCAGCTCAATATTAATCTTCTGTATCTCATCTTCTCCAGAGATAGCTCCAGCATCATTTTGCTCCGCAGCACGCTTATTGACAATCAGCAACGCCTCGGAAGGCTTCAACTTGCCAAGTGATGCAACTGCATCACCAGTTCTCGCTTTGCTGTATGCTTCGATAAATCGACCCGCCAGAATAAACAACGTAAGGAATACCACCGAGTCAAAATAAGTCGTGCTATTGCTCATTGATGAAGTTCCCACGACAGCATCAATTATGAGAACAGCCAATGAAGCGATATAGGCCACGGTGGTTCCGGCAGATATCAAGAGATTCATGCTACCAAAACGGTAGAACCTCCGCAGAATAGGCACACGGCTTCCGGGTCGCCAAAGGGAGTATATCTCCTTTGCAGCTCGCACGTGAAACAAGTCAGTACCATAGAACATGACGGGAGTTGTCATGATGAAAAGAGACCATTCCATCCGAGAGACACTCCCAGCCCACATTGGCTGCTCCAAATACTTTCGAGTCGGGTTGTTCGACGACACAAGGCTCATGAATACTATACCGATCAGAAAGGTTGGAATTGCCACTATCAAAACGAAAAGGAAACGAGACAGCAGCCTACGCCTCTCGTGCAACTGTATTGCTCGTGATCGGTCTTCTATGCTGGGAGGGTGGTAAACGGTGGCTTTAAAAGCTTCATGAACTTCGTCGATGCGCTGAAGTATGGCTCTGATGGTAAGAGAGGGAGGGCGAGGAGTATAAGTGACTTTAACAATGGGGTTCTTGACAGATAGTGTATCGTCAAGCTCAACACCAGAAAGTTCCTTGAAAGAGTTAAAAACCTTCTCTGGGCAATGGTGACAGAACATCCCCTCCACTCGTATTGCCACGGTTCTTCTATCGATCTCGTCACCATCTTGACTTTCCCCAGCCAGGGGTAGGACACTAGTGACCGAGGCGTCGTATCCTAGGTCTTCGATTTTCTCCACAATGGCATCAATATGATCGTGTCCGTCGAACTCTACCTTCCCGCTATGAGACAAAAGATTAACTGAAACCTTTGTCACAAAGGGGAGTTCTTCAAGTCCTCGTGTGACACTCCCGGCACAAGAACCGCACGTCATGCCACTGATAGCAATTTCGGCGACATAATAGGATAGGCTCCGGCTCTGTGATGAAGTCACGCTTACTTGTTGTACTTCATCGAGAGAGGCTTCAAAGCCAATATCCTCAATATGCTCAATCACCTTTTCTATATTTGACTGGGGACCGTTATAGAGGACTGTCGCACTATTGCTGAGAAGATTGACAGTGATGTCCACGATGAAGTCGAGCTGCTCAACCTCATTTGTAACTGTATTGACACATGATGCGCAGCTCATGCCTTCAATACTTATACGGGCATTAAACCTTCCATCACTGTCATGTGGATGCAGAGATTTGGAATTTTCCGCAGAATTTCGGGGTACCAGACTCTCAATGTCCGATACTTCGTCACTGAGGCCAAATAATTGACTATCCTTCTCATTCCTTGACCAAGTAGGAGCCGTCTCTGACAAGTTTCGCAACTCGGATTTTCCTTGCAGTTCCTCTTTCCGACAGGCATCGCAATTTGCAAGGTGTCTATTCTGCGTCGTCGAGCTAGAATGTGAAGCCTGCTGTGTCGCAAAAGATACAGAGTCTTTGGAAAGCCACGAAGTTGTGCTAATGTCAGATACAACCATGCCTTGTTCATCACAAGTCGTTACATGATGAACCTCGAATGCAGCTTGAATCAAAGCCTGGGCTAAGGTGGAAGGACTGGTCTCTTCCGCATGAGAGACTCGCACCTCATGAGTGAGAATAGTGACATCAACGCCAAATATGCCAGACAGTTCTGAGAGGACTTCCGTGATGTATGCAATGCAGGAAGAACAATGCACGTTACTGACGAAGAAAGTGCTTTTGAGGTGCCTTGAGTCCTGGCCCGCAGGATTTCGAGATGCATGATCTGACGTTGGCGACATTGTATGCTGTTTGGAAGTATAGCGCTGCAGGACACTGAACAAGGTCTTGAAAAGAGGAACCAGGAAGCATCCCTTGATAAAAGGATGAATCGCGAAATAGCTAGCTGGTAGAACCTGATTCTCTGGAAAGTAGGCGAAGGTGGCGAAGTTGAAGAGACTTTGGTCTAAGTTGTGAATATCAAGACAGCTAGTTAAGACGTGTTAGAAGAGGCCAACATGGGGGAAAGCCTGTTGGGTTAAATTGTAACAAGCGAGGAATGCAACAGTATGTTTCTGGAATAGTCCGAAGGTGACAGCAGGAGCGACGAGAACGGTAATTCTGATTAAATGTTATGCTAAAATGATTAGAAAGGCGCAAAGTAGAAACAGAATTAAATATTAATTTCCGGGGAGGCACGCTGGCAATAAAATACTACACGGAAAGAGGCTGCGTCTTTTGTGCGTGAAGCTGTGGAGAGACGCTAAATTACGCAGAAATCACTCATTCCGAAGTATGGAACCGCCACAAAGATTGACGAATATTCAGGATGACACGAGGACATCTTTTTATCATTAGTCAAACTTCGGTTGAGTGACTTCATCGATTAGAGCAGAAAATATTCGTGTCGGTACGTCCGTATGCCTGTTACATACTGACAGGAGGTTGAGCGATTATAGCGTCAAATGTCAAGTCCACAATGACATGCCGTGGCAAATCTTGATCCCAACCCCAACTGGGAGAGATAAGATTAAATGAGTCATGAAGACTATTTACTATCAGATTGATAATCACTTCGCCTGGTCTGATTTGTTGACTTGAATGGGAGAAGAATGAGGACCAGGTACAGACAACCATGTCTGCAAACGGCCACCTTCATGTTGGATGAGCATGAACAGGGTCCAAAGTCTTAACATATAGACAGGTGGACCCTTTTCATACAATGGCATGCGCAAGTCATGCTTCTGGTACATGTTGAATACCCCGCACAGATGAATGATATTGTCCTGACAATCATCTGGTGAAATAAATTGACTTCACGAACTCGACGGGAATCGAACGGCGGCTCCTCCTGGAAATATGACTGGAATGCCGGAGTCCAGTGTGACCACGTGACCCTCCCACTGGACCACGAAGACTTTTTCAACGCGTCGTCGCTCGCACTGATCACGTCGCTATCCAATTTTTCACCCCCTCCACGCATCGCCTGTCGCGTGTCAATCTATTTATTGAAATTCGATGCATATCTATTTAATCTACTTCGTTGAAAAGATACTTTTTTGTCGCTAAGAAAAGTTAGCGTCGTGTTTTTCACTATTGGACTGAAGTCCCTTTACTTTCAAACACACCTGATATCGACATTTCGACTTCTAGACGTCGACAAATCATATATCCTTTTTTTCTCTGACAACCAATTCATCACATCTCCAAGTGCTATCGATCCGATCCCGACCCCCGTTATCAATCACCTCGACCCATTCATAGAAAGAATGTCTCCTTGATCTCATTTACTCTTCTTTTCTCTCCACTTCTGAGCCTCCTTACTTTATATATTCCTGCAGTTCAGAACCTCGTTGGAATTGGGTTACTAGTGAACATTAACTTATCCTCGAACCACGCGTATCATGTCTACTTCTAGACCGGGAATGCGCCCTCCATCCCCCCCGAAGGCTGGCCCCAGGGCACCGCCGATGGGTCGGTTGGCCAGTCTCAAATCCCCTAATCCTGCTGCAATAAGACGACCTCAACCAATTGGTCGGCCACAACCAGCCAAGCCGACTACTCACCCGAAGACTTCTACATGCCCTAACCCTGGTTGTCCCGCACCTCATATTGTCGAGGACGATGGGCAGAAGGTTTGTTCTGGGTGTGGTACGGTCATCAGCGAGGCAAACATTGTCTCCGAAGTGACTTTCGGTGAGACATCGTCCGGTGCTGCAATTGTTCAAGGTACATTTGTTGGAGAAGATCAGACTCATGTCCGCAGTTATGGCCCCGGCTTTCAACGTGGAGGTGGTGCGGAAAGCCGAGAGATTACTGAGCAAAACGGTAGTCGATATATCAATCAGCTATCCCGTGCTCTGAACATTCCGGAGAGTGCTTCGAAAGCTGCTGGTCAGGTTTTCAAGCTCGCAGTTGGTTTGAACTTCATTCAAGGTCGCCGAACAAAAACAGTGGCTGCGGTGTGTCTCTACATCGCTTGCCGCCGGCAGGACGGTAACACCGTAATGCTCATTGATTTTGCGGATGTCCTCATGATCAACGTGTTCAAGCTAGGCCGAACGTATAAAGCTTTGCTGGAAGAGCTGCGTCTAGGTGGCAATGTATTTCTGATGAATCCGATCGATCCAGAGAGTTTGATTTATAGGTTTGCCAAACAGCTGGAATTTGGAGCTGCCACGATGCAGGTAGCCAGCGAAGCTGTCCGTATCGTGCAACGAATGAATCGCGACTGGATGACCACCGGTCGACGTCCTGCTGGTATTTGTGGTGCTGCTTTAATTCTTGCGGCGCGAATGAACAACTTCCGGCGCACGGTCCGCGAGGTTGTATACGTCGTCAAAGTAACTGAAATCACTATCAGCCAACGTCTCAACGAATTTGGTGCAACGGAAAGTGGAGAGTTGACAGTCGATCAATTCCGCTCTGTCCAGCTGGAGAATGCCCATGATCCGCCCTCTTTCACCAGGGCAAGGGAAGGGAGGAAACCGTCGCGGAGTTTCAGAAGAAGACCCACGGAAACCGCAGCGGATATTGAGGGAGATCTTACTGATGTCACTACAACTCCCTCGAACAGCGCTCCCCAACAGCATAAACGCGTTGATGCGGATGGCTTTGCCATCCCTAGCCTTCCCATCGATCCGGCCTTGATAGCAGCAGATGGCGAGAGACGAACGTCAACAACATCCATCGAGAGCGAGGTTGCATCAGAAGTTAGCGAAAACCCGGATAAACCAGCTAGGGGCCGCCCTAAAGGCTCCAAGGCACGACCCCTACCAACTCCGACTCCCGATCAAATCGCCTCAGAGGAAGCCCTCGAAAATGAGATGACCGCCTATCTGACAAAGGGCTCCAATATGATCGAGAGTACCACGGTACCAAGGAAAGCTGTGTCCGAAAGCGCTGAAATCGATGAGGCCGAATTTGAATCAGATCCAGAGGTCTCCAACTGTTTACTGTCCCCTGCTGAGGTCGAAATTAAGGAGCGGATTTGGGTGCACGAGAACAAAGACTATCTGCGGACACAGCAGGCCAAGGCTTTGAAACGGGCCTTGGAAGAGGCTGATTCCCAGCCCGGAATGCATAAACCACGCAAGCGTCGTCGCGGTAGGCTAGGGGACGTCACGTACCTACAGGGTGACGGCGAAGACGGTGATGGAAGAAGCACACGGGCTTCTACTCCAGCAGAAGCAACACGTCGAATGCTGGAACGAAGGGGGTTCAGTAAAAAGATCAACTATCGGTTGTTGGAGTCACTGTTCGG
This sequence comes from Aspergillus pseudotamarii, assembly GCF_009193445.1. Lineage (NCBI taxonomy): Eukaryota > Fungi > Ascomycota > Eurotiomycetes > Eurotiales > Aspergillaceae > Aspergillus > Aspergillus pseudotamarii. The sequence continues at coordinate 253,345 of NW_022475035.1, read as the reverse complement.
CGAAGAGGGTGCAGATGAGGCCGCCAAGGCGGAAGGAGAGAGAATGAGCCGCAGTCAGAGTGTGGCATCGCGGCGTAGCGTCAGTGTTGAACCAGAGGGTATCTCGAGACGTGCTAGACTAGTGACTCCATCAACTCGCGCTAACGCCCCTGGCTCCCCGGCTCCAACGTCCGTTCCCGCGCGTAGTGTCACCGAACATACTCAGCAAACCGGTGTCACAACGGATAAAGTTGGTCAGGCGGACCCCAAGGAAAATGCCGCAGAGCCCGCCACCGATGACAAGAACGGTTATTCGGATGATGAGTACGACGACGATGATGAAGACCCCGATGGTGTGGATGCTGCTCTCGCAGGACACTACGGCGATTACTATGACGAGGGAAGCGACTACTATGACAGTGATTAGTGTGACTAGTATTTATAAAGTTTAATACCAGGTATAGCGAATAGGATAGATACCTTTGGATGCGAGAAATGACAAGCTAGACTTTGGTTAACCTTGAATATCAAGATGATACCGCTCCTTCGTGCAGCCAGCGTCTGATCATGAGCGACTTCCCATCGTGAAGAACCTAGGGATATCCAAAAGACCAAGGAATAACAACATGCCCTCCGTCAAGGTCCACATCTCTAACCGTGGCCATGCACGAAATCCCCCGACTCCTTCCCTTCCTGACTCGGAACTGCCATTCCGGTTACCCATCACGTGTGATCGTCGGTTCCCAAAGTCCACCCATGGTCACAGCTTCATTCCAAGTTCACGCTTCTACCTTATCACAATTGCCACAGTTGTCACTACTATCATTGTTACTGTAGACTGATCCCCCTCTCTTGTACCCCATGCTCACAGTGCTTCGGATCCAGTTAAGGATCCAATATGTGTCCGTTTAACGTACTCGTATGCTTGCTGTATCATTACTAATGTCATCTAGGTAGAAGGCCAACTCTCTCCCATCCACTTCAAGGATGCGCTTGGCCGCAGTACCCTCAGGCAAGGGGCAGTTTGTGACGCAACAGCCCTCCCAGAGGCGCTATTCCTATGCTCTCGGCCGAGGTCATAGCTCTCTAGGGTAGAGTTTACGAGTTATGCATTCTCCTTCGGAAAGGGACTTGCGCTGTGCAGCGGTGGTGCACCTCAGGCTGAACCCGGAAGTAATATCCAGTGGAACCCACCATATCCTGCAAGCTGGGTGTATTCACAGGCCTCAAGAGTTTCCAGTCCAGACCCCGAATCTGCTGATCATTGGGAATGCGGAGGGGTACCTGCTCCGCAGGCCAGAATGCATGAATCATGATCAAGCAGTGAGAATTGTCAAATGCTGCCGATCTACCGGCTGACTCTATCTACTCTCTTTGCCCTAGTAAGAAGCTAGGAGCGGAATTTCTCCGGCTGGTATGGGACGCCCCTCCTGCACTCGTCTACAAAAGGTTAGTATGGACTTTTCATATTGAGGGACACCTATCTATAGTGGGCAAGGGTGTATCCTGCACTGAGGCTCTTTCGTCACCAATTGCATACGCTTGGATCCACTGCAGATTACATGGAGCTCACTGTGTTTGCATGCTGATTGACAAACTGAAGCATACTAATTTCTCTATATATAAAGTCCTTCGGACAGCTACTTTCCTTACTCCTCGGTCACCTTGTCTCAAACTTGTCCCTGTGTCCTCTTTCACAACATGGTGAAGCTTAACATGTACGGCCGAGGGCTAGGCCTTCGGATGGCTATTATGCTCACCTGCCAAATATCGTTTGTCTTATTTGGTGCGAGACATCATATTCATTGTTGTACTGCAGCAAACTAACTTCTGCGTTGGCCATTTGTAGGTTACAATCAGGGTGTATTTTCCGGAATCGTGGGGAATGAAGACTTTCTCAATGTTGTACATCACCCAGGCTCTGCGGCCATTGGGATCATAGTTGGGATCTACAATCTAGGCTGCTTCCTCGGGACAGGAGTGTGTTTCATGATTGGAGATAGGCTAGGGTTTCGAAGGACAATGTGGTTCTCGATGACTTGGATTGTGGTATGTCTGCACTTGCAACGTCCCAAACTGACAGAAAGACCGCTCAGATAACATTCCATGCAGGCTGGGGCCATTGCACAAACCTGCGCGTTTTCCACAGCACAATTGCTGGCGTCGCGATTCTTTACTGGGATTGGCACTGGGGTTTTTACCAGTATTGTGCCAGTGTACCAATCGGAACTGTGCGACGCACGGAAACGAGGAATGTATGTATGTAGCCAACCTCTTGCCGTTGGGGTAGGCATTGTTGTTGCCTATTGGTTCGACTACGGGATGAGCTATGTTGAAGGACCCGTAAATTGGCGGCTACCAATCGCCTGCCAGATTATTTTTGCTCTCATTGTGACGGTTATGGTCCTCGGGTAAGTGTGCATCCTACCTAACTCAGTGGTCTACATGCACATGTTATTGAACGCGTATCTCACGTATAAACAGGCTACCGGAGAGTCCTCGATGGCTATACCGGCGAGGTCGTGGAGGCGAAGGCTTGCAGGTGCTCTGTGACTTCCATGATCGCACCGCGAACGACCCAAAAATAATTGAAGAGTCGCAAGGGATAACCAAAGCTATCCAGCTGGATATCCTCCGCGGAGAATACAGGTGGTCCCAGATCTTCAAGAAAGATGAGTTGCACACGGGCAGACGTGTGCTACTGGCCTACGGGTTGCAATTCATGAACCAAATGGGAGGAGTCAACATCATAGTCGTAAGTTGTGAAGCCGACAGTATCTGTTTCCCCCAAACATAAACTGATTCTCAACCAGACCTATGTCACTACAGGTAAGGATCATACTCTCCATGCAACCTGAACTCCACTGAGGATGACAGTGTTGGAGACCAATGTGGGCCTTGACAAGGAGTTGAGTTTACTTCTGGGAGGTGTGATTCAGGTGATGTTTGTCATAGGTAATTGAGCATTCCTCCTAAACACTGCTTATCTAGAAGGTCTGCTGATCTCGTTACACAAGGCTCGTTCTATCCCACATTCTACTCCGATCGACTGGGTCGAAAAAAGCCGATGATGTGGGGATCTTTCGGATTATTCCTTTGTATGATGATGATCTCCATTCTTTTGTCTTTCAAGGGTAAGTAAGCCCCCTTGTGATATGGCTGGGCAGAGGAGCAGAGAGCTTACGGTTTGCTAACTCTCAATAGGCACCTCCTTGGAGAAAGCAGCAGCTACCGCATCGGTGCCGTTTTTCTTCTTGTTTATGCTCATCTTTGGCGCGTCCATTAACTGCATACCATGGGTTTACGGGCCGGAGATTCTCCCCCTTCACGTCCGAGCGAAAGGGTAGGCATAATAGCTTCATTCCAACCGGGAGCCCCTGCGGAATTTGTGAAAGCTAACTGAATACTCCCGAAATAGCCAAGCTCTCGGAGTCTCGGCAAACTGGCTGTGGAATTTCTTCGTAGCCATGATCGGACCAACCTTGATCAATGACCTTGCATGGAAGGGCTACCTGATTTTCATGTGTTTCAATCTTGTCTTCGTGCCGGTGAGCCAGAATCGTCCGCAACCATCTCTTCCATTATAACTAACAAGTATGCTTAGCTTCTTTATTTTTTCTACCCTGAAACTGCCAACCTCACTCTCGAGGAGATCGATTCCCTGTTTATGCACAAGAGCCCACAATCGTTGGACTCGTCGGAAGAGTGGAAGGAGCCTATTGTCGTCACCACGAGTGTTGAAACACTAAAGGAATAAGGTATATGGATTACATTGTGGGAAGCGTTCGCTACGACGAGTCGAAGATTATGGGTTAATAGAATGGCTTTATAGTTGTATTCTTATAGCGCGCAATATATCCGAAATAGTTATATAGTTTAGCAATGCCGGCAGCTGGAATGTTGGGGAGGATGCTCATCGAAACATATGGGGATATATGACATTTTTATCCGGATCTGCACTCAGCCGATCAATATGATGATCTCTCCTCTCAATAGTAGGTATAATTATTCACTAGGTCCACGGCCACCCAGGTGTTCTCGATCAATTAGAAAAGCAACTGAATTAATTGTTTTTTATGTGTACATTTAATGCCAATGTAGATAAGAGACAAACAAACAAAGTATTTACTAACAAAGATGGAGAAACAGTAAACAAAATATCATTTTGTCGTAAAATCGCTGCTTGTAGAAATATATATATTCATGTACTTACTAAACCTCAACCTTTCAATATGAAGCTAATATTCAATTCCAAGCTCGTTAACAGTATATATGGAATCTTGAAATTTGAGATATTACAATGAATAGATATATGTATCCTATGAATAAAGCGACTGATTAACCCTATTCATATTTCTAATATTTTCTGGTCAGTTGCAGTTTTATTCAATTTTTTGTGTTGCCGGTTGGATTTATTCACCAGGTTAGATTGGTTCTTTTTGCTTCTTCTCTTTGCTTTTACGTTTTCCTCTTCTATTTTATTTTACTCTTGGATTATTACTATTCTTTTTTTTTTAGTCTTTTTTTTGCCTTTCATAGCTCCACAGGTAGGATACTCGTATCGTGTAGTATAATGTTTGTAGTGGAGTGCGTAGGGCAACTTAAGTTTGACTTGGGGTGGATGCCCGAATGAGTTGTCAATCATGCCTGACAACACTACGGAATACTTAGTGGGGGTTTTAATTCTGCTAAAAGGATCTGCCTTTCTTTCATGTTCATTTTTTCTTGAATATATTTCTTTCTTTCTTTTTTGATCTCTTATGATATCTTTCACAATGATGGATCGAAATTATGAACACAATGTCAATATGAAGAAAGAAAATCGAAATGACAAACCATGAGCGAACACCGCAAGTGAATACCACCTTTTGCGCCCTAAAAATTTGGAAGAACAGAAAATGATATCATCAAAATCCCGACACCGGATGATTACGTTTTGCCGAAGAACCCAAAAGACAATGAGAAAAGATCTGTGCCGAAAACATTGTTAGATACGAAGCGAAATATATGAGCAAAACTCGTCGAAACTTTTTTTTGCGCGCGCTCGCGCTGTCGAAGCCCGTGTCGAGATTTTACGCGTCGATGTCCATGCCCGTCCCCATTCCTACGCTGCCGTTCAGCCCAACGCCCGCGCCATCACTGACGGGTTGTGCCGAGAGGGTTTGTAAGAGAGGAAGGCCGGCGTCCGCAGGGTTCGCCCCGAGGATATTTTGCGTTTGAAGGGATGCATTATTGACTGATCGGTGCGAGGCATTCAGAATCTGAGTCCCCTCGAAGACAATGGGATTCGATCGGAGGTTTTGAATGCAGGTTTCCCAAGCGGATGCCACCAGCTGAGCCTGGGTGAGATCGTCGTTAAACAGATAAAAGGCGTTGGAGTTTGCTGGTCCAAATGGCGTGACAGGTCGTGCAGTCACGAGGTAAGCGTTCAAAGCTCGATTCTTCATAAGTATTTGAGAGTCTAGCAGATACGCAGAAAATTGTTTGTCGATGTATTTCTTCCAGCCGCGAACTGCGGCTGCCATGTCGCCATCGCCGTCGAACGTGATACGTTGCCAGCTGATACCGAGAAGACGGGTCGCATCGTCAACTAGCGGCTCATCAGGCGAGCGATTTGTCGCGCCGAGGAGGCGGCGGTTGTCATCTTTGCCGCTGTCCTGTAATCGCTGCACTGAGGAGAGTGCGATATCGTCGAGTCTGGGAGCGGAGGGATCAAGACGCTGGGACTTCCGGCCCGAGGTGTTTGACTGGCCGGATTGAAACGCCTGAGAATGCGACGAGACAGGCGGTGCAGAAGTAATAGTGCTCTCCAGCGTTTCTTCGTACCAAGTGCCTGTCTGAGTCTCTGCGGAGAGAGCTAACCCGGTACGGGGATTCAGAAGAATCATACCTTCTCCATAGATAGGCTCCTCTTTCTTTGCAGGAACCGGCGTGGGGATGAAGGGTACACTGGGGGCATTCATAGCTTCTTCGAAAGCCGCTTCATCACGCGATCTTTTTCGCGACGGCTTTCCGTTGACAGGCCCAGACGCGGCTAGCTTTGCACCAAACGAGGTGCTTGGACCACTCGAGAAAAACGAGCTTGAGTTTTTGGAGACGGCATCAAGCTTAGAGTGGCGAGGGAACTGAAGGAAGGCGTGTTCCTGGGGAGGGGACAGGACCATGGCAGGGCCGTCGGAGAGGCTGTTGAGCATCATCGGACACATGGTGTTCTGAAAGAGCTGATAGAATCGGAGGTAACTACAAGAAAGAGAATCCGATCTGTTTTGTCAAGTGAGCTAGAACCAACAAGATAGAGCAACCTATGGATCACGAGATCCAAGTCGTGAGAAGAGGATTTATGAGGTTGGCGCAACGAATGCTGACGTTGCGAACAAGGAGAGGAGGGTCAGTATCTAACGAGATGATATGAGATGTGATGGTAGAGCAAGGACGAAGGATAGATGGGGATGGTGACGATGAAAGAGAAGAGAGACAATGATGAGAGGGAAGGAAGAAAGGGAAGAAGAGAAGAGAAAGAAAGGAACGGAAGGGAAGGGTGGAGAGAAGATGCAGGGAAGGGTAAAACACGAGAGAGAGGATGAGGAGCCAACAGCGAACCACGGGATGGGAAGGAGAGAGAGAGAAAGGAAAAACGCGTGAAAAAGAGGCTGACGGGAAGCAGATGATTTGCTTGGACGTTTCGGAGCTTCTTTTTTGGATGCGATGCGGAGAAGGATTTGTTCGCCTCGTTACCGTTCCATACACACCCTGTCGGCCATTTTTCCGGCAATGTGCGGTTGCTGCATACCATACCTTACTGTACTGCTAGCCTTCTCCACCGACTCCAGATCGACCAGCAAGGATGCTGCCATTATTGGACGATTGGCTCATCGCTCTGGGCAACCACTTTGTGGAACCCTGACCTTCAGCTCTTCCCCGATTGGCTCATTTTTCAAGCCCCGTCCGCGCGTCCGGTCGTTCCAGGAACCCTGTCACCATCTTTGATTGCTTTCATTCGTCACTACCTCACAGGTGGGTCTGCAGCGTGAGGAAGTTTCATGCCAATTGGATCGAACGGCTGCTCCACTTACTACTAGTAGTAGTCTGGGCAAGTTCAATGACGAGTTTGAGAAAGCCTGGAAGCCTTGCATTTGTGGCCTGAGGAAGCAAGGCGCTTGGTCCGACGCTCAAGCACCTCCCTCAGCACTCAAGCGAGTCCGGAGTTACGTACCATATTCCGTTCGACCTACTACTTACTAATTTTATTAACAAGCACATCTGCAACGCATTTGGAATATTTCGATCAAGTCTATTTTGTTAGAAGAAATAGAAAAGAATAAATCTATAGTCACAAGAAGGAATGCGGAACAATATCAAGAGCTAGATAAAAGCAATATCCCGACACCAGAACCTCGTGCTAGTTTAGCGTGACACAAATGTTCATCAAATCTCAAACAATACAATGGAATCCAAAGAAGGATTGACACCGTAAACAACAAAAGGCAAGGGGGGGGGACCTCCCGAGCGAGATCCACAAGTCATATCACGACCCCTCGAGATGACATCCAGTGTTCATCAGGCACAGGCTGCATTCCCTGCATGTGGCCGTATCTCCTGGCACTCCGGGTGTCCATCCCGCGGGATTACTGCAGCTGACAGGCATTATCTTTTAAGCTGCGGGCCATAAGGTTTATCATGAGGCCCACTGTGTAAATAGTGGTATAAATAAGTAAAGAAATGAAGGTTGGTAGGTCTGTGTCGTTCAGTTTCACATGGCACCTGAAACCGCTCCGTGTTCAGGATGCATCCACTCCGTATCTGTCTGGGACAAAACACCTCACAAAGCCTGGTAGCGCCTTTTATGCGTTTCCAGCAGTGGCGCCACCGAGCAAGCCCTTGACTCTGTCAACAGAGCCGCCAGCATAGCTGGGTGCCATGGATCCAGCCAACAGGAAAAAGATGAGGACAATAGCACCGATGATGATGGACTTGCGCTTGGCGGGGTGGTTGGCACCGTATTCAGCCCAGGCACGGTTGGCCTGGCTGGTGTATTCCTTGATCTTATCACCACCAAGCTTGTAGTAGACGAGACCAACGAGGGCAATGGAATAACCGAAGAACTGGGTAAGGGTAACGGGAGTCTGCCAGATCATCATCGACGCAATAACCAGGAGGATATCCTTCAGAACACCGCAGAGGGTCATGACGAGGGATGAGGTCTTTCCGATCTGTAGCCAACAGTTAGTTTAGACGTAAATACTATCGACAAGACTGATTCTTACCAGGAAGACAACCGAAACGTTCAGCAGGAAAGCAACAACAGCGTTCAGCAACAGGGTCCAGACACCCACGCGGTAAACGTGGTCCATGGTGACATGAGGGACCTCCATGAACAGAGCAGTGACACCGTTCATCACAGCGCAAACAGGAGCGAAGTAGTACAGGGAGACAAGAGGGTCCATCTTGTACTCGGCGGAGCTAAGCAGACGCTGCACCATGACCAGACGAGTGGCCTCGAAGATAATACCACCGATTTGGAAGAGGAATCCCGTGAGGACGAACTTGATCTCACCGAAAGATGCGATAATGACACCAATGACAATCAGGGACACGTTCATGAGCACCTTGTAATTCACAGGAGCCATTCCCATTCCCCAGGTGGCGAAGAGCACAGCGACCGGAGTGGTAGCCTAGACATCGTTGTGAGCGAGGAACAACGGTTTTGTGATCGAGACGAACGCACCTTGAGCATCTGAATGAATGCAACACTCAGGTACAAGTAAGTCATATTACCGCAAATCAAACTCAAGCTGAAGAAAAGACCAATAGGGACGATAGCGCGGAGATAAACCCGGCCAGTCATCTTAACAGTTTTCCTGCCATCGAGTAAGGTGGTGGTGCGGGCGAGAACTTGGGTCATGAAGGTCGCGAATGCCAAATGCCATGTGGTAAGGATAATAGCTGCCACGATATTAGGATACTGTCTCTGTATAAGGGTTGAGTGCGGGAAACCTACGGAAGCCTATAAAACATAGGGGTTAGAAAACTATTCTCATCCTCTGTAGCCACAAATCTCCGGAGTGTACTTACGGAACTGAGCATAATCGAGGATGTGCTTGTTGAACAGAATGACGCTGGAACTCAGAGTAATCCAAACACTGCGAGAAAATTAGTAAATCCATCTTGTGCGAGACTGAGTTTCCTAAGCCCAGCACTCACGTCACATAAACTGCGGGATGGAAGGCAGGCTTGGGAGGCTCTGCCCTCTCAGCGGCCGGGTTAACAGTAGGCAGACTGGGTTCCGGGCGGGAGACCTCGCCGGAGGTTCTGGCCTTTTCTCCTTCGGAGCTCATTTTTAGGATACGACTTTGGTCTGATAGAAAACGTTGGAACTCGAAGGGTCGCGGCCGTAGAAGGCTGCTTTGGCTAAATTGCGCGGAGGCCACGGGTGAAGATGAAACGACAGAAGAACTGGAAAGAAAGGAATAAGTCTAGTCCAAGAAGAAGTGAAGAATAGCGTGAATGAATGAACGAGTGGGACAAGAGTTGGTCTGAACTGAAGAATAAGGAAAGAGATGCAAAGAGACAAAACTTGGCGCTCACGAAAAAGAGATGGCAAGTATGAGAGAAGAAGGGGGGAGGGAGGAGAAAGAGAAAGGTTGGGAGCGAAATACGTAGTAAGTATACGTTTTTCTTTTTTCCTTACCCTGCGGATAGGCTGTGATTTACTTTTTTTGTCGGTAAGCGTTGCGAAAACGCGGCACGGGTTGATTTATTTGGCGGGATTATTTTATTTTATTTTATTTTTTTAAGGGGGGCAGGACGAGGCAAAGAACAGGGAAGAGAGGGTCGGGGATCCGCATTGACAAGAAGGAAAAGAGAGATCGTGGCCCGGGATGAGATATGTCGTTCGCTGAGAGGGAAGCGCAAGCTTGCACTTAGACTCCCGTCTTAAGACCCGGTCCAAGGTCAACGCTTACCGGACATAGTAGTGTCCCTTAGACTGAGGCATGCAGCAACTGCATGCAGCACACGCCTTCTGTTCCCTTTCCAGCCATACATAAGTACATACTCCTCCACTGCATCGTAAATAATACTAACATACATATCTTATTTTCTCTCGCATACCACATACAACATGTGAAGTGGTTCACAGCACCAGCTATTTCATAGTAGTATAGATATTAATAGTAATGACTAACCAAAATGAAAAAAAGAAAAGAAAAACGATGGGGAAAAAAAATGTAACCACACAGCATGGTTATCGATACCGGTACCACCTGGTAACTGACATGGGCTAATATTTTTTTTTTTTTTTTAAAAAAAAAAAAAAAGATTCAATTTTTATTTTAATTAATATCTCTTATTTTGGTTTAAAATTACTTGCGAATACCTTTTACTCCATAGGATTAATTTACTCGACAACCAGACGGCAGTTGAAACGCTACCATTTGATTCTGACGGGTGGTTTCGAGTTCTAGCCAGCAAACAGTGGAGGACGTTGTGGGGACTGGAGGCGAAAAAGTGCGGTGGACATGAACAGATCGATAAAAGTGACTACGTGTACTATACAGTACTCGTACCGTTGTTACATGCAAAATTCATCTTAGTCTCTATGGCGAACTTCCAGTTTTGTATAGACATTACGGGTGAAGTATCATAAATCCGCACAGCTTTCCCTCTGGCGATACACACGTACTCTCCACGTACCTCATGCTTACCCTATGCCTTTGACCCCCTCATTTTATTCTTTGCAGTAACAGTTCCCGAGTATCAGGGTCCAACACAGTCGTACGTAAACCCTTCCCTAGCCAAGTCCCGCTCTTTTGTCGCCCTGTTCGAATTGATAACCCTGATTACACTTTGCAGTGCTCCAACCTCCTAGTGGGTTATCAACCATAGGACCAGCAACTCCATTGGTGTTGGTGTGGGGCGAGGCCAATGTCCATCACTCTCGTGGCGAAAGTTGGCGAATGGTGTCAATCTCCAAGTGTCCACTTTTTCTTTCTCTCTCTTGCCCCTTTTCTGGTCGTTCGGATTGTTCTTGGGAAATTCGGTCCCCATCCAAGGTACCTCCCTATATTGCTGTCTTCCACGACTTTTTTGGTCTTTATCTCTTTTTCTCCTCTTGGGCCTCGAAATTTAAATTTCACACATTCTTTCCCTGTCAAATTTGCTTAATGACTGTACAGTTTTAGAGTTACAGCATCAATTAGTCAAACGTCAGCCTCCGAAACACTTCCAATGACAAAGACTCGAATAGGTGGGCAAATCAACAGCGGAAGAATTCATACTGCGAGCCTGCGACATGGGGAGTGTTGATCAAAATTAACACCTACTGGGCTGCATTACGCAAGCAGTCTGGGGCCAAGCATTCAGTTACCCGCGTTCAGCGGCCACTTGTCCATAGCGTTGCGGCGGAGGTCCCTTATGGGTGGGGAATGCGGCGATCTGATGGCTGAGGATTTGACGCCATCACCTTTGGTTCAATGGCGTTCAAATAAAATCTAAAATGGATTATCTGCCCACCTTCCCAAATAGGATTATCAGTGCCTCACAACGACCCACGAGGGTCCTGATTTGTTCTACTGGATGGAGCACCGTAACATCCTCCTGCTTTGCCATCCTTACCATGTAGTCAGGTACACAATGGGTTTCTACAATGGAGACACTGTCAGATTCTCTCTCCATGGTACCAACCCCGGGGACAAATGATTGTGAAGGTACTGTTCCCATGGGAGCAATTTTCCCGATGAAACAGAAGAGCCACGAATCAAGCTTGGGGCTCGGAAGGATCAAAGAAAGCTTTTCTCCATGGACCCTTCCGTGGTGGCTAAACGCTCCGTTGACCCTGATCAAAAGTTCAACCATCGTTGCAGGGTTTCTGGAAAGAGATCATCTTCAGCTTTCCTTTTTGAGAAAGACAATCAGTGGAACCGTCGTGCGTTCGGCTCATGTGCTCAGCCCAAACTCGGTCCTGACAAGTTTGATGGATCGAATAAGGGACGATCACCTTGTTAGTTTTATTATGAGTGCTCTGATACGGACGTCCATCGCACCACAGAGGAGTTCGTACGAGAACTGCAGTATCAGAGGATAGCAGGAGTACGTAACTACGTATATGTCCAGACACCATTGGCCTTGGACAGCATAGACAAAGTTCGACTGTGCAATTTGTCTTTGGATCTCTGAATCTTCCCGATACTGTAGATTTGAATCGACATGAACCATCCTGTCAGATATCACCCAATTGTCATTGATATCAACGATGATTGAGTGGATATGACCTTTTCCTTCCAGATCTAAGGGCTTGTCTCACTTTGGATAGAGAGTTTTAAGTCAAAGTGTGTTAAAAATGCATTGGCAAGAATTACCCCGGAAAATTATAGTTGCCACTGTTATAATTAACATAAAACAAAACACTCTTTGCCCCTGCTTCCTCCTGCTAACCATAGTACAGGCAAAACCAGATGGGAAGACATGTGCCAGTTTGGGCATGCTTTGCCCAGAGGAGTAGTTGCCGTACCGTTTTCGGATAAGAGCACCCTCATCCATCGACATTCCAGCCCCTGGTGCCTGCCGAGAGAACCCACCACCAATGCTTTTTACATAGATGGATGTGAAGGATGTTAAGATGGGATGATAAGGATTGTGACTGGGGCCAATCATGGGCAGTATCCCGCAGGATCATCCGGATTACGACTACGATAAATTGATTTTCTCTTGCAAGGAACGGTGGGCAACACAAGTCGTAGTACCAGTTAATCCTAGCTAACGTCGTGTGCAACTATCAAGTACGGTACTGTATTATAGAGGGACTTCGAAGAACCCAGAGCAGGGCTCTGAAATTGTGTGGTACTTTGTATCCATAGATCGGGGTTGGATTCGCCTCGTGTCGAAGTTCTAGACATTGAGATTAAGTTCCCCTATTATTGTTAATTGTTCTATTTTTTTTTTTTAATTTAATTTTCATTTTTTTTAATTCGATTGCCTCTCTTGCATTTTTATTTGGGTTTCCCCTATTCCCCTTACCGGTGGCTCTACCAAAGTTGAACCAACCACTAACCTGGAGAGCTTGCGAATCAATTACCATACGTGTAATTCATCTTATTAGGGCCTAAACTTGAAACAGGCACCCCCCACAGCTTCGACTTGTCACGTTTCGTTTTCCCGGCCTGCGATACACCCGCCGACCTGGGATCTTTCTTTCTTATCTGCCCTGCTTCGCTCACCGTTCTTTTCCATTCCTCTCTCTCTCCCTTCATCACTCTCCTGTCCTCTGCTTCTTAAATACTGCAGTTTCCCTGCAGCACTCTCTCCTTCTATGCTTAGCCTCGCCCGCAGAACCCTGAACCGCGTCCCCAGCTTCCAGGATATCCTACAAGGCAGGATGACCCACCCAGACATGTAAGTACTCGCGATACTCAGGGGCTTGTTTCGCAATGCACTGACACAGGGTCTTGCCCGACTACAGTTCCGTTGACGTTCTCGTCATTGGTGCCGGCCCTACTGGTTTGGGTGCCGCGAAGCGTCTTAACCAGATTGTACGATTCCCCTATTCCTGAGCTGCGTCCTCCGAATAATATAACTGATTGTCGTCGTTATAGGATGGCCCCTCCTGGTTGATTGTGGACAGCAATGAGACTCCTGGTGGTCTTGCTTCCACCGATGTGACCCCCGAAGGTTTCGTATGTACTATAATTCAATTGCTTCGTTGAAGCGGCATGGCTAATAAGGCGTTATAGCTCTACGACGTCGGAGGTCACGTTATCTTCTCCCACTACAAGTACTTCGATGACTGTATCGACGAGGCTCTTCCTAAGGAGGATGACTGGTACAGCCACCAGCGTATCTCTTACGTCCGTTGCCAGGGCCAATGGGTCCCCTACCCCTTCCAGAACAACATCTCCATGCTTCCCAAGGAGGAGCAGGTTAAGTGCATCGACGGTATGATTGATGCTGCTCTCGAGGCTCGCGTGGCCAGCACCAAGCCTAAGAACTTCGACGAGTGGATCGTTCGTATGATGGGAACTGGTATCGCCGATCTTTTCATGCGTCCCTACAACTACAAGGTCTGGGCCGTGCCCACCACCAAGGTACGTTGATACTCCGATGGACAGATAAAGTGCAATAGAAGACAGACTTGCTAATGGTGCACGATCTAGATGCAATGTGCCTGGCTCGGTGAGCGTGTCGCCGCCCCCAACGTCAAGGCCGTGACCACCAATGTTATTCTTAACAAGACCGCCGGTAACTGGGGCCCCAATGCCACCTTCCGTTTCCCCGCTCGTGGTGGTACTGGTGGTATCTGGATTGCCGTCGCCGACACTCTCCCCAAGGAGAAGACTCGTTTCGGTGAGAAGGGCAAGGTTACCAAGGTCAACGCCAACAACAAGACCGTCCAGCTCGCCGATGGCACCACTGTCGGCTACAAGAAGCTCGTTTCCACTATGTCTGTGGATTTCCTTGCTGAGGCTATGGGTAACCAGGAGATTGCCACCCTTTCCAAGGAGCTCTTCTACTCTTCTACTCACGTCATTGGTGTTGGTATCCGTGGCTCTCGCCCCGACAGAATCGGTGACAAGTGTTGGTTGTACTTCCCTGAGGACAACTGCCCCTTCTACCGTGCCACCATCTTCTCCAACTACTCTCCTTACAACCAGCCTGAGGCTTCCAAGAAGCTTCCTACCCTTCAGCTGGCTGACGGCTCCAAGCCCGAGAGCGACGAAGCCAAGGAGGGTCCTTACTGGTCTATCATGTTGGAGGTCTCTGAGTCTTCCATGAAGCCTGTCAACTACGAAACACTCCTTGCCGAGTCCATCCAGGGCCTCGTCAACACTGAGATGCTGAAGCCTACCGACGAGATCGTCTCCACATACCACCGCCGCTTCGACCACGGCTACCCCACTCCCTCTTTGGAGCGTGAGGGCGCCCTCACCCAGATTCTTCCCAAGCTCCAGAACATGGACATCTGGTCTCGTGGTCGCTTCGGTAGCTGGCGCTACGAGGTTGGCAACCAGGACCACTCGTTCATGCTTGGTGTCGAGGCTGTGGACAACATTGTCAACGGCGCTGTTGAGCTGACCCTCAACTACCCTGACTTCGTCAACGGTAGACAGAACACTGAGAGGCGCCTGGTTGACGGTGCTCAGGTGTTCGCCAAGGGCAAGTCCCTGTAAGCAGCACGGACTGCGCGATCACTATAGATCATGACTCGTTTAATATTGAATGATTCAAGGGGTAAAATCTTTAGATATACATTATGGGCAACGGGAGCCACTAATTTCATTTGGAGCGATATTTGGGAGATGTTCATTGCTGGGCATTTGATGTGAATCAGCGTCTTCTACATTCTTGCTAGATTCTTTTTCTAACTATAAATTTTTTTTTTTTTTTTTCCTTGACTCTAGACTTGAACAAGGTCCGTTCTGCATTGGTCATGTCTTACTATTCAGAATGTTTGATATATAGCTTTTTGGGGATCCTCGAATATCAAAATACCCTTGTGTTGCATTTGCATGGTTCTGTCTTCATCGTGTCCAAACTCTGACTCTGTTACAGGAAGAGGGTATGGTATGGCATCGTTACGAAACAAGTGAGCATTCCAGAAAACCTCGGATACGTAATGTTGAACATGGTCAACCATCCCACAAGGACCATGACCCAGTTAATCTTCCCACGCACAGGCAAAAATGCCGAGCTACCCGTTTCTCTCCGTACGGAGCTGTCCGCCCGGCACTTAATACAGTGGGTTTGAGTAGCTAACCTACCAAATTTGGTACACAGCTTTACCCTCCAGGTGGAGGGCACTAAATAAGGGTCCTCTATGTTAAATTACGATAGACGCATCTAGTCTAATGGCATGGAGACTATCTATGCAAAAGGTACTCCGTCCTAAACAACTCCTCGAGCTTGGACACTGAGATATATCAAGATCTACAGAGCTATTGATTGCTTAAGATGCACGCACCTCGAGATTTAATTAGGTGCTGACAAGGTCATGACCATCGGTCAGAAGTCGCCGTCGACTAGGACTGGTACTACGTACTAACTAAGCTACTAACATCCCTTCGAAATGCCGGTCTCCACATCCAATCTCGTATCATCCAATCGAAATCGTGGCGGGTAGGACGCGTAAGGTCTCCATACTAATATGATCTCATCGTCGCTATAATTAAACCATCGTCTGGAGAGTCAGAGATAGATATAAGCTGTCCCCTTCGTGGAACTTAAAAACAAAAGAGTAATGTGGCCAATTGTTAATTTCTGTGCTTATTATGGCCACGACGGTGAGATGATGAGATATGTTGCGTACTAGTATAGAGTTGTAGGTGTTTCAACATAATCTTTTATATGTATATATATATATATATATATATATTGCTCTCTCTCTCTCTCTTTCTAAAGATACATGCACTGTCAGTTCATATTTTACCAATCATCTACTGAGAAATATCTGGCTTATTGACGCGTGTTTCATCCTTTCATATAATGTCAGAAATAGATACGTCTGACAGATGCGTGTCTCAGTTAGAATCTCATACACACTCTCTTCGGCTGGCTGATATAAAAAGAGCTCATATTGATTGGCCAGACAAATCAGCAAGTGCATGGGAAAACCCTGACATCATATTATATTTAGGTACTTTTGTTCTTACGGTTTATTTCCTTGCATTTGGCACATCCTTTTCTATCTCAGCCCCACGTCATAGCAATCATCCAGATGTATCTGCACGCACCTATGGAAGCCTCGATCGCATCCGATGGTAATATCCTGATAAATCCCCGATAAGCACTAATGTGCCGTTCATTCGACAGAAAACGCTGGTAGATTGGAAATAGTGATGATATGATCGTTTTTTGGTGGAGCCCATAGCAGACAGTCTTTTTCGGTGGGTTAATAAGAGAGTCGAAGATGTGACTTCAATAATATATAGTGGTAGCCCTATTCAGCTGTTTCTTCTTACTTTGTTTATAGTGAAAAGCTTAAACGAAACTGATCTGATCAATCGGATAACGTACATATACATATTATAAGCCTTCACATGTACAGGGTAAACACCGTCCTGAGTATAGCGGTTTATGATAGAAGTAACAAAATGCCCGCCTGAATACCTGATATCCTCAGTATAGCACTCCAATTCCACGGTAGTGTACTATATCCTCACTACCTAGAGTGTCACTAAGTGGGATGGCTGCTTTCCCTGCTCTTTATATGTGATATGAAAGAGAGAGTCTCGAAGTATTTAGCGAAACCAAGCTCACGTATAGCCCATAGAAGTATCGATCTCTAAACACGCTCGCCCTTGTGATCGAAACATTTGAGGTAACCATGATCATTCGATATACGACCGTCTTTAGTTCATTATTAGAAAGAGGCACTTGATTGTATGTATGTGAGATGGAAGGGAAACTCACCGAGATTAAATTGCCTTCTCTGGACTACGTGCGGTTCATCAGCACGTTCGCAATAAAGCTCTGCTGGACCACGGCGAAAACCCGACACGGAGTATTTAAAATAGTAGTCGAACCCCTTGCCACTGTTTATAGTTAGCTAAGACATCTTTGAAGATGTGTTTTGTAAAATAGATTAACAGCACGGGGATATATGCTCATTCTGTGATTTGTACCGGGCATAGCAATGGTTCAGATCCAATTTGGAAGTAATTTCGGTCCCATCGCCAACCGTGCAGGTTGCAAACAGGCGATGCGCGACATCACCTGGGTCCGCGTCGAACTTGGTTTCCCCGTCGAGCTCAATGTCTTTGCAGGAGAAACTGAAGTTACCTGTCTTCGAATCAACGGATTCTGTTGGTTACCCAAACAACGGCATTGCCAGAGTTGCCAAAGGCAGAACGACGAAGGGTAGAAGTAGATGCATGCTATGTGTATGTATCTTTGAGTGAACTGATGGTAGTGAGTTTGATGCTCTGTATGCTTCCCAAAGGGCATCTATAGGACCTATTTATAGTATTTTCATTGTATTGCTGTTGGAGTGGACATTGTGTCTGATAAGCGGCTTGAATACTTTTTTTTTTTTTTCATAAGATGTCACACTCCCTACATCCTGATGCCCTATCATTGTTGGGCAAACTGGCCAACGCTACACGAGCACTGAGACTATGCCTTTAATTTAAATCTTTAGACCAGAGGAAACCTCTTCCGCTGCGATGATAGAATTGCCAAGCTCTCCGGTGTGCAGGAACTTAGAAGGCGTAAAATTTTCTTGCAAAGACTTCCCAGATTCGAGGTATGAAGGCGGCGGGCAATGAAGAACTCAATCTCAAGATTTCCATATTAGCGAAAACGGGCGAAACAATTGGAAGTTAACCCGGACACAAATGGGGTAGGATCACAAAGAGATGGTCTTCTAAATTCTGCCAACTTCTCCTTCCGGGTAACTTCTCCCCAAAGTTGTTCAAATAAGCGATATATGATCACGCCTAGCCGGATATGTAGTCTTCCCATTAGGTTCTAGACGCACCGTGCTAATTATGGTAGCAGTTCTATTTTGGAGTAACTGAGATTGTCTTTGAAAGAACAATGTTTGTGCATTTTTAGACACTAACTATTTTGAGCGAGTCATCTTCAAGTGTTGTGTTCCGTGTGAAGTTTTAGTGTATTCATGTTCTGTGGTTAATACGATTAGTTTGATTTCTCGTGATCCTGTGCCCTATTACCCTAATCGGTACATACGCAGTAGATTTATTTTATAATGAATGTTCCGGTTTTGACCGAGCGCCGTCTCTCTGAGGGGCGGTGGAAAAAGCTCCTTAATTAATGTGGCGGTGTGCATTTAATTTTACTAAGATTTGTTCCACGGTTGGTAACCACAGTTTACTCCGTTGCCTGATCTATCATCCAACCGGTACAGGACTGAACGATGAGGATTGGGGAAGACGCACTTAATTCTTTGAGTCTCTGTATTGGTCACTGCAAGGGTCTAGATACTACTTAGGTGATCCTTCACCACATCAATTATAAGCCAGATCCAGACCACACGCTTAATGTGAAACATATGTTGCGGTTGATCTATTATTGGAAGAAGTAACCTGGAACTTGTAAGACACCCGGCTTATTATGGGTGCTGTGAAATTGTGTGGATTTCATCCGACCCATTCCAGAAGCTTGCCAGTCCCACTCGAATCTAGGTGCCTCTATACCATTCACCCAATGGTTTCCGCCTAAGCGAGGCCAGTCCAAAGTCGTCAGCCTTGTCTTCGACCTGATGATAGAGCTCAGCCATCATACTGTTGACTTGATCCTGAAATTGCACAGATGCTCGCATGATATGCTGACTTGGCTCTCGTTCCTATGCAACTAGTCAATACGTTTGTGTGTATGTGAGATAGAGAGAGAGAGAGAGAGCCCAAAGGGCCGTGAAAGACTTACTTTACCGGCGGGCTCCAAGCGGCCGCCATGTGGATCTAACACATTATCTTGTCCGCCATGCTCCTTTGGACTCGTAGACACCACCAAGTCTGGTTCTACAATAAGCTCTCCTTCGCATTGACTGTTAATAAGACCTCGCAGCGCTGCGTCAGCTTCTCGGTACAACATAGCGCCAATTCGATCCATCTCTTCTTTAGAGAACATCAAGGCGTTAGGCTCTGCCGCGCCATCCTCGATCTGAAAATAACGAAATGAAGCGGTTATCAGTCCCTGCTGGAATTTTCTCTATCGATTGCACATACCTGTGTGGCAGGCAGTGGAGGCCGAATTGCGGCATCACCGTTGGATGTGCCTTTGCGGCTGTGTGTGAATGACGCGTCATGCGGATCACGTTCAGTGCTGGCAGGCAAGTTGCACACCTTATACATATCATATTCATTGCCTTTTTTGTTTCTACCAATAATCTCGGGAAGAGGCCTCGAACTTCTTTTACCAGGTCTTGCCCTGATAGTCTTATTTGAAGTTATGTCTAAGGATGCCGCATCGCAAGTTTTATGCGGTAACTCAGCTTCCGATATTTGGGATTCGGTATCAGAGCCCTTGTTATGGTGAACTGTAAGTCCAGCCTGTTCGCCATGTGATGGAACAGACGTGTCGATCTTACTACCTTCTGTAGTCTTAAGGGTCTTCCTTGCAGGTTCTGTCATTGGGCTTGCTTGCAAACTGGTGTTCTCAGCTAAACATGTGATGGTAAGGCAATTAGGAGACTGGGCCGAGCCTTCGGATTGTCTGGGTACTATCGTCTTCTCTCGAGGCTCGACGTTGGCATCAGCGCTTCCTGATTTGGACAGGGTTTGGGCATGTCCTGTGTTGTCTATCAATCACCTTGTTTAGCATGTTTCAGTCACACACATCGGAAGGAGGGAGGGGTGTGCTTTCAGGTACCAGTTGTGTTCCCCTCTCCTGGGTAGGAGCTGTGATCGGCCAGAATTCTGTGTGCTGAGAAAACTGCAGGAAGAGTCACATCAGAGATATTTGTTTCTTGTGGGTCATAACACAGGGAGTGTTCTGAGATGGTGTGATCTTCAGAGGTCACAAAGAACTGTTTCACCCTTTCCCATGCTGTGTTGATGGAGTTTTCCCATCGCGATAGGGACTTTCTTGATAAGGCCGAGAACAGAGAGTGTGCCCTCAGTGAATGATACAGCGGTTCGGCACAGCATGCCACTAGTGGCTTGACAGGAGATTGCCAGTGAATGCCTTTTGACAATGACCCTAACCCAAGATAATCAGTGCTAACAAAGGATTGGTAATCCTTGAATGCGATTAGCGGATCTGGTCTCTCCACAGCTGCACTAGTTAGTGATGATGATTGGTTTTTATAGGTCATACCGCCCCATTGTGATTCTTCAGATGGAGATAAGCTATGCGCCTCAATGGATGGGGACACAGAGAAAAAACGGCGGTTTCGTTGCCAGCTTTCCTGTGATGGGCTTTCGCTGAACAGTGAATGCAAGTCTTTATCGCAGCTGGATCCATCAGAGTGTGCATATGGAGAGAAGCTATTCGAGTCTACAGATGCACTCTCGTTGTTCTCACTGTCGCTCTGATCGGTATCTTGCTCCTGCCGTTCAACGAACCGGGTATGCCGCAGGAGCAATCTTTCTAGACAATCGTGGACATCACTCTCCTCGAGTGTAACACGGGTGGGTTTATATCGAATCATAATGTCTGAGGATACCGTGGATATAATATTCCTTTCAATGCGAGCAGCCCCGTCAATCAACGATGAGAGGATGGTGTAATTGGATATGGTAAATTATAAGGAATCCTTTCTATATATTGAAGCCAATGGGCACTGTTAGGGAATAAATTGTTGCAAGTCACAGCTATGGAGATTACACGTGTTGAATCTTCAAGGCAAGTGCGATGGTGAATCTGTATACAGTACAGTATGCTCCTAGTATGTATGCCTTACAAAGAATGATTCAGTATTCTACTAGGTGTATTTTTGTCGCATTCCCAATCTAAGTGATAGTTTCTCGTATTCGTCACCCCTAATTTTTTCGTATTCATCTTTCTTCGAGTCACGATGACCTTAGTGCAGACTACAACCATGGGATAGGTATATATATAAGTCGTGGAAGTGGAGCCGTGGCTGTACCCTGTAGAGGTAGTCAGTTGGTGGGATAGTATTTTGATGAGTTTTATTTTAGTTATTTAAAATAAGTTTAATAATAATAATAATAATATGATCAAAAGAACATGTGTTTATTTAACCAAACAAATGACAAAGCCGAGGTCAAGAGGGCCTGTAGGACCAATCTAAATTACTTGAACAGAAAAGAAGAGAAAAAATCAAATCAACTCACAAAGAAAATAGAATTACGTCGGATGATGGATCTTCGGACACTGCCAGCTTGTCTCCAGGCAGTCACTTATTTACTACTACTTTATTTACATACTAGTACTGGAAAAGCTATGGATGCGATGCTAATAATAAACTGATTTCCCAAAGGAGGACATCCTGAGAACCTCAGGCTGCCAACCTTCAGCCTCTTTCTTGAACCTCCTCTTTTTTACCTCCTGTTCTCACCCCTCGTTCATCTCTATAGTTCTTTTTTTTCCCCGTTTCTTTTCTTGTCTTTTTTTTTTTTTTTTTTTTTTTTTTTTTTTTTTTTTTTTTTTTTTTTTTTTTTTTTTTTTTTTTTTTTTCTTTTTTTTTTTTTTTTTTTTTTTTTTTTTTTTTTTAAACTTCCCCCCTTCTCCATTCGCAATCCGATCGTTTCGTTTCGTTTCTGTTGCTGACTCTTTTATTTCTCTTGACTTTTATTCTGGATTTGAAAGACAGTTCAGGATAGAAGTTTTATACTCACGACTGTTGTTCTTGTATCATGTATCATCCGCAACTCCCCCGACCGCCGCCATAGTCCGTCGGCCACCCCTCTCTATATTCACGGGCGGCTCTCTACCCTATTATTCTCTCTCTTTTACACTCCATTTCTTGACCACCACCATTTTCCCTCATCCTCATCCTCCTTTCTGCTCTCCATTCCCTTTTATTTCCCTCACCTTCTCGGGTATTACGGCGTGGTGGGTTCTCTGGTTATAACCCGCGCCCAAAAACCCGTCCGTCTTCCCTCCCCTCCCCCCCCCGTATCTCTTTTTCCGTCCCCCTTTCGACCTCCACCGTGATCTCTCCATAACCACCTGTGCCCATCATGGATGGGGATCTCAGCCTGTCCCAAGCATTGGGAGGCCTACGGATTGCAAACCCGGATGATTCGTCGTTACATTCGTCCGAGGATGCGACCACTCCCGCCCCGACTGCTGCTTTTGAACCACCAGCAGATTCCGAACCTATGCGCGAATCGACTCGGTCCGAACAACTAGACAACCCTCTGTCGACAACACCACCCCAGCCATCGATATCACCCTCCACGGAATATCCTCACGATGCTTCGACTACAATCGAGCCGTTCCCTAAGCCAACGGAGAGTCGAAGTTCAACATATCTTCCTCAGCCCGATTCACCGCAGCAGCCTGCCCAACAATCTCCCGCTTATATCTCCCAACAACCATACCCTCAGCCATCACAACAAAACCGCTCTTTGGGCTCCTCTCGTCCTTTGTCGGGCCTCTACGCGTATGCGAATGGGTCTACGTCGACATTAGCGGCCCGGGAGGGTTCCTATCGGATTCGTACTGACTCCGCTGCATCGTCCGCTTCCGAAAGCCTGGCCCGGGCGGAATCCCGTGGTGGTTCAGCAGCTTACCAGGCAGGAGTGCCGGTACGCGATAATAGTCACAGTGATCGGTCATATCGAACAGCGCAGCTACCGTTGGGCAATGGGCCCATGGTGATGCGCCAGCCGTCCCGTGCTCGCGCGCGCCCGTCAGGGGCTCCACAGCTCGCCGGGCCCCCATATGGGGCGGAAAATGGCCAATCTTCGAACGGCGAGGACTGGCATGACCGAGGTGCCGCTGTTGCGGTGAGGCAAGAGATCGATGCCAACGGGAAGCCCGTTGCTCGTTACATCAAGAAGGGTGTCCGCGACTTTTCGTTCGGAAGCACATTGGGGGAAGGCTCCTACAGCACTGTTGTACTCGGGACAGATCGTCAAACGCTCAAGGAATACGCCATCAAGATCTTGGACAAAAGGCATATCATCAAAGAGAAGAAGGTGAAATATGTGAATATCGAGAAGGATACCCTCAATCGGCTTACCGAACATCCCGGCATCGTCCGACTTTATTATACCTTCCAAGATGAACGTTCGTTGTATTTTGTGCTGGATCTTTGCAAGGGTGGTGAATTGTTGGGGGTGTTGAAACGTATGACTACTTTCGACGAAGAGTGCACGAGGTTCTACGGGGCTCAGATTCTAGACACTATAGACTACATGCATAAGCGGGGCGTTATTCATCGCGATCTGAAGCCGGAGAACGTTCTCCTTGACAGCCAGATGCACATCAAGATAACAGATTTCGGTACGGCAAAGATTCTCAAGGGCCAGCGCAAACCAGATTCGAGCACGAGTGGGATGCCGCCATTGGAGTCGACAGACATCCCCGAAGAAGAGCGTGCAAGCTCCTTTGTTGGTACGGCTGAGTATGTCAGCCCCGAACTATTAACGGACAAGAATGCGTGCAAGGCAAGTGACCTGTGGGCATTCGGCTGCATCATTTATCAACTCTTGGCTGGTCGGCCCCCATTCAAAGCAGCGAACGAGTACCTGACTTTCCAAAAAATCGTCGGACTCGAGTATGAATTTCCTCTGGGCTTCCCTGCTGTTGCCCGTGACCTCGTCGAGCGTCTCCTTGTATTGGACCCGACTCGTCGGCTGCCAATCGAACACATCAAGAACCACGAGTTTTTCCGGGGGATGACCTGGGGCCCGGACTTGTGGAAACAAAAAGCGCCCCGTCTCAAAGCTTATGTCCCTCCACCCCGCGAGCCGATAAAGTTGAACGGAGCTGGTGAAGGGGACGCCTTTTCTGCGGGTATCAATGCAGGACCATCAAGTACCAACAATGCCAATCCCAGAGTTGTCCCCAGGCTTGTCACGGAATTGCCACCTCCAAGCCAGCTTGATATTGAGTGGTCGCCGGTGCTTACTAAAAGCAATGAAAGGATATTGAAGTTGGGAAACGTCTTGGTATTGTCTTCGCCAGCTGTGCATAGCCCTTCCACCAAGAGTGGGGCCGGTGAGAGCGAAGCGCCGAAAAAGTTCTCCCGCTTCTTCGGGGGAAGCACAACGAAGAAGCGGCAGAGGCTGGTCATGGTCACCTCCTCTGCACGTATTATCATGGCTGCGGCTGGTGGGGATGAGAAAAAGGCAAAACTGGAGGTCTCCCTGCTATCTCCAGGAACACACTGGCGCGCCTCGACGGATTCGAAAGGTTTCTCTTGCTGGGTTGTTGACACGGTATGCTTATATTTACATGTGACATAGGCGAACTAATGCTAACCTGCGTGTGTAGCGTGACAAACATTACGTTTTCGAAGACCCTAAACCCTCATCTGGCAACGGTGGCGCAACTGCTGCCAACGCGCAGGAATGGGTGGATTCTCTGGATCGTGCACGAGAGATGGCTTTGACCCAGCAAGCGAATGGGACATACTCGGGTGACGAGGCTTTCCGTGACATATCGTCCGGGCTGTCGAGCCATGCCAACACGTTGGACCACAGTTCTGAGGTTCACCACGAGAACCCACCTGGACGAGCCACTCTAGTTAAGCAGCAGCCTACAGATTCGGATTCCGTCAAAGGGAAAAAACGGTTCAGTAGACGTCATTCAAAGAACGGACTGGCAGCTGTTTTCTAGACAACATGCCCGAGAGAACTTACACAAGGCCTCCCTCGGCCCCAGCCCCAGGTTGGATTTTTCCAACCAATGTCTGAGCGTCACATTTATGTAACATCTCCCGCGTCTGACATCGGGGTTGGTTACTGCGCAGGATCGCAACTCTTAAAATTTCTTTCTCTGGTCCCGGACTATATCACAGCTTCTTTGCTTCTACCTGATGTCTCCGGGATGATGTGACTTGTATACTTTCTATTGTTGACAGGTCTTGGAGTATCGCTGATATGGACACTCAACCAGCCACTGTTGTTTCCTTTGTCGTGCATTTGCAGCAATTTCTTTTGTGATGTGATTTTCCATTTTGCCTTGCATCTTTGCAATGATGAGCGTGTTTCTCTTCTTAAGATCGCTGCATTTAGATGGGCAGGAGTACGTATATATCCCTCATCTGGCATCTATTTTTCTCGCTTTGTATTGCCTGGCTTCTTCTGTTTACCTTCTCCCTTCCTTTTTCCAACATCATTCTCTCCTCTACATATTGAGATATATATCTTCGCTTGGTCGAAACAGACGATCCACAAAGCCTTGTCGGAAAATGCTTTGTTGGTGTACAGAGTTCAATACAGAAAACAATCAGGATAGCCCCCTTTTTCCGGCTCCGACAGATCCTTATCTACCCATTCCTGCTTCAGGTTCCGTTTGCTATTATACCATTCGGTTTGTTCCACTGAGCGGATTGTTTTTTTCTTTTTTTGTTTTCTTTCCATAGGAGCTGAATTGATTCCCCTACTATGCGTCTCTCCACCCTGCCAGATTCCCCATCTCCATGTTCCCTTCGTTCTTCTCGATTTCACCCAGATGCATTTCCGTTCTTGTTAAATAATTTTTCCCCCTTTCAATGGTATTTCATATAGTCAAATTCAAATCTTCCATTCTGGTTGGATATATTTGTTATTTCCCACTACTTGTCTGTGGACTTGCCTCTATATATCTCTGGGACTACTTGTGAAAAATCAATTATCTGACTAATTATGATGTTATATTTAAACAATTTGTATTTCTTTCACTGTTCAAGACGACAAAAGGGATATCTAACCAAAAATAATTTGCAATATGTACATCCGTAACATCATACTCATGATAAAAGGTAATATATATAGTGAAGAATAGGATCATATAAACAACCAATCGATCCTCGAATCATCCAATTCCTGAATCCAGTCGAAATCGTCCCCATCATCATGAACAAAAGACCCAAAGGGTTCATCATCATCATGCTGCTGTTGCTGCTGCTTTTGAGCCCGTCTCGAGTCCCGCTTCTGCCACATCAGACTTAGGACCCAGGCTGCGTTGCGGACGTTCACGGATGTGACGTCGTAGTAGATTGCGCTGAGAGTCTGGAGGAGGATTGGGCGGAGAGAAGGATCGGTGCATTCTGCACCGGCGATGAAGGTGGGCCAGATGAGGCATTTGAAGTGGTCGTCTGCGACGGGAATTAAGGGGATTTGCTGGATTAGAAGGTTGGTGATTGCTTTATGGTCGGGTGGGAGGCCTGGGATGGTGGATTTTGCGCGGCCGTGGGCGCGAGGGCGGGAGAGGACACGGCTGGTGTAGAGGTAGACAGCGGCGCGCCAGATGGTTGCTAGTGCGGTTCGGACGGAGAGGTCGGGGAGGTGGAGGAAGCTTTGCATTTCTTCGGCCCAGGCGACTGGGTCGAAGGCTTGGATGTGTTGAAGGAGGACTGTCGGGGGTTGAAGGAGGGGATTTGAGCCCTTCGGGAGGAATATCGAGGAGTAGATCATGGCGGGTGGGTTGGTGCTTGGGTCTGGGTCGACGCACCAGCCTTCGTGGACGAAGAAGATGACTTCAAGGAGGTAGGCGGGGCATCCTATCCAGGCGGTTTCTTCGAGACGTTTTAGGGTTTCCGGGCCCATGTCGGAGGAGTAGAAGGGTTTGGAGAGGGAGCCGGGCCTTGCGAGGGTCGCGCCCATGACTTGCATGCTGGGGAGAGATAGTTAGCGGGAGGATGACGGCAACATTTCTGTGATTGTTGACATACATGAGACAGCCATCAAGTACGAAAGCGTCCAGCCAGTCGATCATACGTTGTGTCGGGCTAGATGGGCCTTTGCTTTGCCGGCTCACCAAGAGTTTCTTGGCACCTTCCAAATGATACTTCCATGCGCCGTCGCCTGATTCGATAGCATCCATCAACGCAAGAACCATAATCACTGCTAGCGTCTTGGTATCGTTCTGTTTGAGAGGATCTTGCAAGTCCAGCGACAGTTGACGGAGAGTGCGTTGTTTCAATTTTAAGAATTGTTCATAGAACTTGGAAGCTGGCCGCCGTGACATGGAACTGATCACCGCCTTTTCAACATCCTGCGGGGATGGAAGGGCCCCGGTGACCGAAGCGCCATCCGACAGCCACGGTGTCGGTGAGAAGTCACAGCTTGCTAGCAACGCATAGTGTAGAGCCCCAGTAGCAGCAAGCGCTTGGGCGAGAACGGGGGAGTCCCCCACTAAGACCGTTAAATCGCGGTACGGATTCCGAACGTTGGAATAAAACGCGAGACAGCCCACTACATTTTGGTGGACTTCGAGGAGAAAGTCAGCTATATGCACCCGTGTTCTCTCTGGGGATAAGTGGTCTAGAACTCACAATGCGAAATGTAGAACCTTGATAGCGAATCCATGTCTTTGAATAAAGGATCAACCATTCCCCGCGGCGTGGGAACATGGTCCACTACAGGAATTTTCGTCTCTGGAACAATCAAGTCGAAGTTGTTCCCCCACTGTGCCGCATCAGGGGTATTATCAAAGGTCGACGCCTGGGGCACATCGTACGAACCAGTATCCACATTGTCCTGACCCTGGGCGTCAACTTCGGGAGGTGGGGGATCGGCGGCAGCAGGAGAACCGTCGTCACTACTGCGATCTGAAGTGTTCTGCACAACTTCATCAAAGCTGCGTCCCATCATCTTCCCTCGACTGGCCACACCGCCTTTCACCCAGACGAGGGGTTTCTGATAGCCCAAGCATTCCTTCCCCGCATCTCGACACTTTCGACACGTAGGGAGGCCATTATCGCAGATAATGCGCCGGCGACGGCAGGTGTAGCAGCCTTTCGTCATGGCTCTTTCGAATCAATCGTGCTGACCGAGTCACTGACTCAGGGTTAAGACACCGGGATCCTAAACAATCAACTTGAATCTATTCAAGTATATCGGAGTATGACGCTCGCCATCCTTGGGAAACGGCTATGAAGAATCGGACATCAGCGGAAGATGGCTGCGCCGCTCGGACATCGCTGTAGTCGAAGAAGGAGAAATAAAACAGCTGGGATGAAGACAAGGGGATTCTTCTGTAAAAATGCGCAATATTGTCGGAAACTTCGCGGGCGAGAGGGCGGATAAGCTGATACTCATCAGTCCTGCACTATCCCCTTTGCGGTATGGTCGCCAAGGGGTCCTTAAATCTAGCCTAAAAAGTCCCGTCCCTGCCTGATTGGGATGCCCAGGGCTTCTCGATCACATGCTGCTTCTTTACTTCTACGTCACATTAATGGAAAAAAAAAATGGTATAAAGTACCGCAATGTTCCCTGAATGAAAGGTAGCTGGGAAGTTCATTTCTGCTCGGGAATAGTCCTGCCCGCACTACTTGGTAGCAACCAACTTCCACTGTTGGTTTTTCTGTTTGTTCAGTGGGAAAACCAGCACAGGAGCACCATCTTCGTGGCTAATCCCTTTGACATCAAGAACCGAATTAGGATGAGCCACACTATGGACGCTGTGAAGGTGTCTCTGTCAGTATATTGCTTTGAAGTATAATTGTTCCTTCCTCAAGGGTCTCAAAACCACAGAATCCTGTACATACAAGTAAGCTCCATCTTCCGCGTAGACAAACTTCCACCTGACATGCTTATCAGTTGGTGACTTGAGATTTCCAGTAGCTGGCTCTCGATCTTTCTCTGTGGAAATGGCAAGTCCGTGCTAAATAGTATGGAAGTTTACTTCGTTGTCATGATATAAAGATGATAGTACCAGGAGCAGTCAGATATGTTCCAGCCTTGTCCGCAAGGAGGAGGTATTCATCGTGCCCTGCGGCAGCAACAATCCATTTCTGGTCCTCATGGTGCTTTCGTGATCCCCTGTTACGAGGTTAACTGAGTAAGTTTTGACTCCCGGCACCATAGGTTACCGTACCATTGGTGGACTTTGGTATGGTTAGCCTTCTTGGAATCGTCGAGGTCGAGGTATTTTTCGCTATGCTGGACTTGAAACAAGTATAGACCGGGACCGTTGAAGTCATTTATTGGTGCTGCCATGTTTGGATTGTTATAGACAGGGTGAAAAGCGTGAAACTAATGAGAAGGGTTGAGACAAACATTCAACAGGGGAAAAGAGCCATATAAATGCTATCTTTCCACCACTCTACCAATGTGAATACATAAGTGCATTCGGTCCAAAGGCAAGAGTTAGATTCGGTCGATGGGATAATTTGCAGCATTGATGGAATTCCCCATTCGGCATGTCATCCACTAGCTGCAATATGACTGCTCTGTGAATCGGTCTTGGGGGGCTTGGAACTACGTTAGAGGTGGGATCTGGTTGATCATGACCTGCATATGTACTCATCCAGCCCAAGTTGCAATATTATTGAGTCAACAATAGAATCTCTGTGTACACGAGATACAGGAGAGAATGGCATGATAGGGTAAATGGGTTTAATTTTTAGTGCTTATATACCTATCTTGGCCCAACTGATAACGTGAAGATCCGGTGACATGAAGCGGGGTAGCTATGGCTGATCAATCGAAGAGTATTCTAATGGTAATAATGGATCCATTTTATGGTCAGTCAAACTTTCACAGTGATGATAGCCTACGCTGACGTTTGAAATATGCCAAAGGAAGATCTTCCTCTCATAGATTAGTTGTGGGGGTCGTAAAATCATAGTAAACCCAAGCATACGCTAGAACTAAGGTGCGTAAGGTCTGGGTGTCAGTACAGGACCTTGTGATACTTTACATGGGCAGTATCCTGAGCGCTAAGAATGAAGGCGTTGGGGGTCTGAACAAGGTCAACGTGCGTTTGTAGTTGTAGTAGATCTTAAGATATCGAACAATCAAAAATACACTACAAGGAACCAGGACCAATGAGCTAGGAGGTAAGCTACACTTTCTTTGCCCGCTTGCATCTTGGGCCTTGAGCCACGCTCGGTAATGTCTACGGATAACGTTTGACAAGCCAGGCCATTCCAACCACAAGATGCAGCGTAGATCTACATGACGTCTCCTTGCCATCCGACATATTCAGCCCCTCATCGAAAAGATGGGCGAGGGATATGCGAGAACGGCGAATCCACTAGTGGTAAGACTGACTCCGCCACCTCCGGTGTCATACTGGAGCTAAGCCGCCAGAGTCGTCCTCCAATCAAGCTGGAAACTGTCAAGGCTGTCCGGGGGAACAATGTACGATGAAGCATGGCCGTGTCGTCTCAGTAGATCTTTGAGAAGCCGAATATGTGATTGTATTCGCCCCTATGTCAAGTTCGATAACTGAACATTATTCATCCTAAACCGACTCTTTGAACCCGTTTCGCAAGATCAGAAGCAAAAAAGAGACCGTTTCAAATGCCACGTATGGCTCCAACGCAAATATGCATCACATTCTCAGCCTCCCTTCGCCACGGCGACCTAGGGGACTCCCGATCGCCGGACGATCAAACCCTTGCAGAGTGTGTTCTTTACGAGCTGGGGTTGGCGTTCATCTATTGTAACCATCAGCCTCCATCTGAAATAGCCATGCCAACGATGTTATATCCATCGCCTTCTCATACCTTGCGCTTGCCACCGGTCATGGTGACGTTGACGAAACGACGGGTGTAGATGATCCTCTTGCGGGCGCGGCCCTTAGGGGTCTTGGGCTTCTCCTGCTTGTCGACCTTGGGAGTGGCGGCCTTGACCTTACCGGCACGAGCGAGGCTGGAAAAAAAGGGTCAGAATCTGAATTTTGGGGATATCTTCGATGGAGGGGTCGTGAGGCGAAGGGTTACTTACGATCCGTGGACCTATAACGGTGTAAAGTCAGTAATCAGCATTTCCCCTCGCGAGAAAGAAGGCCTGGACGACTTATTCACATACCTTACCCATGTTGACTGTATTTGGCGGATGAACGGGGAAAGGGTTTCGTTAGGTTCTGTCGATGGTGTTGTCGCTGATGATGCCGATGGATTGTGGGCTCGAATTTTTCAGTGTGGTCACGGGTTTGTGCGCTTGTGCGCTTGTTCGCTGCCCGGCTCCACTTATTTTAACCCGGAACAAAGTATTGCCTCCACTGAGAATGCCTGGATGCCTGGGGATTACTTGGTAGCCTTGCTTTGACTCACAGTTCGGTTGGATTAATGTTGCTCCGGTTGTTTCAGGCACCTTTCCTATTCAGGATTGACATCACGTGCCAGCGGGTACCAGTTGTCTGTTAATGCATCAATTTGATGCCTGATTATCAGATAAAAACAGGTATTTCATTTCGTTCAGCAGTATATTTCTACTTTATGGCTTAGTGAATTTGGGACTACCAGGACGTGATTTTGACAAAATCATCAAGGGTTTAAGACAATGCTTGCCGATGTGTGATGCTTCCGTACTATGACGGCTGGAGCGCTCAATCCAGGTGGCCACAGGCGTATGATAAGAGTAATCTGCACTATATAGCATGCATCTTTATATACTGTAACTATTGAATACATGCCAGGGAGTATCTGCCTTTGCATAGCTTGGAATTCAGGCTACAGATGGATATGTCTTAATCCCCTCCTCTTTGATCTAGGTGAGATGACAATGACGTTATGCCTAGGGGGCATTGACATCAAAAGCCCGACCCGAGAGTCAACATTGCGAATATGGTCTCTAACTACCGTCAGCCGTGTCTGCGAGGCTAGTTATAGGTCCAGCCATGCATCTGGACCAAAAGAGTCAGAGGAGAGCGTATGGGGTCGAACGGAATCACAAACATTGGGAGCGATTGGGGAGCGATGCATAGCAAAATGTCCCCCACATGGGACCGTAACTAATACCAACAGAAATTCGAGGCAATGCGGTTGATTCGATGAGTGGAAGGAGGGGAACTGCAGTAGCTTTCTCCCACAGATCGGGGACCATAGCGTACCTCTTAGTAACTCGTATGCTGGTGGGTATGGCGCACTTGCAGGGTGAGTGCAAGCAAAACTAGCCAACCATTATAGTCTCATTAGTATTGCTTACAATATTGATATCCATTGTTACGCGGAATGCATTGGCAGACGATCGGTAGCTTACATTGGGGAGGACTGAGCAGGGCCGGACCCGCAAGCGATCTCTAAGAGGGGCTGAGAAGGCAGGGTTACTAGGGTAGGGTTGGATACTACAGTGACTATGTATGGCATATGTACCTACTTACAGGGATCGGCGCTTCCGAGAATATGCCATGGGCTTGAACGAAGCCAATCAAAGACAAACATTTAGCAAGCAAGAATTACATCCGGACATCGAGCACGCAGACTCGGAAGTCAGCTCAATTGGGCATAATGCCAATCTAACAGGGGAAAGAGAACCGACGACCCTTGATCGTCAAGCTGGTTAGCCACCTGGCCCACGTTGATTCGTATTAGTTATCTAGAGGCGTGATACTTGGGCAATATGCGCTGTCGTGCGTCGCGCCAAGCATAAATGCGTATTTCAAGGCCCGTCGCGAACATCCCATGCATAACCCTCAGTGGACATGTTTGCCTTTGTTCATGCCGAGACAGCCTTGTAGGTCCACCTCGATCCAAGGATCCCAAGCCAATAATTTACATGTGAGTCAGCCTAGATATCAACTAATGTATGGAGTAGATCTTAACTCCGATGGTGGGGGGACTTAAGGCAGATTTCATACGGAGCAAAGGCATGAACATCGGGGGGATAAAGTCTTCCAGTAGCAAGCAATGGCCTGAACTGAAATACACGTTCGAGATCTGTTAGATTTAAATAGGGTTCCGAAAGTATAATAATCGACGAACTGCCCTAAACTGCTCGGTCGGATGCTCGCCATATCTTAAGCGCCACTTTCAGCCAGCCTTCGGTGCGATTCATTTCTCGTTTAGGAGGTTGCTGAAAGTACTATGCATCGTTAGTTCCCATATGTTTCGGAAACTAGTATCTACAGTGGGTATTGGTTATCCGATCCATCCTTGTCACTCTTAAATCAACTATACCTCACAGTGCATGCTATCTAGAGGCCTTTGAGCAGGTCAAAGACGAAGAGACCAAGTTGCATATGAAAGAGAAGGCGGCGAGCTCCCTCAAGTTTCCCTGGTGAACAAGAGAGATAGATAATAATACCGCCGATCACTTGCTGTCTTGCGGCCATAACTGTACGGATGACCTAGTAACTCAGGTATGGTAGGTAGAACTTCCGATACTAGAAAAGCTTCACTATTTATGTACATCCAAGACAATTCTATCAGATTCTCCCTTGGACCTCCTTTCCTGGTAAGAACATTGAAGGGATTAATCAGCGACCGGGATTAGTTAGTCAGTTAATTGCTGCTACATGTATGTAAAACAAACAAACACTGACCGGCTAACCAACCCAACTACTCCGACGAAGGAGCATACATGCAGGTAAACTCCACACAATCGATCTCAGCTCTCCACAGTCCCATTCATCCCTCTCCCATTCACACCGTTCACACTGTTCACACCATTGACCCCCTTTCGCTTATGCACTCCATTGATCCCCTTCGCCGATCCATTCTCGTGCATCCTGCGCTCATCGTTGCCAGGGCTCTCAGCCACGGGATCCTCGGGAGATGCTTTTGGGCGCGCCAGACTTTTCCTGGCCCTCTTCAAAGTCGACACGACACTTGCGGGGTTGGGCAGATTGGGGTTGTCGCCACCCTTCTTGGGAATGGACTCTTTGTCTAGAATCCCCGCTTTGACCATCTCGTTCACACTCGAATGGATCTTGGCCTCTACTGGAATATCCCGCGGGGCTCCCAAATTGGGAGGGAACCTCCTAGGAACCCACTCTCCTTTCTCCAGCTCTAACCGCGTGAAGATAGGTAGGATCTCTGCCAGATCTTCATTCAGTATAGTCACAACGCAAAAAAAAAAAAAAAAAAAAAAAAGATGGATGCATACCTAGGATCCACCAGAAGATAACCATCAAGAAAGCCGATGCATGTCCGAGCCAGAGGCAATCATGTGGCTGATTGGTGCGACGCCTCACTTCCCATGCATTAGTCCCTGGCTCCTCCTTCCCAGGAAAGACACTTTCAGCTCTCAGGACATCTTCGACATTAGTCGTTTGAAATTCCAGCTTACTTTCCGAGCCCTCCAGGTGCAAAACTTCCTGGACCATCCAATTCAATGGCGTATCGGAAAGCAAATGTTTCTGGCCTTTCTGAAGATTGTAGCCACCGCCCACGTCGCAGTGGTTTCCCGCAAACCATACTTCCTTGAAGTTGGAATCGGGCCCATTCTTATCCATCATGTAGAGAGCGGGCTTGAACTTCAACCGTCTCTCATGAATAGACACCGCGTGTCGAATGTATTTTGCGGCGGGAGTCGCGATGTATCGATATGAGGTGCGGAAAAAGGGGATCTCAAACTGACCCACACTATTGACACAGTCGAACAAGCCAAGGAAGTGTACACCCACGCCCAGTCGGCAAAAGGTTGTCTTGAATTTCTTCATGAACTCGTTCAGTTCCCGATCCTTTTCGGTCTGAGGAACATTGCCGCGGGATTGTTCATAGTTACTGAACGTCTCCCAGGCAAAGTGAACCATTTCCTCATTTCCCCTGGACAGAAGGCCCAATTCATGGACCATCTCCGCGAGGAATCGTGCAGTGTAGGCACCACGAGAGAATCCAAAGATGTAGATATGGTCACCTTCAGAATAGTAACGCATGAGAAAACGATAGCCGGCAAGGACATGATCGCTAAACGATGAGCCAACTGCTTGATCAACAGCACTGATAATCTTGGATTTGATTTTGGGCCAGAATCGAACCAGTCCAGAGCTGGAGGACTGGCCTTTGACGTAGGTCCCGATACCCGCTGGCAATAGGGTTAGTATGCCGTTATCTGGCAATGACTAAGCATGACTCTGCAACATACGTTGATAATAGTGAAATTGATTTGGAGCGTGTCGATCCAGCATTTGATAAATCTTCATGATATTTGTGTCTGATTCATTTCCTTGGAACTGATTGCCTGTGCCATCGAAACACAAGACAATTCGACGTGCGTTGTCCCCAGGGGCATCGGTTTCGCTTGTCGCGTGTGGCATTGTGAGGTACGAGCTCAAGAATACAGAGTACCAAGGGCAAGAAGGCAGTATGAAGACGGAGAGGCAGTGTTGGGTGACCGGAAATCCAGCAGTCCCAGCTTATGAATTATCTTCCAGGGTCGAGGTGATGCTCCAATTGGGATACGATTCGATGAGAGAAACACATGATATTCAGCTTCATATTTCTTTTTCTCCTTATTTCTTTTGCTTTGTATCATGGAGAATATTATCACCCTAAGCAACGGACTTCGCCGCGCTGATCGGCTGCCATGCATTTGGATTCACATCTTCCTGGTCTTAATGGCTGCAAACTAAACGCTGATTCTAGAGATAGATTCATTGCTTGAAAGCATCGCTGTTGCAGAGATTTTCATGCAGTGCAACGTGATGCACATCCATGCGAAGGACCGCATTGGTTAGATATGATGTAGCCCTAGTCCCGATGCTCAGCTTGGGCTTTCCTGTTCAAGAGGGGTTGTTGGTAAGCCCGCCAATGCAAACCAAGTTATTGGATTTGGAAGTTACTTGTGGCTGGCTGGATAGTCGATGTGGTTTGTGAAATATGTGAGTGGATACGTGGTTAGCTTCAAGAAATAACTCCGCGGGCACTCGTGCAGCAGACTTACCAGGGTATCAGATGCAAGCTCTTGGTAGAAAGAAGCAATTAACAACCCCCCAAAAAGGAAATAGCTACTGTGACATCTTATGACGGGGGTCCTCAGCTCCCCCACATTAAGTACCCACTGGCACCAAAGTACGTCCGTGAGCTGATGAGCAAGGGGAGAACTGACTTGGCAGTCTGCCTCAGAGCAAGGGTGCAAGTGGCACTGTGGCAAAATGATCCGGCTTTCTCGTACCGACCTATACACGATTGTCATATCTGGTAACCCGAGTTTATGACTGGGTTAGACTATAATCGAGAGTATCCGAACAGAAAGTGGATCTTCCAAGGAGGGAGAACGGTATATAACGTGGGAGACTTGACGGCCTTCTCCCACTGTTCTCAGAGACTCAAGACCGCTTATCATTCCACGAACTCTTTTACGCTTCTTGGTTGATACACTGTGTAGCTTAGCCTTAGTGACATTGCCCTAAAGGTAGCAGTACCATCATGGGCTGGTTGAGCACTACGACTAAGTCGTCCTGGAATCCCTTCAGTACGGGTTCCTCGGGCTCATCTCTAGGTACGTCTGGCCAACACCACATACACAACTGGAAACCACTTCTGATACTGGAAAAGTTAAAAATATTTTGCCTGGGTCTTCAGACAGCGGTGGTTCTTTAGCATCGCTGGCTTTCGGTACTAAAGACCAAAAATGGTTTCAAGGCATCCTGAACAAATTCGGTTTCAACGGCGTTCTCGCCACCATACTTAGCTTCTTCCTCTATGCTCTCTACCTCAAGTCCGTTAAACACGATGAGAAAGGCTTGCAAACCTTGATCAAAGAGAAGGCATCCCATTACCTTGGCAAGATCCCAGGCCTCAACAAGCTCTCTTTCCTGAAAGGACACCTGCCTTTGGGTAGACTTTCAAAGTCACTGATTCCAAAGGCGACAAAAGGTGCGCTCGGAAGTATTGCTGGAAGTGGTGGTGGTGGTATACTGTCAAAGCTCAATCCCTTCAATTGGAAAATCTTCAACAAGCGAAAGATCGCTGAGGAAGAGGATGATATGAAGTATCAAGCAGGTGAACCATATGGAGACCCGGAGGTTCTGGCTCCTACCTTGCGCGATGATCTCAAAGCTGTCGGGCTCAAGGCTGGTGTCCAAGATCTCAAAGTGCTTTTGAATGTTGTCAAGAACAAGGGCAAACCCATCGATGACCGGGAGTTGACTGTAAGTCGCACGAGAATCAAAGAATATAGCACTCACTAACATGACCTTAGATGGAGAAACTCATCGCCATTGTCTCGTCCTTGCCTCGAAACTCCAAAGCGAGGGAGAAGTTGACCGGTGTTCTTATTGATACGCTCTGGCAAAGTCTACCACATCCGCCCATGACTTATCTCGGTAACAAATATCAATATCGGACACCTGATGGAAGCTATAACGTGAGTTACACTGTGCAATATTAGTGTTGTTGACGTTCACTAACATATATACTAGAACCCCCTTCAACCAAACCTGGGCAAGGCGGGCAGCCCTTACGCGAGAAACGTTCCCAAGTTGAAGCACATGCACGGTGTTCCTCCCGATCCCGGCCTTCTTTTCGACTGTAGGTGTTAAACCGTAGTGACCCTACTGAAGAAACTACTAACCTTTCTAGTGCTCATGGCTCGAAGCGATGAAACTTTTAAAGAAAACCCAGCTGGTCTCTCGTCTGTGCTTTTCTATCATGCAACGATTATCATCCATGGTACGCCATACCCTCATAAAAACTTGGAACAGTCTGCTCACATGAATTAGACATCTTCCGGAGCAACCGATTTGACCCTAACATCAGCGACACCTCTTCTTACCTTGACCTAGCCCCGCTGTATGGATCCAGCCTGGAGGATCAGATGAAGGTTCGAACCAAGGTCCGCGGTTTACTCAAGCCAGACACTTTCAGCGAGAAGAGGCTCATTGGGATGCCCCCCGGCGTTAACGCTATTCTCGTTATGTATAACCGTTTCCATAACTACGTGGCCGACAACCTCCTCAAGATCAACGAGGGAGGACGGTTTTCGCTGCCCCCGACCAAATCAGAGGAGGACAAGAAGGCTGCACTAGCCAAACAGGATGAAGATCTGTTCCAGACTGCTCGACTGTGAGGACCAAAAACTGATTATTGACTCAATATTTTGCTAATAAACCAAATTTTCTAGGGTTACCAATGGTCTCTACGTTAACATCTCGTTGCACGACTATATTCGTGGCCTGGCTAACGTACATCATTCATCGAGTGACTGGACCCTCGACCCTCGAGTCAAGATCAACAAAATCTTTGATTCTGAGGGTGTTCCACGAGGAATTGGTAATCAGGTGTCCGTGGAATTCAATCTCTTGTACCGTTTCCACAGTATTATTTCCCGCCGCGATGAGAAATGGATGAACGAGTTCTTCGCAGATATTTTCGGCCATGACAAGAAAGTTGACCAACTCACTCCACAGGAATTCATCCAAGGTCTTTATCGCTTTGAACAGAGCATTCCCGAGGACCCTAGTGCGCGCGAGTTCGGCGGACTCAAGCGTGGTGAAGATGGCAAGTTTAGTGACGCCGACTTGGTACAACTGATGAAGGACAGCATGGAAGATCCTGCAGGCTGCTTCGGTGCCAGGATGGTTCCCAAGGCGCTCCGTGTCATTGAGATTCTGGGTATCATTCAGGCAAGAAAGTGGCAGTTAGCCTCTTTGAATGAGACGCGTGACTTCTTCAAGCTCAAGCGCCACGAGACGTTCGAGGATGTTAACTCGGACCATGAGATTGCTGATCTTCTGCGCAAGCTTTATGATGATCCTGACATGGTTGAAATGTACCCTGGGCTGTTCCTCGAGGATATCAAGCCACGCATGGATCCTGGTATACCTTCCTCTCCTACACTCTGAGAATCTTTTGCTTACGAGTAGGGTAGGTCATGGTGGATGCACCCCTTACACCGTTGGAAGAGCAGTGTTCAGTGACGCCGTTACGCTTGTTCGATCGGATCGGTTCCTTACCATTGATTACACAGCTTCGAACCTCACCTGCTGGGGCTATAACGAAGTTCAACAGGACTATGACATGTAAGAACAATTATCTCCATCCTTTATTGATAATAGCTAACAAGGGTTTGTCTAGTCTGGGCGGCTCGATGTTCCACAAACTGTTCCAGCGCGCTCTTCCCAACTGGTTCCCGTATAACTCATTGCACATCACCCAGCCTATGTACACGAGGAAGATGAACGAGCAGATCGCCCGGGAAATCGGTACTATCGACGAGTACACCCTTGATGACCCTTCGCCACCTCCAAAGACCGTTATCGTGACCAAGCATTCCACGATCACCAAGCTCTCGAAGGACCAAGCCAACTTCCGTGTTATCTGGGCTAAGTATCTGAATGAGATGATCCCGGGTAGAGACTTCAGTGGCTACATGCTGCTAGGCGACAAACCGGCCAACACTGCGCAGAAGTCCCTCGTCAAGGAAATCCTCTACAGTCCTGCCGAGTTTGTGCAATTGTTGTCAGAGACAGCGGTGTCCGTGGCCAAAGAGCAACTTGCCACTGAGACATTGAACTTGACCTCGGAGCTGCACCAGGTTGACATTGTTCGGGAGTAAGTTATTTTGTTTTAGGGATCACAATTATCCTGTTCGAAGAGAAAGTGAATCTGAATATACACTAACATCTCTTTAGCGTCGCCATTCCCATGGTGACTAGGATTTTGGCCGATCTTTTCTGTCTGGACCTCAAGACCCCTGAGAACCCGAACGGAACTTACAACATCGCAGAGCTATACAAGTATATCATTGACGTGCGTATCTTCGGTTTCAACAATGACGATCCTGGGTTGGCTTTGCAACGCAGGAAATGGGCCCGTGAGGGTGCAGAATCTCTTACCAAGACCACTTTGAAGGTCGTGTCCAACTTGCCCGCTTCGGAGAAATCCGCAAAGGGAATTGTTAAGGGAGCTGTTTCTACAGCCAAGGACATCGCCTCGAAGATCCCACTTGTTGGCAAGCTTGTTGGAGACGGCAAAGGCGTTGAGGAGCAGTCGACAAGTGGCTCGTTGCGTTGGTACGGATACAATGTGGCTAAGGAACTGATCGCTTCAGGAAAGACTCCCGCAGAGGTTGCAGACATCAGCTGGATGAACGCTGTTGGTGGTGTTGGTGCGACTATCGGAGTGGTTCGTACTCCCGGTCTATGGAAAGTCGCATCTACTCGAGACACAGCTGACATGAGATCTAGTTTACCGATGTCCTCAACTATTTCCTCCAGGATGAGAACTCCCAGCACTGGGAAGAGATTCAGAAGCTTGCTGCTAGCTCGGATTTAGAATCTTCAAACAAGTCTCTCCGGCAATACGTCCTTGAAGCCCAACGCTTGACCAGCACCCAACGAAGCCTCCGTCTCTGCGCAGGTAAGGCCGTGATTGATGGACAAAGCTTCGAACCCGGTAACTTGGTGATATGTCTGTTGGTATGTTATATTCTGGAAGCTCCATGAGACGAGAGCTAATTCCATACACCAGGGTGCGGCATGCAAGGACCCCGATGCTGTCCCGGACCCAGAAGTTTTCAAACTCGACCGGCCATCAAACGCGTATATCCACTTCAATGTTGGACCACACGAGTGTCTCGGACGAGAAATTGCATTGTCCTGCATCACCTCCCTTGTCCGTGTCTGTGGTGGCCTGAAGAATCTCCGAGCAGCACCCGGTCAAATGGGAGTCCTGAAGAGTATCACCACTGGCACTGAGAAGCACTCCCTCAACGACAGCTGGTCTACCCTTACCGTTGACCCAACCAGTAAGCCCCCTGGCTTTATTACTTATAACGTATACTAACTAGCCCTCAGCCTGGAAAATCCACTTCGAAGGCCACGGCCAGGGCATCCACCATCCTCCAAAGATCCCAGTCACCGCAGGCCGAGACCTCAACGCCCTGTCCAACGCTCTAAAGAAACAACACCAGGACAAGTTGCAAGAAACCGTTTCAAAGGTGGCCAACGGTGCCATAGCCCCACTGGCCAAACTCGCCCCATCCAATGGTCCCAGCAACGGCGCCTCCACCCCAGGCCACCTACCGCTCCCCATCAGCCCCTTCCAGAACGGCAACGGTGTCGCAAATGGAGACGGAAACACCCACCCAAACCTCCTCCAACAAGCCGTCTCCTCGGCCGCTGCCATTCCACAACACGCCCTGGGCACAGTCCATGATGTCGCCCACAACACCGTAGGCCATTTACCCGGCGGCCAGCAAGTCACCGGCTTTACTCACGGGCTGGTCCATCCCTTCGCTGGAGCTGTGTCCCCCGGCCAAACTCAAACTCCGCCTCAGGGTCAGACTCAAACTCAGCCCCACCAGGGGAACTGGTTCTTTCTCCCCCATGGCATGGAAAATGCTGCCAAGCAGGTTCCGGGACATCTTTTTGGTCAGACAGCATAGGTTGGTCCGAATGTATTTTGTTGGACTAGAAATGTATGAGAAGTGGAGGGGCTGGTGGTCGTGGAATCGGGGGGGTTGATAGTGGTTTTATTGCAAGTTTTGTGGGTAAGATAGTAATTGAAGCAGCAAAATTCATGTTCTTGTTCTTGTTCTTGCTTTAATTTTTGTTCAGTGAAAGAGTGTTTTAGAAAAGCCCTGGAATTGTAGGTATATGGGCTCTGTAGGTCGGGACTACACATCTGAGATCTTCTCTCGTTTCCTTCTTAAAGACACATCAGAGCGTACCTGTTATACCAAGGTATGGAACAGACTCGAGCACGCATACAGAGACTATAGCAAGTTTCAATATCTTCTTGACATTCAGAAGGGAGTTATCCACGGTAGAGAAGTCTCCTGAGTAGTAATTATGAATCTATATATCACCAACTCACAGTAGATAGCTACAACTGATAAGCTATCATACCAGCACTAAATCCCAAATTCCTAATCTTCCCAATTGTTACTTTATATTAACAAAGAAGAACGAAAGCAAAGAAAAGAAAAGACACTCACAACCAAGAACAAATACTGTATTGTACTTTGCCATTCACAACTCATAGCAACCCTTACTAAAAAATGTATATCCCAACCTACCCAGCAGTAACATCTCCGGATTCAATCCCACAATCCCACCACCTAAAAGCATACATAAATACTACCACCATAATACCTGCACATGCAGCTTTCAGCTTTCAGCTCGACCCACCCAACGAACCAATCAGGACATCAGCAATAGGGCTACAAAAACACCCTGCAGCAGACAAGCCAATCATATCATTTATACGCTCACTACATCATCATGGATCCATTCACATAGTACCTCTTACTGATGTGGGCTATTACAAAGGTAGTTTTCATATTTGTTGTTGATAGGGACAGGGATGTAACGATTTGTTATGTGTACAGTGTACTATGTATGTAGGTAGGTGGATATCCTGGGTTTTACTTCTTGGCCCTGGTTATGCAGTATGCATGTTAAATGCAGACATTGCGTTGCGTTGCGTAGGAGGGCGAGGAGGGGATTGGCTTTTCAGCTAGAGGTTTGTGGGTGGATGAGTATTGGATTGGATGATAGTTGAGGTGTATGGGGATTATGCTTGGTTCTTGTTATATTCGTTCTCTTGTTCTGGATTGTGGGTTGTTAATCATG
Organism: Aspergillus pseudotamarii; assembly: GCF_009193445.1. Taxonomy (NCBI): domain Eukaryota; kingdom Fungi; phylum Ascomycota; class Eurotiomycetes; order Eurotiales; family Aspergillaceae; genus Aspergillus; species Aspergillus pseudotamarii. Next base: position 210,607 of record NW_022475035.1, on the reverse strand, counting down.
AACGTGTCGCGTCTACTGTCGTTCCATGCTTTGGGATAATACTCATAAATGACCTACGTTAGTAAAGAGGGATATACCTAGATAGTAACAAAGAGGGCTACCGAAAAAAAAAATAAAAAATAAAAAAAAAAGTGAGCTCAGCTATGAGATGAGCTGTACCCAAGGTGGTGAAAATCAAGGTATAAAAAAGCATCCCGAAGCCCTGTCTATATCTATCCCTCAAGACAAGAACAAGGACAATAATCCTCTTCCTGTTTTCCCTTCTAAGATCCAAGTAATCATTCTTCGATCAACCAAGACCAAAGCAAAAATATGGAAAGTTATCATCCATCTAGATACCGTAACCGGATATCGCTGGATTCTCTCCGATGCTGAGCGTGTCCATATTGTGTCTTTGTTGAAGACTTGGAGTACGTTTCCCTCCTTGCCTTTTCTTCATTTCCCCCCAAACCCAGTTCTTGGACTCCGGCCTGAGCACATACAAGGTAGAGAAAATAACTAAGAAAACACAGCTGATGCCATCACCCTCCGCGGCAATATCATGGCCCAGGAGCGTCGTGTCTGCGTCTACTGCGGAAAGCACTCTGGTCTCGATGACCTAGTCCACAATGCTCTGGCACTGGGTTTCCACAGTGACGACTTCATGCTTGATGTCTTGCAGCATGGGAGCAGCATGATGGGACTTTTATCTAGATCCCTTCCGTCCCAAGGTGATTAACCTAGGTAGTGTTTAATACTACTGTTGTTGTTTTTTGGGGGGGTATATAGTTATGCAAGGTGACTGCGTTGTTCAAGAAAAAACTTCAATGTAGAGGCTCGCTCTATCCATATTTTAAGTAATTTAAAGTATGATAAAGCATTCACGGCCCCTGTATAATATACTATAGCACATGTTAAAGACGCAGGAATCGTCATTCCATTTTATTAGAGAAATCGAAAAGTCAAGCTTCTCCACGGAGAAGTAAGCCACCCAGTCCCATAGTATAACCCTCATGAAGAAACGCCGAAAACACCAGAGACAAGGCTTCATGTCTGGATGCTCATGTTTCCATGGCATCGCCCGCATCCGACTCACCAACTACAACTCCCAGTAGCTTGGCATATGGTACCGTTACCCGCTGAAGATCTCGGTGTTTACCTAGACAATATTCGCATCAGTATGAGGCCCATTAATACGTCCCCAGGGAGGTTAGAAGCTTACCCAGTGCCAAAATGACCTCCTTCAATAACACCTCTCGCGGCCAGCCACAGAGGGTCTCCGAACTTTCTCGCCAGTTTCGGTCTTCTTGCTCGTTCTCCTGCAGGCGCCGGGCAGTTCCGGCCTCATCTTCTTCAAACAACCCGCCAATTAAGCCCTTTAGCAATTCCTCCACCTTCATCTTGAGACCCTCTGCTCCAATCCGCTTCGCGTACATCGAGAGGTATAGCCGGAACTCCTCCTTGGCTCCGAGGGACAATGCTGCCGCAAGTCTGTTTTCCAGGTGGGCGATAGATACGCTCGATTCGAAACTCTCGTAGCCTTCGCGGGAGAGAAGAACCTTGATCAACCGTTGGAGGAAGTATGCGCGTCCGCGGAGTAGCGTCTCGCTGGTCGTGTTGCGTTCCAAGAAGGGAATAATTCCGGCGGACACAGCAGCCTTAGCGTCCTTATCTTTTTGCGCTTCAGCAGTCTGGAGATTGCCCACCGGCGCCTCGGTGGTATTCCAGTACTGACTGCCGACAGCCCACCAGGGCTCTGAGATCCGCTGCCATGTAAACATGGAAGGCGAATATGAGTAACCCTCCCCATTCGACATGGCGACCACGATTCGGCCTTCGGAATTGATCCGTGCATTAGTGATTGCCGGCGCAGCTGAGGGGTGTGCGCCCAGCGTGTGGATTGCCGCATCCAGCGCCGGTTGAAGGGAAATAGGCGGATGAGGAGAAGACAGGTGTTTGACATTCCAGACATAGCACATCCCAACGGCTGATATGCAAAGGATCCATGGCCCATTGCATTCCAAGATTACCGGCTGTGCCTCAAGCACGAGCGCACTGACAAGACGACGACCGGCTGGAGTCCAGATGTAGACTGACCCGTCTTCACAGGCCGCAGCCCACATGCTCTGGTTGCCAGTCACGAGAAGGACCGTCCGTGGAAGGAAATCTTGCCACAGGGGCTGCTCCCCTCGGAAGAGTGTGAGCCGCACGGGCTCCCGATCTGCTGCGCGGCCAGTCAGGCTAGCGGCCGACGGGTTGCGAGCTTCAAAGACAACGTCAACGCGGGATTTGCTGGACTCTCCCGACGCACTTGGTGGTTCAGTCGGTTTCCCATTAGGATCGATGGCTCGAAGTATCTGGTTTCGGACTTTTGGCACGGCTAGTCGTACCTGGCTCATGGCCATACAAGGATTCGTCACCGCAGGTCGAATAAACTCTGGTGTCGGTTGTTGACCGGCGGGGCCGGGTTGCGGTCGTGCAGGGAGAAGGCCCTCTGGAGTGTTTGTAAGAAGAGGGGTAGCACCATTCTGACTTGCCAATGCGACGCGCTTTTCTACATGTCCATCATCGTCTTCCTCCAGCTGCGCGAGCTTGCGCTTATTACCAAAGAGCAGCGTGGCGAGGCCCCCCTTGGGTAAGCCGTCGAAGGGCTTAGAGAGATCGACAATAGACTGAGGTGTATCCGCCTTCACTTGGTTGCTAACCGAGGCCATCAAACGAGCCTGGGGCAGGGAGGACTCAGCTGCACCTGCGCCAGATACCAAAAGCGGGGCAATGCGCTTCTTGCCGTCCTTAGTGTAAGTAGGGCGCTGCTTCAGTCTCTCAAGTTTTGCTTGATACGGATCCGGCTTCTCCGGTTCTGGGGCCGATGGCGTTGCGGTCCCGTTTGGCTGGCTCTTCGGCACATCTGGGGCAGGAGATGATGGCCGTGCAGGGGTTGGGGCATTAGAAGGTAGAGGCGCGGGCTTTCCGTTGGTTAGATTATCGGCCTGGTCATCGCCCATCAGGGCACCCATTCGCCCTTCGACATCCTTGATCTCGCCAGCCTTGCTCTTCTCCTCAAGTAGCAAACCATCCGGAGTCTCTGTGATACCGGCGCCTCTTCTGTTAGTACCGAATTTGGTAAGCGACTTCTCGTTCTCCTCCATAGCCGTTGCATATCCCAAATCACCGTCCTCGAACCGGACTGCAAGTATCGTGCCATCCAGTGCTGTTGCATAAAGACATTTTCCGTCGGGACTCCAAGCCAGATCAGACAGAGATTTGGCGGCAAGCTCCTGAGCAACCACAATCGGCCTAGGATTACTGGTGATCCAGATGCTAAGAGATTTGTCTCCTCCAGCACAAGCAATGACGGTCACTAAGTTTTGTGCACCATGTTGACTATCCATCGCTTGTTTGTCGACCGGTTGGCTGGCATACAGTCGCGGGGAAAACGCACACACTTCCACAGGAGCTTCGTGTCCGATCAGATTTATGTCCCCATCCCAGGATCCACGGTTGATTATCGCGACGGAACTGACGGGTCCGTTGACGGCATTTGCAGCGGCGATATGCATACCATCCGGCGACCATGAACATCTACGGAAATAAGCAGTTAGAGGGGAGTTGGCGAAGGGCGCGGAGATGGTCTGTTCAAGGACGAAATTGTTCATCTGGTCATGTGCGGTCGAGTTCGGAGCAGGGGAGGTGAAACGAAAGATTCGGACGGTGCGATCATCGCTTGCCGTAGCAAAATACTTGTTAGCTGGATCGAAAGTTATCCCTTTGACATGACTCTGGTGTATGGAAATCGTCTTCAGCTTTTCAAACGTATGCCCTGACCACACTACCACCTTAGAATCCAATCCAACAGACACCAGGATAGAAGAGTCGTAGGACCAGCCCAAGTCTTGAACGTCATTATCGTGGCCTATCAGTCTCCGGACCGTGCGCCAGTTTTCCACAGGAGGTGCCTCGTTCGACCCTATGTGCAACGTATCAGCCGCCGCTTCTAACCCCAACGAGCCTCGAGACTCGAAATTAGCACCCACCAAATGTTGTAGCATGCGACGGAGGATTCGCATCCAACGTGTAAATACAAACAATCTTATCGTCCGCCCCTGATGCGAGGTACTTCCCGTTTGGCGAAAACCGAACCGTATGAATCGTACCGGAGTGGTTGCTCATCGACGCCAGCTGCTTTGGTTTACTAGCAACCGCAGGGTCATCGGTATTGCAGATAGCTTCCGTCGACCATATCCGAACGTATCCATCTATTTGATTCGAAAGAAGTCAATACCAGTCCTATCGATCGGTCTGCGGCGGAGGGGTAACGTAGGGCATGGAGGACCAACCTCCAGCAGCTGTAACTAAACGACTTCCATCGGGCGACACATCGCAACTGTAAACTTCGAAATCCTTCCTCTCACCTGTAAAGCAACGGGAAAACCATGTTAGCTATTTTAACTCGACAATGTATAATTGTATACAATCGGTCTCGAAAGAGGGCACGGTGGTGAATAAAACGCTGGGAAAAAGATGTAGGCAGATTGGTGAATACCTCCGTGCGTCAGCCAAACAGGTTTTATGATATGCATCGCAACAAATGTGCTGCTTTCTTTTTATCCTGTACGAATCCCTTGTGCGCAGGATCATAGGAAAGTTGACGTGGATAAAGGATAGCTTATTTGGGGCATCGCAAAGCAACCGCGTCCACAATCATCGGATCCGAGGTGTCCTTTCTGAGCTAGAAGGGTGGGACCCGATAGACTTGGTATAAGAAGATTGTCTCTCCGGTTCAGGAGATAAAGTCCAGTAACGCGAACAATGGAGTGCGCGCCGATCTTCAGAAAAGTCGCGATCTCCCGAAGGAGTAAAGCGGCAGGTCGGGTGATCCGTGCTTTGCTTTCTCCGCCTGGGGATCCTCAGGCACTTCCTTTACTGGTGCCTGATCAATACCTTACTGAACTTTCAGTCACACACGAATCGATTTCTCAACCCACTCGTCTACTATACATGATACTTCGTTTGAACAGAGATCACACTCTCCTCAAATAACTCGACGATACGCTAAACAGGCAATGACCACAAGCTTTTCCCAAGGCGCTTGTTTCAAGCACATCCTAAAGAAATGTCGGGCAATGAAAAACAAATAACTGAAGAGGGGTGATAATAAAGGTACAGTGTGGTAGGGATAGGTATTTCGTACACATCCGAAAACAATCGTAAAAAAGGACTAGAGGTAGCAGTGGATAAGAAAGAGGTCAGAGAAGGGCGTTAGGCCTGTGGAGGGAAATAGCAAAAGTCCATCATTCCAAATTATCTCTTCTGCTGGCTAGCCTCATTGAAGCCATCGAGTACCTCCTCTGCGACATTTTCATGGGCGGTCTCCTCGATTTCCGCCTTTACCTCATGGTCTAGTTCAGATGCTTTGTCTGAGGTGTTGTGAGAAGCCTGGTCCTGAATGGGTTCCACTCCCAGGGTCTTCGCCGCAATGTTGTGCGCTTGGCCCTGGTTGACATTCTTGTAGATAGCCATGGCACTCGCAACCATTGAACTCATATCACCAACGTTTCCGGGAACAACAACCGAGGTGCCCTCCTTCGCCAGGTTGGAGAAAGCATCGACATACTTCTCCGCCACACTCAGGCTAAGAGCTCCATGGGCATTCTCCTTATCAGCCGCGATAGACTTGGCGACGGCGTCGATACCCCTCGCCGTAGCCTGTGCCTTCAGTAAGATCGCTTCCGCCTCACCAGCGGCACGGTTGATCTGTTCTTGCCGCATAGCCTCCGAAGCCAAGATAACGGACTGCTTCCGACCCTCAGCGATGTTGATCGCACTCTGCCGTTGACCCTCGGAGTCGAGAATCTCCGCCCGCTTTGACCGCTCAGCCGTAACCTGGCGATGCATGGCTGCGACAACGCCCTCCGGTGCATGGATATCTCTAATCTCATAACGAAGACAAACAACACCCCAGTCCTGTGCCGCCTCGTTGATGGCCTGCGTGATGTTGGTATTTAACGTCGCGCGCTCCTTCAGAACATGGTCGAGTGTGAGCTGGCCGATCTCCGAACGCATAGTCGTCTGAGCAAGTTGGGAAATGGCATATTCCGCATCCTCCACGCCGTAACTATCATGGTCAAAAGCCATATGTCAGCCTAGCTCCAACTCCACAATCCCACACTGAGAAGCGCAAAGAAAACTCACCTCGCCTTATACGCGTCGAACACTCTCGTATACAGCACACCATCCAGCTCTAGTGTGACGTTATCCGCCGTAATAGCATTTTGACTCGGGATCTCGATGGCCGATTCCTTCAAGCTCTTGACATAGGCAATCCGATCAATGAATGGAATCAGAAGCGCAAGACCGGGCTCCAAGATCCGGTGGAACTTTCCCATCCGCTCCACGATCCATGCTGTCTGTTGAGGGACGAATCGAATAACCGTGTTCATAGGGAGCGCAGAACGATTGGAGAAGTAGGTAGGGGGTCCCCCAGCTTGCGACCCAGCCCCAAAGTTCAGCAGCGATTCGGGGGCGAGGCTCCGGGGTGTGGAAGAAACATTTCGTCGTCGAACGCTATTCAAGTTATTCGTAGCTGCGAGTGCGGAGACAGGAAGACGAGGGCTCTGGAGTAGACGGGGCGTGATGGCGTTGGGGGAGGGCCGGAGCAGCCTCGACGACTGCCTAGATGCCACATCCATTGCGATAGGCAGAAATACTTGGATTGGTCCCTACAGGGCAATGATTGGGTGTCAAGACGGTTGGAGGCTGGAGACCAGTCCAGGGCCTTCGGATGAAGCTGAAGCTACGGGTCAACTTGCGGGAATTCATGCCTGAGGCATATAATATGCTGAGTCATCGTATACAATCAAACCGTGATGATTGGACCTTGTATCAGTATATATGTGCCGTTGTAGTAATTGCAAGGAAGTTCTTTATACGTCTTATAAATTATCATATTAAATTTATTAATACAGATATTCACTTCAAGGGAGTGTCTCTCCTGGATAGTTGTAAATGAAACTACGAACAGTCCGGTATAACCAACAACGGTTGCTATCGCTAGCAGCGTCAAATATATTTCTACTCTACTAGTACTCAGCCACTTAAGCAAACTCGCATGAACTTACATCTTACTATCAGTGGCGAAAAGGGATCTACAGGGTCCTACAGGTAGTCGCAAGGATATTAGAAGTGTATACTATGTGCGTTGTTATATAGAGCTCCAGGTGATTGGGTAAATAACGACGCCCTCCAACCTGATAGCCTCGGCTACCATACGACTGGTCGAAGAGCTACAAAGCCTCAACTGGTCATTTACTGCGGGGTACTCCGTACAGCAAAGTGACTTGCTTCACCGAGGAATACTCTGGAGGTAGTACAACATAGCTGCAGCGTAATGACATAGGAAAAAGCACTGGTGTAGATGTAGAAAAACAGACATTGATATACAAACTGGAATGTTATAGGACCTCGACATCATAAGGCAAGTCTTGCAGTAACAAATCCCGAATTAAAGCCCAAATTAAACTGTTTTCCCTTACCCAAACTACACCAAACCGACAAATGCAAGGGAATATCAAGAATAAAGAGAATACTATGCAATGGATATCACATTACCATCCGAGATACTGAGACCCCTTTTCCGTTTGATGTAAAACCCACCGCGCCCAACAATATCAACAGGTAAAAATTAGAAACTCATGAGAAGAGATGCCGTGAACAGTGTGAAAATAATGGCTGCGTGGATCGAGTACTCCGTTGCAATGTGTTTGTCTCCTTTGTAACTCCGTAGGGTCCCATGATGAAGCAAAGATAATCTTGTTTTTTTGTCTTTTGCTGGTTTTTTTCTTCCATTCATACTAGAATAATCGAGAAACATTATCGCATATTAGAAAGAATCCGGATGAACAATCTATGGTCGTGGGAAAGAAGTTCAGCCCGGCGCACCACAGAAGCAAGCATCAAATGAAAACTGCAGAAGATACTGCCCAGTAAAACATGCCCGGACTCCAGAATTTTAGAAACCTCCCATGACTAAAGCAAAATGGGGAACTAGGAGGGAAGAAAAAAAAAAGAAAGGGACAGGAAACAGAAGCCGAGACGGAATGTGCATATATCAACCCACTTCGCTGGAAGATCGTTATCGGCGATTCGACAAGCGTAAATGCAAAAGCTGACAGATAGTAATGCAAGTCATGATGAACCACGAGAAAACATAGATGGTCAATAAAGAAAAAAAGAAAACGAACAAAATCACTTTTCCAGCTCGGCTCTTAGGCTAACACCCAGAATACAGTCGATCTTTCTGCGATTTCCGGGAACGAGATATCAACTCTGCCAGGCTGAACGTAAGGTCTGTAGGACTCCGCGCACTCCCCGACACTTGGATATCTCTTTGCCACCTAGATCAACAAGGTCGCGGATGACCCCATCAGGTAAGACCCCATTGCTCGACAGAAAAAGAACCGTAAAAAAATGAATCAATCTGTTGAAACCGTTGCTGACGTCTCGTGCAATATCATCAAACGCTAGACTCTTAAATTCATTGTACATTTGTGCTTTGAAATTTTGGACCAAGAAATGCGACCAGAATTGGTACGGAACATCCATATCACGGTCACCGTGGCGAGTTACCGTTAAACTTCGTTCGTCAAGAACTCGTCCTCGGAAACAAAAAAAAAAAGAAAAAAATTATTGGATTCGTCGGAAAAATCGGAGGATGTAAACTCAAGCTGAGAGTGTTGTTCCCCTTTCCCAGTAAGTCGGCAGTTAGACTTCAGTACTATTCTGGGAGACCTTCAACATTTGTTGAAATAGAACTCATATCCTGACTGGAAGTGGATTAGCAACAGCAGAAAACCAGCGTTTAACTCCAATACAAACCTTGAGAATTCGACCTCCGAGATGCTGAAAAAAAATGGAAAGCTTGTAAAGGAGATAAGCTAGTTCGCCGGCTGTTCGGAAGGTGTTAACTAATGCATGACAAACTAAAAAGAGGGTGGGGAGTATGTGATTGTAGTGAACTAGAATGGCATAATATACCGACTACAATGGGCAGATTTTCGACTAGGCTGTGGGGACAGACATCGTAGGGAATCCTTACAGTTGCAGCTTCATTTTGGGCTTCCACGGCCTTGGAAGGCGAAAACTCTGGTGCAGCGGAAGACAATGCCGTCTTAGAGGCTGGAGCCTCACCAGTTCCATTGACAATTGGTGCCGATCCGTTAACTGCGCTATCGACATGATTCTGCGCCGCTGTAGTCTCATCCGACTTGCTAGGTCCGTCGTGCTGAGCGGTGGGTTCGCGCTGGTCAATAGGAAGGATCCACTGATCCCATTTCTCTCTCGGGCGCAACCTATCAATGCCATCTTCATTCTGCACATAATCAACATTTCTCAGTTGGCGGGAGACGTGACGAAGAAGCTCGAAGTCCTCGGTTAGAGTCTTGATGCGCTTGAAACCAGCAATGAAGGCCAATGGAACGTAGCCCTGAGAGTCCATATGTCTCCGAAGGAACAAATCCTTGCACAAGTTATCCACGGAAAAGTAGTACTCAAGCTGCATCGAGATCATGCTCATAAGGGAGAAGGGCTCCATGTATTGCTGGTAAGGGACAGCAGTCATGGGGCCAGGGTGTACTGGCTGGTAGCCATACATGGTGTTGATGTCTGTAGGGAAAGGATAGACACCATACATGGAACCGGAATTTGGCAAGGAAGGTGACCTCAAAGACATCCTGTGGCCTCCAGAGCTATGCTGTTGCGACCGGCGCTCACCGAAGCCAAAGGACTTGGGGTGCATGAAACCATTTTGAGACATATGGTTGTTAGGATAGTGAGAATTATGAGAGCCGCTGAAACCGCCACGGCCACGGTGAGAGCCACGACCTCTGTCGGCACGCGACTCGCGGGGAATGTCCTTATCTTTGCGATCATGGAAGCCACCAAATTCTGCCGACTTGGGGCCGTTTTCGAAGCGACGTTCGTGGGAGGAGCCTGAGCGAGGGTTAGCCTGTGAATCCACAGGCAAGTGGGGGTTCTTGGAGTTGTGATCGCCGCCCTTGTGCGTAGCGTCGTGATTCCTGGAGAATCCCTTGCCTTCACGATGATGACGGAAGTTATCACCTCCGTGGCCATGCTTACCGGCTGGCGGGATGTTGGCATTGTCACTGCCCTTGGGTCCACGGTTGCGGTCCGTTGCTTGATTCTTGCGGGAGTCTCCCATTCCAGCATCGGCGCTGTTGGCTCGCCTGGACGGGGCTGGAAGGGAGTTTGCACGAGCCGAGTTGGGCTCGTTTCTTCCCCTCTCACCGGGCGCAGCCTGCTTGGTGGCAGAGCCTTGAGCTACCTGACCAGCAGTAGCCTTATCCGCAGCTGCGGCAGAACCATGAGTTCCGTTGCGGGCGCCGTCCCTTCCAGCACGGGGAGCTCTTCCACCGCGGCGGGCAGCAGAAGGAAGAGGAGTAGTAAAAACCGCAGTAGGCACGTAAGGGACCGGGGTCCACTTCTCCTTGCCAGAGGGGCGGATAACAGGGCTCTTGTCAGACTTCTTTTTCTCCTCACCCTGGGCACTTTGAGGGGTGGGCCACAAAGCGGCATCTCCCACAGGAGGGAGAGATGCAGCGTCATCGCGTCCTTTGGATCTTCTGTCCTTGGCACCTTCCACATCTCCTCCCTTCTTCTTTGAGCCAGCCTTTGGCTGGTCCTGTTGAGCATCCCCGGAGACCGAAGAAGCCGCAGAACCAGTCTTAGAAGTGCCAGTCTTGCCAGCAGGGCCAGCGGGCTTCGAGGTAATGGCCTTAGCCTTGGCTTCCTGAGCCTCTTTCCTCTGTTGCCAGATATTCACTGCAGGAAGAGGAGCAGCCTTGAGCTCTTTGGGTGGTTCGCTCTTCTCCTTCTCGGCGGACTTTTCTTTGGCATTCTCAGTTCCATTGCTTTGCTTGTCATTTGCCGAGGCCTGGGACTGCTTATCCCATGTGGATTCGGACGTGCCGTTCGGTGTATTTGAGCCCTCGTCATCTTTCGGTAACGTCGAGGTTGAAGAAGTGCCCACACTGGGGGAGGATGTTCCTGAGACATTGGCCTTGGAGCTTTCGACAGCTGTGGATTCCAATTCCTTCTCGGAGTTGGCAGGAGCCTTCTCCGCTTCCTGAGACTCCTCCGTCTTCACAGGCTCAGTGTTTCCAGCTTCAGAAGTAGTGCTCGCAGCCTGCTCCTCTGGTTTCGAGGCCTGGTTCGGCTCTGCTGTCTTCGCTGACGGTTGTGCGGGGGCAACGCCCTTAGCAGCTTGGGCATAAGAAAACGTAGCAGCCATTGTTTTTTTTTTTGGAATTGAAAAGGTCTAAAATATCCGTTGAAGAAATTAAATGAGGGGACTCAAAGTTCTGCCAGAGAACGGGGGCCTTGTATGGCAACTCCGATCAAAAAAACCTGGTCAGGCGGACTAAGGCGAAACAGATCTGACACCGATAGTTATTAGAAGAATCAACTTCCGCCTTCTTACTACCCCACCAAACTGCAACTTCCCGTCACTGGAGATCACTCCTACTGGGTATGCAATTCGTGGAACTGTCCGTTTGATCGGTTTGGAAAGAACGACGATGTTCTTATCGCAGAGAGTAAAGCGTAGAGATGAATGCGTTTCACTTGGGTATACAAAGCCACCTACAAGACGAATCGCATCGGTATGGCTGTGATGAACTTTTTCTTTTCAGGCCGGTTCGGTTCGTTTTCAAGGTCGACTTGAATGACGTCCGAGACGAGTAAACCGTCGAACGAAGGGTATAAACCTCGACAGGAGAACGGTGTCTATAGTTGCAGAATTTGAATGATAAGCACGATGTCTTCGTGCGTAGGTTCGTCAAATGCTGCAAACCAACATAAAACTCACTCAGTTTGTGCGGCTCGAAATTCGGTCCGTCGGCAAATTCAAAAGCTTTGCAGATGCGAATTACACCAGCTGAACAGTTGGAACGTAGTGATATGGAGACGATTCACGTCGGAAGGTGAAAGGACCTCGTTGGCGTTGCCCTTTGTGAAGGGTAGAAATGCGCGATTTTGCACGTGGGCGACGACGCGAACGGAATAATTTTGGGGAGCTCGACTTCGAGAGTGAGATAATCCCTGCGAGGGAAGAGTTGTAAGAACAAAGCAAGAGAAGAAAGGTTGAGAACTGCAAACGAGAACCTTCGAGGTAGAACTCGTGCGGAGGAAGGTTAAAAAAATTCAAGGGAGTAACTGGTCAATGTACCCTAGCTAGTAAAACCTCCCGCGAAATGCAGGACGTGGGAATAAGAAGATCGGATAACGGAAGATGAGCACTAGAAGTGTGAGCACAACCTCACTACAGACAGTACTACACCACCACCAACGGTATGACGGTCGATGACGAAGATGGAGGGAGAATGAAGGGTAGACAACACCCAGAAGTGTGTTTAAGAGGGGAGAAGAGGGGAGGGGAGGAGGAGGGGGGGAGGAACGAAAATGGGCAAAAGAGAGAAGTAAAGGGAAAAGAAAGAAAGAGGAGAGGAAATAGAACAATGTGTGAGAAAGTAGGAAATTAACAAAAAAAAAAAATAACAATAATAATTTAAGAGGGCCGTGGAAGAAAAGCCGAAGGAAAATACAAGTTTGAAAGTAATATTGTGGACAAAAAAAAAAAAAAAGGTTTCCCAAAGTATTTTCCCGCGTCTAAAGATGGGGTTCGTCACTTGTTAGTGGTTACTACTCTGGACAGTCGCAAAGAGAGGGACAATTAAAAAAAAAAAAAAAAGGGAAAAAAAAGGAAACTTGTAATTGTAATCGGTGTCTCCCGTACGTCCGTTTGTTCCTCTTACCTCAGGCACTGTCTTTTAGTGGACTTCAGGGCTTCTGTGGGGGGGGCATGAACCACCGTTGTCGCTGCCTAGAAATGTGAAAAAAAAAGGAGAACAAAAAGACAGATAAAAAAGGACTTTATTCATGAATCTCTGGTCCAATATTCTCTGGACCTCGCCTTTCCCTTTTATATACCTCGACTTACAGGAAAGTATATAATGCGCAGTACTATACCTAGTTCAAGGTAAAGTATGTAGGTATCAACGATTACACTGTATTTCCATGAGCAACAATGTTATCGGCTGGACTTTTACCGTTTGTAGTAAGAACAACGAACGTACTGCGCCAGGTCCTTTTTTTTTGCTCGACAGATACCCTGGACGAAAAAGAAATTCATTCTTCCCTGTTCAACGATTGTGAACCAAGCACTAGGCGAGCACATTGCCGAGATGTCTATAGATCCGCGCTTCCCCCTCCATAGTTGAGTTGCGAGACGGTCACAATCTCGGTACGTGCATCTTCTTCCACCAAATAAGCCTAACGTCAAGTATAGAGATCATAATATGTCCCTTACTGCGCCGATTCTAGCTGCCAGACCAGTCATCTTTGAATATGCAAGATAAGCGTTACAGCCTGACAGGACCGCAGGTGATCAACCAAAAGCAAAGAATGCAGAACCAACCGTAGCCGACGAATAATTAACGACACGGTCTACTCAAAGTACAATTGAAGCGATTTGCGTGACACAGGCGTATCGCGCAATATAATGGAGGGGCTCATGGAGGGGTAGCCTGTGATCAATGCGTGGGTTATTATACCCAGAGAAGAACCCCTCTATTGCCCAGGGTGCTCGCTAGCCATGTAACTATACACTTTGGGGGAAAAAAAGCCCTGTATCATTGGAGAGGCGTTGGTCGTACAGCAGAACAATTAAATTCTAACAACGACTTTCAGTGATGTCATGTGCCTAGATTCTAGAGATCGTTAATATATGGGACGCTACATCTTGTTCTAGGGTATTTCTCGAATTCAATGATCCCGATATCTACAATACATATACCGGATGTGCGGAGTATATAGAATGCTGATCATTCAAAAAGAAACTCTGACATTTTTACTTCTTGTTCCTGTTTCCCCTTTCCTTTTTTTTTATTAAACTTTATTTCCATTCTTTGTTCTTAATGCTAGGTATGCGACAGGAGGATCAGGAGTCATACCAGTACATGGATACGTACTCCGACCTGAGGCATGCAAATAAAGGCACAGTCGGTTCTTGAATGTAATGAGTTTACATACCAGTGGGGCACCTGTCAAAGCCAGTCTAACAATATTACAAGCCCGGACAACCACAGGCACAGCAAACCATAGCAACCAACAATTCATACAAATGGATGAATCTAGTTGAATTTCTCTCGAATGCACTGGGCTAAATTCACCCCTCCGCGCTCCTCCATGGCTTGTCAATTACGTACTACAAATTAGCAAATACGGGGACATTGTAATATAGTACTCACGTGCGGTGACTCCATGACAATGACCGGTTTCTGTAAAACCACCCATGTTTCAATCGGGCCGGGTAACTGAATCGCTGTTCCCCTCGAAACATGGTTTCAACATTAAAATTTCTTCATCCCATTACCATAGGTGGTGTATGTATCCGTCACAAATCTTATGCTCGATTCCTAACTTAATCAAAATATTTGGTCTGGTCTGTGTTAGCGTTGATACTTGCAGAAAGTGATAGGCTATGTGCTTCTTAATATACCAGTAATTCAGAAACCAATCTAAATGATACAGCAGCTCCGTACTGGATTAATTATATACAGATCGGTATATTCGGAAGGCCCAGGAAGCCCACACGTGATACATGAACGCATTTGTCTGCGCTTCCGGCGTATGCCGTGGGGATGAAGGTTTCTGTTCCTCACATCCCACTGCATAACCCATGCACCAATGGCAGCAGCCGTAGATGCCCGAGGCGGAAGAACGAGGTTCCTTGCTCTCGCTACTTTACCCATGCGGTTAGCCAGTTCAAAGGAGGGAAAAATGGGATTTCTGAACGGTCGCTTAGCGCAAGGTTATTAGGGCTGAGGCTCGAGGGTCGAAGGGGATATGGTTCGGAATTCTTCGGATCCGTTGTTTTCAATGGGCTTGCGGCCGAAAGGTCCGGGATATCACATGATCGATCATTGGAGATTGGATTAGTCAAATCTTCATGTCTGGATTCTATTTCCGGAATGCCGATAGGTCAGATGGTTGGAGAGGGATATCAATTAGTAGGCATTGCGATTATTATGGATATACATGGTTCTGTATGTATCGTATCGTGCAGTCATTACATAAGTCACGTCGTCAATCACTACCAATGTCTCACACCGATCAACACCTGCTCATTGGGGTCCAATTCGATGGATGTCAGCGAGCCAGTGACCAGTCCCAGACGCGTGAGGACCTGCCACACCAGTTTGCGCTTTAGGTTCTCACGCACCGGAACCTTCTCGAGAGCATCCATTCCATTGAAGTACTTAATGTAGACCGGCCACAAGTCCTTCATTGCGGTTCGAAGCCCTGCATGTTCCGGGTCGTTCTCGTCGATGTTAGCTCGTCCTTTCAGAGAGAACCTGGGGTGTTTAGGGAATCGCGAAACGATCTCATCGAGCCACCGAGACTCTAGTGGTGGGGCACGGTGGGGGAACAGAATCAACGATGCCGTTTTCAGGGAGGTGTCCTGGTTTAGGAGTGAATGCGAGAGGTGTAGTCTGCTGTCAGGTTTATACCGGCCAGGCATCGGCGTTTCCTCCCCGCTGTCCTGGCTTGCGAGAGAGGACGATGAAGACGAGCTAGCATCGTCGTCATCGTCATTCTCTGACGTGTCGCCACCGTGCTTGCTCTTGCCTGAGAGTATGGACGACCCTTGTTTGCTCAGGTATTTGTCCACCTCCTCACGTCGAAGAGCCCTCTCCACTGCCATTTTAATCTCTGGAGACACCTTGACTCGCGCAAACGTTCGGAGTTGAGTCACCCATCCTCCCCGTAATAACCATGCTAGGATCGCAAAATAGGCCTCTTTATGGTCTTTACTCGGAATAAAGCTTCCGTAGGGTCTAGGCGTGCCACTCAAGGCCGACAACATCTTCGGTAGACTGGGAAGGGTTGGAAACGCTAATTGGTATGCGGCGGTAGCTACTTCTAGTTTGCTGAGGTCACAGTTCGGGGAGACAAAATACACATCCCTCTGGTGGAGTGGTGGGATGGCGCGCGCTCGCCTCCAGTACACCAGATGGCTCGCCAACATCTGTATGGTGGAAAGCGGTATTCCTGACAACGCAGATATCTGGGCAAATGATTTCGTCGGCCTGGAACATCGGATATAGTGAGCAAGGGCGGGAGCTAGAGCACCCCCTGACGCTTCTACATCCTTGAGGATTGTCGCTTCGTCACTAAGCAATAGTAACGCAAAGTGTTTGGCTAGCACTTGATGCGGAGCAGTGTTATCATCAGCGGTGGGGTCGTCAGCGGGGGTAACGCTATCTGCTGTTGTAAGCCAGAGACCTGGGTACGCTTTGTCGCTTGGCCCAGGGAGATAAGGCGTTGAGGTAAGAGGTGGAATCTGAAGCGAAATAGATACGTCCGGGCTCAGCGAAACGGAGGCGATCTTGGATGCTGAAATATTACTGTAAACTGTGTAAATTGCCCTTGCCAGGGAGGAATGGTGTATGAGTTCCGAGTAGAGCGTATTGACAGACGTCCCTGTAATCATTAGCGCCAGAGTTCTAACTGAAGCTAAACAAAAACCCAGTCACCTACTTGTCTCTTTCGCTTTTTCCTTGATATGCGAGATATGCTGAGCCTCCCGCCAGACGTAGTCCGTTCGCGCCTGCTCCCACTTCAGTGCTTTAGCAAACTTCTTGATGATATTATCGTAGATCTCTCGGATGCGCATGGAGTACTCCAACAACGGAGGGTCCAAGACAAACACCACATTGAACATGGTCATCGAATCCTTATCGTCACCATCCAACATTTCACTTAGTGTCCTTGAACTCCTAATGCTTCCCATCGATGCCCGTTGAGATTCTGATGCCGTCATCGTATGCGGGCTCAATGTCTCTGTTGAAGCAGCGATAGCCTCATCGGCATCCTCGCGCGCATCATCCGGCGTTTCATTATGACCCAGTTCGCCTCCTTCCCACTCCGGTTTGGTCTTCTTCTTCTTCCTTCGCTGTTTCCTCCAAGTCCCATCCTCTCGAACAAAGACCGGCCACCCAACAAATGCCAGATCATTAATTCCGACCTCAAACCGCCGCTTATGCCACGACCGAGACGGACTCAGCAACTTCTCCCAAACATCAGCCTGCAATCCAAGCAGCGACTCCCACGGTGGCCGGAGCCCCCCTCCTGAGGCCCCCGCCCCATCCTCTTGTCTATCCGACCCAGCCCCGGGGTCATCCTCGACGTCCGAATTGCCCCCACGCTTCCGCAACCCGCGACCCGAGCCTATGGACCCAGCGCGCTGCGAGTCTCCTCCAGGCGAAGCAGCCATGGAACCGTGGTCATCGAGGCCAAAATTGCTCCACCGGCGCGAAGCCGACAAGGCGCTCCCGGCGAGATGTGTGGTGCTCGCATTCTGACTCTGAGCATGCGACTCCTCCTCGTCTTCATCGGACGTCGTTCCAGACTCTTCGCTGGAACTGGAATCGTTGCTTTTAGCGGATTTGGCGCGTGAGGGGCGGCGGCCTTTGGGTGCTGCGCGGAGTCCGTTCTCACTGAGGGGGTTGGGGGGATAATGGAACACGAAGCGAGGGCCGGCGCGGGAACGCACGATTAAGATAATCGCGACCAGACATGGGTCTGGCGGCCGTGCGATTGACGACATTCGTGGAGGGTACGAGTTTAGGTGTGAGGGTTTGGGGATGCGGCGTTAGTTTTGTACTTTAAAGCTAATGGTGATGGATGCGCTCATTGGGTTGCCCGTCCGCTGGACCCCAATTTGGCTTTCCCCGCATGGGTTCGCGTCAACTGGTTGATCTACATTGCGGAACTTATCACCTCCAATACATGTCTGTTTTGAAACCTTATGACTTTTATTTTATTCGAGTGGACGTATTGTACAAAAGAAATTAGATATATATACAACCCGGCAACGCCCAAAAGAAGAAGAAATATCTAAACATCATACATGGTATCATACAACTGCACCAAGCTTGGACAACATCACGACTTCTCATTGGCATTCTTGTTTTCCTTGTCGAAAATAAGTCCCAAATTCTTGAAGTCGTCTGGTGCCATCAAGTTCCTAAACCAGACGTCTGTTAGCAACCATCCATAAACAGGCCCAGACGAGATTGCACGTACTTATCCATCCGACAAGCTAGATATCCCTTAGCCAATTTTCGGCACTCCTCATCGTTGACGCCGCGCTGGGACTTGATACACTTGAGGTAACCAGCGATGAGGTGTTTGCATTCGCCTTTGTTCAATTGGATATTAGCACGGTCATGCTTTCTCGGGTTCGATATGATCGACGGCAACTTCACCGAGACTCCGGCGGCTCGGAAGATCGGAATCGAGGTAGATGGACGTGTGATCGATGGACGAATTAGGGAACTATACCTTCATGGTCAAGCGGGAAACTACCGCGCTCGGGACTGCATAGCAAGTTAGCCTTCATCTTTTGAATCCATAGCTTCATGGATGATATTGCATGGCTTAAATACGCTAGGAAGAATGAGGGAGCGTAGGTAACTCACGGGGTGGGCTTGGTGGGAGTAACACCGGTGCCTGGACTTCCGAAACCCATCGTGGATTTTCTTGTATTCGAACGGGGAAACCACGAGGAAAGAAGCGAAGTAATTGAGAAACGATCGAACTGACAAATTGAAGGTGTGGAAATAATACGGCCACGGGAATTGATGGTCTGGATTGAGAAAACGGCGCCGTCGGTCTCCGACCACGATCGAAACAAACGGTGCAAACTTCACCGTAAATCTCATGGATGGAATGGATACGATTTCAGACACGCAGTAAGTTGTAATTCTGAATACACACCCTGCAAGACTGTCGTAATGAACCTGTTTGTATTTTATTTGGTACGTAGGTTGGGCTAGATGAGAGTACCTTGCATGTTAGGTATGCTACAAACCTGTTACTTTTGTACCGAAATCTACGACAGTTGAACCCATATCTGCCGCACATGGTATGGCCGTCCCCTGTCTTCTGTAGAATGCATGTACGCTAGCCAGGGTGACCTTGCAAAAGACATATTCCGGGGAATGCGGGAATTTTGCTCCAATCCAGGTACTGTGAATAGTTTATTCAGGTTAAGGATCTTCCTTACTAGGTGACCTCAACAAATATACTCCGTACGGAGTATATTGAGTTATATCTGCTACACTAATTCCTGCTTTGTGACGCTCAGAGACTCTACGGATATTGAACTCTACCATGACTACAATATCCGATACTGCACAAATGGCATGCTACAAAGAAAGATAAGGTTCACAATGTAAGAACTGTATTGGGGTATCATAATAGCTAAGCCAAATCCATTTTCATAACCTGCGTTTAGCTGTTAGCCAAGCACAAAACACATTTGCATGTGGTTAAAGCAGATAGTGTGGTGATATCAGTTCTCCAAGGTGAAAATTGTTTTTCTTCAATGATGTTCAGTAAGAACACAGCGAAATATTTGTTGTTCATCATTGAAAAGCCGGGGCAAGAAGATCGAAATGTACTCACACTTTGGATTTAGTTTGGTTACTCGGCTACAGTAGCAAAAGTTCCTACATCACGAAACGAGTCAGCACATATCAAGAAAGTGTTATGTGTGATTCAGCAGTGTGATGTGTCAACAATAGTCAGGCTAATAAATGTTAGCGTAATGATACTTGTACACAGTAGCATATCCGAACTCACCTCATTAAATCAGAATTTTTGTACAATGTTCATACCATGCAGAGCATGGATCACACAGTGTGAATAATAAGATTCATCATATAAAGTTGACTGGTTTGGGGTGTGCACAACAGAACCAACAGCAAAGTGGGACAATACCTGAAGACTTGTTAGTATACTGCAAGTCCCATGAATGGTAACCAAAGAAGGATAAGCCGAAATCTCAGGTGACGAGTTCTCAACAAGTAGTACACCGTCCTACACCCGCAAAGTTTGTACGCTTCGCTTTTGATGGATGCAGATAGATGTATACGTTATGTCCGCCCGTTCGTTCATGGTTTCTTCATTGGAATCGAACAAGAAAATGGAAGAGATTTATTTACCTATTGACAATTCTGTTAGTCAATGATCATGCAAGTTAAAACTTGGTTGATAGCAGCAAAAGATGTAAAGGATGTCAGACAAGGCTGAAACTTTAGTTAAACACGAATTCCACATGGTGATTAAGTTTGAGGAATGCCATAGCGTGTCATAGCGTCATCATTCGAGAGGAAAAAAGAATAAATGAAAGAGGGAGAAAAGTCTGTCGCATACCTTTAAAATGACTATGGAGAACATTCGAAGACAAAATGAAGTCAGGTCATACACAAACTTCAATATCCTAACACAGAGCGTTAGCAGGTATTCATACACACAACACCATGGACGCAAGTCATGGTTGCTGCAATGATCAGAGTAATTCTAGAGACTTGGAATAGGTCCTTCATGCTTTTTTCGGCCTTGGATACTCCTGTTAAGGAATTCATCCTGCGAAAAGTGCTGCATAAAGTGGGAGTAAGAAAGAAATATGTCAACTCACTTCTTGATATATAGATGGATTGTACACTACACAAGACAATCTCAAGCACCCAAGACCATGACTTGTGACTTGAGACGTCAGGGTAATGTTCAATCCATCTTGTTGTTGTCGCTGAGATGTAAAGCTGGGAAAGTTCAAAGAAAAAAATGTTGTGGGTGGGACGAAGTTTTATAGGTGGAGAGCTTGGACCAACGGTAAGCGGGTTTGACCGAGAGCGTTGTTTGCTGAAAAGACAAACACAGCAATTTCCTACCCTAACACATCCATCGAGATCATACTATCTTTCACTAGTGTTCATGGAAAAAAGCAAGTACGGACGGGTCAATGTTTTACTAAGTAGTATAATGAGAGAATTGGGCCACTGCGGCCGCCTATGTTAATAGGTCTGAAGCCTAACCCTGACGACATCATTGACAAAGCTTGTCATCACAGTCAGTTGTCGCCTAAGGGCTTTCCTAGCAAGATTGATTAGGAATAGGTGATTGCGTAGAAATGAGGTTCTAGGACTAGCTAGAAACAATGGAAGAAACACTCTGTATTGCATGATAGCTTTCTTCCCAGTTCTAGCCTGCTGCCTTATCAGTGTGCTAATTGCGGAGCTGCTTTCTTGGTTCACCGCGACGTCATACTATCCACTGACGGTAATAACATTGGGTGCGTCAACTTGACGTCGATTGGTAGGTTAATCCTCCTATTAAAACGAACCTTCTTTATTAGGCCTGCTCCAGTATGAAATATATATAGAGGGCATCGTCTCTTTGTCGGCTGTAGAACAACAGGAAATCAAACTCATCAAATCATTCAAGACATAACTACGTCTTTTCAGAACAAAATGACTACGTTCAAGCTCAACACTGGTGCAGAAATCCCTGCCATTGGTTTTGGCACCTGGCAGGATGCCGAGGCACAAGAAGATGCCGTGGCTGAAGCCATTAAAGCCGGATATCGTCACATTGACACTGCCCGAGTGTGAGTTCATGCTCGGCAGCTTTGCGAATGGTATCCAGTGCTGACAATCGATAGTTACGGAACCGAAAAGGCTGTAGGAAAGGCCATCAAGAAGAGTGGTGTGCCCCGTAAGGAGCTTTTCGTCACGACCAAGCTCTGGAATAACAAGCACCACCCCGATGACGTCGCTCAAGCCCTTCAGGATTCGCTCAACGACCTGGATCTAGAATATGTCGATCTTTTCTTGATGCATTGGCCTGTAGCATGGAAGCGAGGAGATGAGCTCTTCCCTAAGGAGAATGGAAAGCCGGCTGTCATAGATGTTGACTTCGTTGATGTAAGCCTCCACACCAGCAACGTTCTAAATTGCAAAGCTGTATGACTGACTGCATACAACAGACTTACAAAGCAATGGAAAAGTTGCTGTCCACTGGAAAGGTCAAAGCAATTGGCGTTTCGAACTTCTCCAAGGCTGACATGGAGCATCTGCTCAAGAACACCTCAGTCGTGCCCGCGGCGCATCAGCTAGAAGGCCACCCATGGCTGCAGCAGCGTTCCTTTGTCGACTGGCACAAAGAAAAAGCCATCCATGTCACCCACTACTCTCCCTTCGGAAACCAGAATGAGCTCTACAGCCGTGAAGGTACTATTGGCAAGTTGATTGACGACCCGGTACTGGTAGAGATTGGCAAAAAGTACAACAAGAGTTCAGCTCAGGTTGCCCTTGGTAAGTGCTGCGTTCTGGGACCTCGATAATACTTGTGGGATATGCTAACTATTTCTTGTAGCTTGGGGTGTTACGCAGGGTCACTCGGTGCTTCCTAAGTCCAAGACCCCCTCAAGAATCAGGGATAACTTGGCAGGAGATTTCAAGCTGAGTGAGGAAGATATGCAGAAGATTCATGGAATTGACAGGAAACTTCGTTTCAACGACAGCAGCGCTGACTTCGGTCGGGACTTTTTCTCCGACTTGGATGGAAAGAAATGAGCTGTTAGGGTACCAAACATTAAGCTTTTTAGAGAACGATTGAATGACTACCTTTATGAAACTGCCAATATAATTGATTAATGCAAATCTTGGTTGCCATATAAAACCCCTTACTAATGTCATCTTGTTCTGATCATTCTTCTATCAAGCTTGCCTAAGCCCAAGCTTCGAACTGTACAAGCACTGTAAATTGGCTTTGATGCGGCCTGCTATATTAGAATGATTTCCATAGATGGTACCATAAAGTCTAAGACTTCTTTCCAAAGGTTTTCCGCACTCTGAACTTCCATGACTGCACCTATACTCAATTTGTGCTCGGCTTCTTCCATGAATGCCAAAGCTAGCTCGTCCACCACGCGCATGGTGTCTGGGTGGCGGCCCCACCATTCAGTATAAATAGCAATAATATCCTCCAGCAGACTGCGTGCTACGCTAATTTCACCATGTTGGATATTGGCCTTTCCAAGATTTGGTTTGGTCGACAATATGATTAGGTGAGAGTCGCTCAACACTCCTCTTTAACTGTCAAGAATGTGGAAGAGGATATCATTTGCTGCAGCTACCACACCTTTTTGGAGAAGAGCCCATATCATTCAATATATGAATATAAAGTTGCTTCCGTTCATCCTTCGTCAGACTGTTTTGGTCTGGCTTGTGTCGAGCGAAGTGAGCTGCTGCATTGCGTAAGTTTTCTTCAGCTTCCTCTAGCCTTCCAATCATCATCGATGCCATAGACTTGTTGTGAAAGATGGACATTGATATGTCAGGAGATAGTCTGCCAAACTGGCTCCTCAAAATTGATGACCTTTCGAATATGTGCAGTGCGTGGTCAAATTTATGCTGGTTGATATAGACCAAGCCAAGATTAATGAAGACGTCTGCTAATAACTCGGCCTCAGGCACGGTGAGTATCTTCTGATCGAGCGCTTTCTCAATCATCCGATAATCTACTGATACTTGGTCAGACTGACCAGCATGACGGAATAGTCGACCGAGAGCTTCAAGCTCGGTGAGATTGGCATATGTTCCCGCCTCCCCTGTTTTATATAACTCCAACACCGAGTAGCGTGCGGCTCCAGTCGTCGTATCGTCTTCCAAAAACCATCCTCATACGATCGTGGAAACTGTGCGGCTACCAGCAATATTGCACATTGTATGTACTCCTACTCATTAGTGTTCGTTCTTTGTCGGGCTACGGCTTGAATTGCTGGATAGATCTCCCAAAGTTGGTTTCCGTGGGCAGAAGCTTCTAAATACTTTCTGCTCTTTTGAAAGATTGCGGAGCCAAGCTGGATATGTTTCTTCTACTGCGCTAAAGCAAAGCTCGTACCATAGTTCCTGATAGTTGAGGTAGCTGAACAGAAATAATACCTTTGCAGCTACAGGATCTGTGTGCTCAAGCTCCCAAGGGCCTTGCTCTATGGGAAGAGAAAGAGATTTGCTGATTCCAGTGGGTGTTTCATCAATTCCATGATCCTTCTATTTATCCAAATATTCAACCGCCGTATAACGATGGCGAGAAAGAACAGAAGCTGCCAGCCGAAGTGTCAGAGGATGCCCTTCTAGAAAGCGTACCAGTTCTTCAATACCTGGCATCCATGATTAAATGAGCAAAGATGCAGTGCAAAATAGAAGGGGGCATATACAAAACGATGCCCAGCAACTTATTGTCAATTGTTCAACCCCAGATAAGATGGAAGAGGACATACAAGCTAGTATAGGAGGGTAAATTGCAGATCCTGAGGTTGATACCTGTAGGGGATGAGTTATATTGGGCCCTTTGTCTGTGGATGGGGCTTTTATATAGCACACGCAACGGGACCTTGAGTGAACAATAGCGTTGGCCGAACAGGAAAGGGTAAAGATCCCTACGACAAAGAGAATGAAAGTAAGTCTGAAGTCGAGCCGTTGGAGGATGCTCGAAGTCTATACCGCACCAACCCGGTGCCATATAGAATAGAATTCGATCCCGATCCCCGAGGGAAAAAAAGATTTAAAGCCAAGGTGATGTAGGATATAATCTGGAAAGACCAGCTGACCGTATGCACCCTCCAATGTGACTGTCTTTTATACGATGCTAGAATGATAACTTGATATTCCTCGACACACGACTTGCTGATGCTTTCACTTGACGGAGCGTAACCCTGAATGTCCCAAAATTAAGTGCTCTTACTTAGTCATTTAGTCATTTACTACTGTTTCATAATTGGTCTTTCTTTTTTCTTTTTTCTTCTATTCTTACTGTGGAATATAAGTCTTCAATCTTAGTGGCAAATGTTAAAGCGAAACCGACGAGTATATGGAATAGGCTAGGTACCATACGTTGGGCTAACACTGCACAGAGCCAGTTAAGATTCCCTACGGAACGGGCCGAAATTTAATTTTCATTAGTGAATGGGGGGCACTTTCACTGAACTTCACATAAATGTATCAGGACCCATAATAACATATATTAGTGTCCAACTTTAGTAAGTGAAATTGGGGTGCTTCCCAGGCACAGAGTAGTGATACTTGGTCTGAGTCTTTCTGTCTTCTGTTAGTGATTTACATGAACTTTTGATACTCTTTACTACTTCTGATTGAGTGGTCTACCACTGTATCAAAATGCTTGATGAATTGGAGTAATACGTGGAATGTCATCCATATACTTAATGAGAAAATATTTTTACTAGTTATATAGCTGGAATGAAGATCGGCTATAGGAGTCGAGTAGGTAGAATAGCCAGCGGCATTCGATGAGATTAGTACCTGCGAATAGTTGACCTCTACAGAGATTCTCCTTGGAAGCCGGCCCGTTGTATATTGATAGTGTTACATGTTTTAATGTTATTTGTAGGACTTTTGCCTATCTATAGATACGTAATTTTCAGGAACTTGTTAAGTAATACGTTAAAGGAGGAGATTTCTATGTCGTGGTTTGTGATAGCGTCGACAATGAGGATTTTTGTGAGAGTTTCGATTAGATGCCCGGGGTCTCTCGTTCTATAGAATTGTTGGAACAGAGATTGGGATAGTTGTACTTATATAGTGTCTCCGAAACCTTGTTATATAGTAGTGTAGTCAATTATGATATTGGATGCTACGGTTCTTGTGCAGTTGTAGACTGGACGAGGTATTTATTTTGAGATAGTAGAGGTGCTATTAAAATGTATTGATTGACGAGAACATCTCACAATGAAGAACAGAGTAATGAAGCAGAAAAGGCGAATCCAGAGGCAAGATAAGAACAAAGAGAAACATTAGAAAGTGCAAAAAGAGCTCAGCTTCCGATACAGAACCCGGGAAACGACCTTTGCATCCTCTCCACCAAAGCTGAAGGCTTTTTCACAGAGAGTTAAAGGATCCAAGGGTTAGACCACAGTTCAGCCGGTCAGACGTGTCTTTCGCCACTTTAATAACTTCTGGCATCAGGCTAGTGCTACCGGGCGCATAAGATCGCACACGAAGCTACACACTTGCGGGCCGTATTCGCAAGCGATGAAGGAGGTCGTAAAGACCATCGATCACATTTCTAATACCCATTTCCCTTGACGCCCGCAACGTACCTTTGAAGTCGTATGTTAGGTTTGCAAAAGTAGCATTGTTGGTGGACATACCTATGACCTTAGCAGGAGTTGGTAGCTTGTTTGACGAGATCTCTTCCCTGTGCCCTACTTGGATGTACTTTGTTATGAATTTGAAGACGTGTCCCTTTCGAAAACCCCACGTAATACATAGCCACTCCATGGGACTTTCCTTAGCTAATGTTAACTGCATCTTTTCATAGCCTTGAGTCCACAGATCAGAAAGCATGGCGACAGCTTCGTAACATTCGTAGTAGTCAACAAGGATAGCCATCTCTGTCAGCCAGTCAAAGGACAGAATTTGCAATACTAACTGATTCTGACCGTGAAAGAGAGCCATCAGTAACAGACACGGCACAGGTTTCCAGTCACAAATTAGCATCTCCATATGGCCCGTAGATCGGAGATCGTTGCCCTCCTGGAACCCATTCCGGATTGTGCACTTGAATTGTGAACTAGCTAGTATTAGATGCTTTGAGCAAGCCCGGATGTGCAGAGACGATGGAATAATACTTTCGGTGGGAGATGATTGACTGTTCGGCGAAGGTTCGTTAGTTGGTTTGGAAACAAAAGTCTCTGGTTGGCGTTTTCATATCTGGCATAGGATTTGGAGAGGAGAGTAGCGTTGGGATTGCTCAAGCTATGTGGCAGGGTTTTTGGAGCATTTTCAATGATAAATGTCACGTCTCCATCAGAGCCAAATTCATAGAGTATGTCAGACATCTTGAGATCTTTTGGATATCTTATGGCACTCTCTTGGTTTGCGAAGCTTGCGTAGTTGTGGGAATAGCTGATGGGGGAGTATGTGAGAGTTCAGTTCAGAAGTTATGATAGATATTATTTAATTTTCTCTATATTAGAAAGTACTTTAACTGTAATATCCTTGTAAGTAATTTTGTATGGAGGAACACACGGTTAGTTGAAACTTCCCTATAACCAGGTATTAAGCAATTTTATATGGAAAATGATTTCAGCCCCCTAAAAGTTGCTTTTAACGTGTGTATTGCTTGTATTGAGGTTGCTTATAGACAGGTTTTACTGTACTAACAACGAAAGGCTACAGGTGCTTTGCAGGAGACCCCAACTCCCAGAATCGATTCTCATCCTACAGGCTATACCTCTGTAAAGGACCAAATCATCGTCCAAGAAACATACCACATTCTATCACAAGATACTGTTATCCAAGATGTCTTGGCAAGGTACAGGCCACACATTCCCCCTCCCCCATGCAGTTAGCTCTACAGTTACGAACAAGATTCGACTATGTTGAGTATCAACTAGCTGGTCAGGGCCTTGCCCACGCCGCCTTCATAGGAGAGCATCTTGCTGTTTGAGCATCTGGCAAGGATTTTAATGTAAGTTTCCAACTGATAGAAGCTAGCTGGGTTTTAACAAACCATAGATGCCTCAATGAAGTCTCGATTTCGATGCCTATTTGATGCTAATCTATGGTCAATATATTGCTAGCAGTAGGAAACTTCCCGGCGAACATTATCCTGGTGGGAGGATAGTATGGCTGTCAGATTTTAAATAAGCCGAAACACAGAGCCGAGTCTCGTTCTACATGGTTGAAACATGTCTTCCTCAGAGAAAACGTCTGAGGGTAGCTAACAAATATGTACAATACATATACATCCAACCAGCTTGTTTGATATGTCAGGAACAAAAAGGGTTCACTATCCTAGCTTACCTACTCCATACTGTGTACTAAGTACATAGTATACCTATTCCACAAAGATTTCACTGGATAGCCAAACTCGACCAAACTGAGAATATGGAAGTCTACCGGAAAATGAGATTGAGAATGCAGATTGTCATGTATCTAATAATACCTCAACGCTGTGGTGGAGAAAAAGAGAACGGTAAACTTGACTGCTGCCTAGAGTCTATACTCAGACCTCCGTCAGTCTGATATTAGGGCTTAACTTGTTCTACAGAATAATTTCTCCGGTTACATCAATTTAAAGACTTAACTCTAGCTTAATATACCCTGTATAATTACAGGCAATACACCAAGTGATTTACTCCCAAAGAACATGCACTAGAACCTGCAGGGGCTTCCCTGCAATAATGCTTACCATGCATACAGTATGCAATTCATATATAGCAGCACCACCGCCAAGCTAAACGATTTACACTTTTAGTGTCTATCCTCCATGCAGAATAAATCTACAGATAAAACCACATGAAGCTTTCCACTATCCAATATCTCAAAAAGACTCTGCACAGCATGTCATAACAGTCCAGATAGACAACGGAACCACCATCTTGGCAAAAAGGCAGTGCACTTGATTTATTTAATCAGCCAAGAACTCCCAAGAAGCAAACATTTAGTGATCAACTTCCCGAAGCCTCTCCTATTTAATAATAAACACAAAGTTCTAACCGGGACACAGCTTCCTTGGAACTGATTGGTTCCGAAGCTAATCTCCGCGGCTAACAGTTAATCTTCGTCTGTTCATCCCGGGCTGTCAGTTGACTATAAATCGTCACGACTGGTCATTCATTTATGTTCCCTCTCTCTGAACATAACATCTACCATCAACACTGGCACCCACATCATAAAATAAATTCCACATCTAAATGCCCCATATCGAGAAACCCACCCACAGGATGGGCCTACAGAATGTGAACATCCCCACCGCAAAACGATACCTCCCACTCCTAATATCCTACATAATGGACTGGGTATTCATCATGTACATACAGACATATCCCCTCCAGCTACAATCTCCTTACAATACAAGACTAATACAAGAGAACCAGAGGAATAGCCCTAATAGGCTACGGCTTCCACAAAGTCACTCCCAACCACCGACCCTTCACACTCACAGACCCCAGCATCTCATTCCCCTACACGACCCATGAAACGGTGAGTACAGCCGTTCTAGTCGTTGTAGGTCTCATCATACCGGCTGTGATTATCGTTCTCGTGACCCTGGTGATTATGCCCGGGGTATGGAACTGGCGGGTGAAGATTTGGGAGTGGAATGCTGGGTGGTTGGGGTTGGCGCTGGCCGTTGCGGGGGCGTTTATGGCAACGGAGGGATTGAAGGATTTGTATGGGCGGCCAAGACCGGATCTGTTGGCCAGGTGTGACCCGGATCTGGGCAATATTGGGGCTTATGTGGTTGGGGGACTTGGGGGTAAAGTGGAGGGTGCGCCGAGAGTGGTGAGTTGGGAGATTTGTAGGAATACGGGGAAGGAGTTGGTTGTGGATGGGTTTGTGAGTTTTCCTAGTGGGCATTCTTCTTGTGAGTTTTTCTTTTCTTTTCTTCTCTTCTTTCTTCTATTTTTGTTTCTTTTTTTCTGGGGTTGCCTAGGGTTGATATTGATTGATATCTATCTAGTTGCCTTTGCCGGTTTGACCTATCTGAGTCTGTGGTTATGTGCAAAGTTGTCCATTGGATTCCCTTATCTGGCGCATTCGCCCTTTGGCCAGGATCTGCGCGGCCAGAAGCGTGAGACCATTCGCAACCTGGGAGCTGCACCTCCCGTCCTCTTGGTGATCCTTGCCTTTGTGCCGATGGCAGTTGCCTTCTTTATCTCCGCTTCGCGCTGGTTTGACTTCCGACATCATGGATTTGATATCATCTTCGGCTCCGTCATGGGCATGGTTTTCGCATGGGGGGCATTCCGCTTGTATCACCTCCCCATCATGCGCGGTGGCGGCTGGGCCTGGGGCGTCAGAAGTCGGCGACATGCCTTCTTTAAGGGCGTCGGACTCCCAAGTCACATCGGCGGCGACAACTGGTCCAGCGTGAAAGACATTCCACAGTCAGACGAGCGCGCAGCAGGTCAAGACATCGATCTGGAAAGCGGACCACGCAACCTGGCCGAATGAGCAGAATCCCAGGATGAAGGTGTTGTGGATGTTAGTTTGAATCTTTCTTTTGCCCCCCTCCCACACGATAAGTTAGTCATAGCTGTATACCCCGTTCGCTCGCACTATAGTCTCGAGAATTTCCGTGCGACATATTGCTTCTTAAAGTATAATGTTACGTTATAAGATCAAGTTCAGACCCCTCCCTTTTTTTTTTTTCAATGGAAATCACCAAACAAAAAAAAAAAAGAAGAGTCCCAACCTGTATCGTAGCATATCACCTCCACCCACCCACTCTCCCCTCATCCCACCGCGCCTTCGCCTCGCGTCTCGCCTCCAACTTAGCCCCTTCCGCTCGCACCCGGCGAATCCAATCCGCAACCTCCTTCTCCGTTGCCCGTCCGTGATGATGATGCTCTTCCTCCAAGAAGCTCTCCTCCACGGCATGACAAACCGCCTCCTGCTCCGAAATCGACGCCGCAAGCCGCTGGTACAACGCCTTGGGCGACCACGGCGCCAGCGCGGCGTCCATATCTGTCTGTTTCTTCCGCCACGATACCTCCAGCGATTGGTGCGTTAATAGAAGCGTCTCCGTCGACCCGCGCAGTTCCGTAACCCGCCCCTGAAGCTCGAGTAAATGGCTCGCCAGGTCCTTGTTATACTTTAGTAGTGACTGGAGGTACTCTTGATGGGCGGCGTGGGATGGGTGTCGACTCGCTAGCGCTGAGATTAGATTCGGGTCTTTGAGGATCGTTTGGAGGTCTACGGTTCTGTAAATATGGACAATTAGATCCGGTTGTTCTCCTCCCGGTGCGGACGAAAGGGGGAGGGAAAGAGGGGGACGGACGATTTCTCCTTCACGTTCTCGGGTAACCAACCCTCTTCAACGGTCGGGGGTCGCGGGAGAGACGTTCCAGTGGGATTTAGGGTTGCGGCCGGTGGGTAGCGATGCATGGTCATGTCTGCTCGGTAGGGCCGTTCGTGGAGGGACTGCGGCGTTCCTGGGAGCGAAGGGTTGAGCTGCGGTGTCCCCCGGCGACTCGCCTCGTGGCTGGTGGGCTTTGGCGGTGGGGGTGGAGGCGTATCGGAATTCAGGACTGGGTTCATTCTGGCGGATGAGAAAAGAACTTGTTGCTGGGATTCAATGCGGAGGGGATGGTCGGGATTGGATCTTGTTTTGTTGGCTTTCATGCGGGGAAACCATGTGGGTGGTCACGTGGCTACGTCATATCATTTTAGATAATTGAATGCCTCCAAAAAGTCTAGATCCATATAGTCCCATGGTGGGAAATGATGTGGACATGATTATCGTGATAATTTGTGATTACTCTAGACTACTGATCTGATTGGTATACCGTCCAAGGGCATAGAGTGGGAGTGTGATGACTGCCGGAGGCCGACACCAACATGATCATCCATTGAAACAGAACGCTAGCCCTATATACTACCGGGATACTCCTTTAATGGTCCTGAAATATCAAAAGTGTTCGAGCCATCACGCATTAGATCATTCCTATGCGACTCCCGCCAGGCGACTGGCCTGGTATCCGCCTCTGGTAGCACATGGGTTGGTACTGCATAACGTCATGACTTCTACAGCCACAGCAAGTCAGCAATAGGAGGAAGATTCTCACTGCCTGCATATCGCACTTCTCCGGTGTGGATATCCCCCGGATCTCCGTGGCTGTATCCGAGTCTCAGAACCAGGACATAGTAGTCCAGCCACTCAAATTGCTTCAACCGGTTTCTCACCGCGTATCCATGTAGTCGACACCCGGCCGAACAACGAGGACGCCCCGAGGCAGTGAGCAGCCTTGCCATTGATACGAACTTCCCTCAGTCTGGCTTAGTCCATTCTGCGCCGGACCTCCCGATCCTGAGTATCAACATTGGAACCCCGAATGGCCTCCATCACCAGCTCCCGGAGCTGAGCTTGTGTCGCTTCACTCTGGAAGTCCTCCCGGGCCGCCAATTCATCAATCCTCCGTTTGAACTCCGGATCCACCTGGTCGGTGCCAGCATTTGCCTCCTGCTCCGACACCGTACCCAGGTTCACCTTGATATTGGATGGCAATGGCGGAGCGGGGTTCAAGGAGTCCGCGACCTGGTCCTGCACCGGAGCAGGCGGCAGACCCATCACTTGGCGGAGATAGGCAGCAACATCAGGGAACGACCCGTCGGCCTCGATGGACTCCTGAGCGGTGATACCCTCATCGTTCGTGTGGTGGTAGTCGACGCCCAACTCCTCGACGAGGCATTTGGCGATCTCCACGGTCTCGGTCACGAACAGACAGGTTTCGGCATCTTCGTCGAGCAGGTTCACGTTGACGTGGAATTCCTTGACCAGGGCGCGGAGAAGGTCAATGTGGTTGTAGGATGCAGCGGCGTGGAGGAGGGAGTATCCATGCTCATCTTGGTTCGAGGCGATGGACGGGTCGGAACGTAAGAGAGTCAACACCGCGGATGGATTGTCGCAGGCCAGAATGTAAGGATTGGGTTGAGACATGATGATCACTAGACGATGAGTCAGAGATGAGCCATAAAATGTGGATTGAACGGGATCCTCACACAATAAGCGCTATGAATAAAATTAAGGCCAAAATATCAGGATAAGGATCGAAAGGGAAAAGGATTTGAAAGATTGGATGAGGAAGTGAATTAAATGAGGGGCAAGCTTTAAAAGATTAAATTTAATGCCCGGCGGAGAAAGAAAAAAAAAAGAAAAAAAAAACAAAAATGAATTTAATAAATTTAAATTAATAAAAATAAATCGAGTTTAAACTGCCCCGCAGATCCGATGTCGATAAGAAATTCAAAGCAACACAAAGAGACTCAAAATCAGCACCTGCTCTGTGTCATCAACTCCCCACAACTGACTCATCCCCTCGGACTCCCTCACTGGACACTTGACTCAACCGGTCAGAGATTAGGGGCGAGACCTTCTGGTTACATTGGAGGAATTTAACCCCTGTTAAAGCAGCTCCTTCCTTCCGAACCGTCTTCGTGCTCTGCTCAGCTCACCTCCTGCGCATATCCCCCCACTTGAGTCGAAAACCACCGCCCCCCCCCCCCGGTGAACTCTTTGGCTGGCGCAATTCCTCAAGAGATTCTCGCGTCTATTACAGACCGTAACATTCAAAATGGTCCAGCAGGACGTCGGAGAAGTCTCCCAGCTGGTCCAGGCCCTCGAGGCCGCCAGCAAGAGGGGCAAGGGCAAGGGCAAGCAATCTTTCACCTGTAAAAAGTCTACGTTTCCCGTGGCCGGCTCGGATAACATTTCCGTCGATTCGTGGAAGTTCATGGATTGGGATTACAAACGCGGCGATCTCCCCACCTACGCGCGAGGCCTCTTCACTACCCGGAGAAAGGACGGCGCACCCGAGATCGCAGTGCGTGGATACGACAAATTCTTCAATGTGGACGAGGTGAACGATACCAAGTGGAGGAATATCGAGAATAATACCCGGGGACCGTACGAACTCAGTGTGAAAGAAAACGGATGTATTATTTTCCTATCGGGACTGGAGGACGACACTCTGCTGGTCTGCAGCAAACACTCGACAGGGTCCCGGAATGATGCCGAACTGAGCCATGCACAAGCAGGTGAACAGTGGATTGAGCGACATGTCTCAACCGTGGGGAAGTCGGTGAAGGACTTAGCTCGAGAGCTACGCCAAATGAATGCGACCGCGGTTGGTGAACTCTGTGACGATACCTTCGAGGAACATGTCCTGGCGTACGATGAATCGGCTGCCGGTTTCTACTTGCATGGGATCAATTACAACGTGCCAGAGTTCAGGACGTGTCCTGGTACCGAGGTCCATGCGTTCGCCGATAAGTGGGGGTTCAAGAAAGCCAAGTTCGTGGAATACGACGATATCGAGTCGGTAAAGAGATTCCTCGATGGATGTGCAGAATCTGGAACCTGGGATGGTCGAGAGACGGAAGGATTTGTGGTTCGGTGTCAGAAGAACGAAGGTGGTCGAGGTCCGTACGAGGATTGGTTCTTTAAATACAAATTCGAGGAGCCCTACTTGATGTATAGACAGTGGCGCGAATGCACCAAGGCTGTTATAGCGGGGAAGGTCCCTAACATCAAGAAACACAAGAAGATCACCGAGGAGTACTTGAAGTATGCGCGGAGACAGCTCATCCAAAACCCTCATCTGGCGAAGGAATACCAGCACAATCACGGGATCATTGCCATGCGAGAGGGCTTCCTCCAGGAACGAGGCCTGAAAGGATCCGATATTATCGCGCTGGAGGCGGAAGGGCAGGAAGAAGTGAAGAACGATGTAATCCTGGTTCCAATCGCGTCGCTAGGCTGTGGAAAGACGACAGTGGCACTTGCTTTGACCAAGCTGTTTGGATGGGGGCATGTGCAAAACGATAACATCCCCAAGCAAAAGAATAAGCCGAAGAAGTTTGCGCTCGACATCACGAATCTTCTGGCGGCACACCCCGTGGTGATTGCGGACCGGAACAATCATATGCGGCGCGAAAGACAGCAGCTCATGGACGACATCTTTCCGGTTATCCCCAGGGCCAAGTTTGTAGCTCTGCAGTACGTTCACGAGCCCAAGGGGCAGATGCTGCCCGGCATTCGAGAGGTAACCCGACGGCGAGTGCTCGACCGTGGGGATAACCACCAGACCATCCGCGCTGGAAGCAAGAATTCAGAAGAGATTATCGGCATCATGGAAGGGTTCCTCAGTCGATTTGAGGGTGTCGATACCGACCGTGAACCGGACAAAAGCTTCGACGAGGTCATTGACCTAGACGTGTCTGCTGATTCGCGGGGCAATTTGGAGACAGTAGTGACAACATTGCATAAACTCTACCCACAAATCGTGAAACAGGTCCCTACACCAGAGGAGCTCGATGCTGCCCTGGACTGGGCGATGTCCGACTACCAGGTCCAGATAGACCTCAGCCACCAGTACGGGGCGAAGAACCAGAAGGACAAGAACAAGAAAGGCTCCCAGTCAACCCCAACACTTAGCGTAACCCCGGAGAGCTTAGCCAAGGGTATTGAGTACTTCTGTATCTCCCTGCCGGCAGCCGAGGTGTCGGAAGTTCTCCAATCTTTGTTCCCTCCCTCCACCGACCCCGAGAAAGCTCGTGTATACCGCCAGCTAGCGAATAGCCGACGCATCCAACCAACGTTCCATGTGACCTTGATTCACCGAGCTTCGAAGAAAGACCGCCCGGAAGTTTGGGACGGATACACCCAGCAATACATCCAGACGATGAAGGAGAAGCCTGAGTCAGATCCTACCGTCACCCCAGCCCTAGCTCCGGCCCGCGTCCGGCTAGAACGCCTTATCTGGGATGATCGTCTGATGGCTTTCGTTGCACGGATCATGCCCCCAGAAGACGAGGAACAGGCGGGATGGGCTTGCGCAAATGACATCCCACACGTTACAGTGGGCACAGTCTCGCCCCAGGTCAAGCCCAAGGAGAGTAACGATCTGTTGCAGCGCTGGCATCAGGAGGGATCTGGCGGCGATACGGGTATCTGGGAAGCTGAGATTCCGGGTGTGAAGGTAGTGAATGGTACGGTTGGACTGGTGATGAGTAGGAGGTAGACTTACGACCGATTATGTCTAGAGAAAGGACACAAAAGGCCTATTCAAAGAAAGGTCAGATAAAAGAAGAAGGAAAAAAAAAACAAAGTTTAAACATTAATGAATGAGTATACATTCAACACTTGATACATGAACACAACCTGATATCCATAGATGATGTATTTATATTAGGCTTTATCATTAGAACCTACCAGCGCATAGGACCAATAATCCACCACAATAACCTCCTTTCCCATCGTTCTCTCTCCCCTGTCTCCATATTACAGGCCCTTCTTTTTCGATAACATATTCTAGGCACCATTTTCGCAACAAGAATATATATCTTATCATAATAAATAAGACCACAACCGCCATCGTATCCATAATAATAACCCAACATCAACCACATACATGCATTAAAAAGACAAGAATACGGATTCCCAGACCATACTTGATTTATGGTATTTCTTTCCATACTAAAAATCAGGGGATAAGTAGGTTATGAATATGTGACTAGAGTCGAATATATCAAAGAGAGAGATTGGATATATTTTAAGAGTAGTTTAGTAGACATGGAGATGTTAAACCTTACTTGGGTGACAGTATCAGGAGCGGTGTATCTATGTGTGTATGTCTTTTAATGAGATTGGATGATCTGGTCTGATCTTGTCTGGCCAGGCGTTAGACCACTACGTCACTTCAATGTTGCTCAAAAATGGCGAGTCGCTGAACATTATTGGTCAAATGTTGCAATTATGAGGTATTTACTGTGTTGAAAGGGCCACGGTTGAATGTCAGTTGGCTCTCGAGCGATTTAATCTGGTTTAATACATTGTAGATATATTTAGAGGAGTCTTTTCGCAATTCGTTATCCGTTCATCGAGGTGTACAAGGGATGTAGAATTGTAGAATACATAAGCTGGGTCTATCATGCGACGATCTGTTAGCCCGCAAGATACATCTGGCGAGGGGCAGTCAGCTGGTCATCCAAGTCGTAACGCGCTGCGCTCCAAACCGTCCCATGAATTGCAACCCAGTGCTACCCATGGGAAAATAGCTGACCAGGTACCAGATCAGAGCAGCCAGTTGAAAGATCGACGAAATGAGGGTGAGGAAGGTGTTATGTCGCTGCGAAAAGAGAGAGAGTCAGCGACGCTGGTCATCTTGGGGTACGAATCTTGAAAATAGCTAGACAGGGGTGTGTGGCGAAGATGCGGCATCTGCGGTATATTTGTTGCCCCGAGCTCACATGTACCACGCACAGTGATGTCATGCAGATCTAGTTCCAGACCAAATGCACGCCAGATCGAGGTGCAACTATAACGCCTACTAGCGTGGGCGGCAGAGGTGCAAACAGAGACTAGGAGACGACACCATCCCCACCAAGGCATAGCACGGAACTGGGGACTGAAACATGAACTTACCCCGACAGCGAAGTATAGAGTCATGGCAATCGCCCCAAAATAGGCGGCAGTAAACGGCAGTCGTGGTCCCGAGACCAAGTGCTTAGCGTAAATCAAGGGTCCCATGAGAACTGCCCATGACAGCAGAAACAGTAAGGAACCCACAGACCATCTAATGAGAAACCGGTTCAGTCAGCCTCAAAGCATTCAAACTCTCCGCAGTGAGTGGTCGCCGGCAATATGCAGGATAGATGCTAGACCCGATCGGAGTGCGTGGCTCTCAGCCACACGCCTTACACCGCCGCGTGCACGGGACTCTAGGAATGTTGTGGTGTGAAGGAGCTCTGCGTGGATCCAGAGGGATGGCTCGGTATTTGGGGACTTACAGGATGGCGAATTTGCGGGGTTTGAGCGAGAGCACCGGAAATAAGAAAAAGCAAATAAAGAAACAGACAGCGGCGCCGGCATTGCATGCAATGAATACGAGCATACGATCCCACCGACTCACTAGTACGATATCAGCCTTGTGAAAACAAATGGAAGAGAGAGAAGACAAATGAGGTGCAAGAACGGAAAAAAGAACGGAAGCCTATGGCTTCCGTGGCACCCGTCTTGATGCAGGAACTGGATCTTCGTCACCTGGACTAGGCAGTGCAGAGAACCAAGGAATAGGAATCCTTCGGGAAATCGGTCATATGTTCGGAGACTTACAGGCGAAGAAACTATCTTCCTCCTCCCGTCGACTTGCAGCCGGGAGGGGAGCTCCTGGAGCTTCATGAGTGGGTAGTTGCACATATCCCTCGCCTTGACCGAGTGGATTCCATGACTGTAACCGAGATAGGAAAGACGTGGACGAGGCGTTAGTGCGTACGGGGACGTCTGGGTCTCTCCGAGACCAGCCCAATGAGTTGACTGAGTCGCGAAACGAATTAGTAGCCATGACCACGATTCGCTTTCCAAGAAAACCTGTTTTCCTTTCGTGATAGAGACTGAGACCTAGAAGGTCAGTAACTGTTACTCCCGCGTTAGTGTAAACGGCGGGTAGACCAGTGGGAATGCACCCTGGGATGGCAAGCTGAGGAAACCTCTGCAGGGACTATGCACGACGGAAACCAATATGCGCGTGCAGATGATCTGCAGATATGAACGATGGAGGGTGGGAGAGAATAGCACCCGGGACGGTGATAGGACAAGACAATGCGGGCCAGATGACTTTGCACAACCGGGCTAGACTCCGAGCTTGGGGCACGGGGGCAAAACTAATGGAGTGTCGCGGACACAGAGTCGCGTCGCGTCAATAAGCTTGTGATCGCCTTTTAGAACAGTTTAAAATGGCATCCAAGAGATGACGACGAAGCTCTGTCCCCTCGGTTTAAACTCTCGAGAGGGTTGCTTGAACTCTCGACGTTGATAGGATGAAGAAGGATATAGATCGAGCGGTGTAACGCTGCGTCCCACTAAGAATGACGGTATCTTCCACCCAAGGTATGCAAGCCGAGACGGTAATCCCGTACTGACTCACTGCGGAGATCGGAATGGGAGGGGGGTGAGGGAGGCTGCAAGATGATGGTCTGTTGAACGGACGTAACGGTGCGATAACACTAGTTCGAAAGCGATCGTCTCTACACAGACTGCCCTACCAGCCATTGTCAGATGACCCTCGAAAGGAGGAGAACTAAAAATGGGACGAAGGAGGGGGGGAACGATGGGGGGAAGAAGAGGGGGGGAAGAGAAGGTGTGAGTGAGGGTGGTGGTCGGACGCGAGGCAGAAACAATGATGGTGCATACCGTGGATATTTTCGGTCAACGCTAAAATGAGAAGAATCTTGATTTTCAGAGTTGTGTAGACTTTAGAGACAACTGGCTACCTTTTTTTTTTTTTTCCCCAGTTGGTCTCCCAATCATCCAGGAGAGTTGACAGATACCAAGGGAAAGTTAACATCGCCAGAACGGAAGAATGGACGTTCGCTCACCTTCTCAGCTTGAGAGCTCCTCCGGCACGGGGACTACTGGCCAATCAGGACTCTTACATCCACGGTTAGTGCGGGCGGTGACTTCAGGCGGCGCGGTGTCGACACTAAACCCAAAGTGAGCTGGTGATCCAGTTGAAGAGCGATCCGCCAATCATGAATTGTGAAGGAGCTTGGGGAGGGAGCAGCAATACATTGGATTGGTGGACGAGGGCGATCATAGTCTTTCATGTCTGTGATCATTGGCTAGGAGAGTCTCCGCCACCACCCACTCGGGTTAATTTGTTTAGCGCCGTTTCCGCAGAACCACCCAGAGTGACGTATGGAGTACTCGTGCGAAATGTATCTGCTTAGGGCAATTCGGGATATGTCTGAATGAATGTAGGTATGAATGTCTGCATGTATGTAATGATGTATGTACATGAGTCTGAATGGCAAGGTGCAGCCTTCCTCCCTCCACCAATATGGTTAGCCACCCGTTGTTCTTGTACCCACTCTATACCAAACAAATGAATCAGAAGCTCTTGTGATACTCCCCATACAACTGCGCTTGTTTAGACCCGTGGCGATCCAGCGTACCCCCTGTTGGGTCATCGACTTAGCCCAGTCGATCTTTTCTAGAGCAGCCGTTGATTGCAGAAGTCTACTTGAACTTCAAATTACTTCCTACCGGAGTATATTCGGGGCAGTGCAGTGAAGGACTAGTTTCAAAAGTAATACCCGAGTTGCATCTACAAGGCTAGTCTTCACCTTAATTACGTAGATGGCATTGCATACTACCTGCAATACCCCCGATATGCTCCTGGTCCACGCACCCCTCCAGCAGTTGCCAATGCCATGACCCCGCCAGTTATCTCATCTGAACTTCCACTTTCTTTCTTCCCGTGTGGGGATCGGATAAGAGACCCATCTAATATCCGAGGGCGATTTATCGCATCCCCCCGGCCCCATGTCTGAGGTTACATAATGGCTGCGGATATTTTCTCCCCGTGGGTTGCGTTGGATGTTGCGAGCGCAAGTCCGATGGATCTCCTCCATTAATCAAATTTATTTTTTTTTTTTTTTAAAAAATAAATTGAATAATAACCCCACAGTAGCATTCGCACCGGCGCCCTAAAAACAAGAAATACTTCCCTAACGCCCTTAGTGCTAACTAGTATGAGCGGGGAGACGCTGCAAATTAATGGTCCTCCTTGCAGTAACCGTGGATTATCGGCCATGCACTCCGAACCTTGACGGGACGGCACGGGTACGGGAGCCAAACTGCACACTGCGCTGGGCTCCATTCCCCCGGACATGGGGTCATTGATTGCAGATTTCGAGGAAGATGGTTGATACTATGGATGAGAAGATATACCCATTGGCATGAATAACAAGAAGCATTCACAACACACCGCTCTTTCGTATTTTCACTTTGAGTAGCTATTCGAGCCATGGTTCATGCCTTACTTGAGTTGGTACGCCAGTATACCAGTCTAGGATATCACTGTCAAGAGAAAAACATGTCGACATGCCATCCCTGATTGCCGCTCTTCGACATTATCAGGTTTTAGGGCTAGGAAAGACCGACGACTGATGCAATTCCTTGGAATGATTGGTTCGCCCCGGGTTTCTAGCATTCCAGAGACATGAGGATATACCCCCCATGTCCCAGATTGATTAAAGGCTCCCCCACATTCTTGGGGGTATTCCAAATCAAGGATCTTCCCAGAGTGGTTGGTTGGAATGGAGCAGAAAACAGAACGATGAGCTAAAACCAAAAAAAGAAAAGAAAAAGAAAGAAGAATAATGAAAGAAAATAAATAAATTATTACTACTTCGGACCAACAGAGTTTGGGGAAAGATACAGAACCAGGGAACTGCAAAACATAATCGTAACAATTTGAGATCGAACATCGACAAGAAACCACATGAAAATATCGCAGTTAGACTCGTACTAAATCCGCCCTCCACCTATCAGAGAAGGGTATGGCTCGGGAGGCGACAGAAAACCCCAACTGCAGAGTGTCACGGACCGCCTGCTGGATGTCAGCCTCGATAACGCTCGGACTTCCGATCCTGAACTGATAATGATCCTCCTACTAGTCTCCCTCTCCGGTGGGCATTGATAATTACTTCGTAGTGACTAGTCCAGTAACCCCGTTCCTAGTCGAAGGACATTGTTCGCTTGGTGTTTAGCCACTTCGGCATATGCTTCCAGCCTGTAGATCCCTTCAGTTGCCATTGCGAATGCTTAAATTCAAAGAGGTGGATGGTACTCCTTGTTGGGCTCTCTTCGCACTGAGAGTTCGCACACCGACAGATAGACTTCAGTCGAGAAGGAGATCTTTTCCATCCACTCATCCCTTCCACATGGTGTCCCACGATCAGCCAGTCGGTACTCCGTACATTCCCATACCATTGAGCTGATCCATACTAACCTTGATAGGGAAGGTCAAGTCTCTGACCTCTTAACCCTGTCAGCTATGATGTCATTCTCGGTGTTTGAGAGGTATAGTATCGTATCTGATGATTATTTGCATAACAAATGTGAAAGCAAAGCAATACAATAAACATAGCTATTAATAAAAGAAAACGGAGGCGGAGAAAGGGGGAGAGAAAATAAAATAAAATAGAAATTAAATAAATAGAAAAGAACAAACAAGGATTTGGTGCATTAATCCATTAATTAATGGGTGACTATACCTTTCTGCCTATTAACTAGCCTTCTTCCCCCATGTCCATTGATCATTCTGCCTGCTGGATGATCTTGGCATGTTTGGAGTTTGCCCTAAAAGGGCATCTGATACATTCAGGCAAGCTTCGGTGTGTAGGTCCAAAAAATAACAGCAGGACTTATTTTCACTCTTAGTAGACATAATAGCCCGACCATCGTGAGTCATGACGTCGTGTAGAAAGGGGGAACAGGTGACAAATATAGTAGTACCTGGGTGCTCATGGGATTGCGGTGGATGCTATTCTCCTCTATCCGGAGTGTGCTACCCTCCTTGTTGGAAGAATATCTGACCTTGCCCTACACCAGATCCAGTCATATAGCCACACCGAGTCCCATTCTTTCGTTATTTAGGTTATCTATTTTATCTATTTATTTTTAATAAAATAATGATTATTATTTAAACTTTAATAATAATAATAATACTATTCTCTCCTTTTTTTCTTTTCTTTTTTCTCTTTGTCCTGCCTTTTACCTCCTGGCCCTATGTCTTGTCACATACCGAGCATCCATTTACCTTCAGCGCCACTGGTCCATTTATTTTTATTTTTATTTCAATTTTTTTTTTATTCCTCGTCTTATTTTATTTTCCTTCCCTGGTGTGGCAGCCAAACCTACATATTAAGAATTCAAAAATTAAACTGGATTTTCTCGAGAGGAACCCGCAATGCACGTAATTCTTGTAGTCAGTCTTGTTAAGCCTCGTTGATTTTAAGATCGA
This sequence comes from Aspergillus pseudotamarii, assembly GCF_009193445.1. Lineage (NCBI taxonomy): Eukaryota > Fungi > Ascomycota > Eurotiomycetes > Eurotiales > Aspergillaceae > Aspergillus > Aspergillus pseudotamarii. The sequence goes on along the minus strand of NW_022475035.1, from coordinate 168,372 downwards.
CAGCCTGCATGACCCTCACCGTGATATATCAAATGAGAAGCTCCGACCAACGCCTCCGAAGTCCTTTAAAGCCTTCGTTCCCTCGTTGTTCAACCCTCTTGTATCTCCTTTGCTTTCCCTTCACCTGTTCGTCTTGATCCTCTCCAACACCGTCCGACGAGATCGGGACATCCATGCCATATATTATTCGCTTTCCAAAGCGTCCTGCAACCGATTTCGCCCTCACCGACTTTCCCTTCATGAAAGGGAGCTCGAAGTATAACAATTTGCCTTGTGCACCAGTGCTCAAAGCTCTTTTTTCTGCGGCATCTTGGGTGCCCATCACCGTATATTCGAGTAAGTATTCATTCTCCTTTCGCCCCCATCCCGGGGCTCCGGCGTATCCGCCATACTAGTTCATGACCATGCACTATGAGGGGACGAGGCTCTTCATAGTTGCCTTTCCAATTCTTTGCTTCTTTCGCCTCAGCCGGGCCCAGTGATTGGGCATATGAGGCGCAAGTGGTCACAGCCACGTGCAAGGCACCGACGCCTCATGTATTGTACCTGTTCTGGGTGCTTCGTCTGCCTCTACTTATACTTGTCTTTTCCCCAACTGGTATCGGTGGGGAACACCGTCAGAGCCCGTGAGGTGCCTTTGCTAACCCGTTTGTTTCATAGACAGTGGACCTCTCTGATCGCTAGCTGCAGAATCCATACCTGGTGAGTATGCATGGTTTCTATGTTTTCGCTGTTTCTTAAACATAACCTCCATATCCTCTTATCCTTTCTTTTTATTTCACTTGATCTTATTGTATTTCTTTTCCTTTCATTTTCTTTTATTTATTTATTGTCTTTTTCTTGATACGTTTCCATTGCTTTTCCATATCATCATCAAGGGAGACTGGGTGGGTATGGCGTCATAGGCAAAGAGCACGATCTGAGCATCATGTCTCAGAAATGAGAGACGGGGGAACAAAGACCCCTCTTTTTGGTCGCCCCTTTAAGGATGTTGGATGAGAAACTTCCCGTGTTGATGGGCCTTCGCTTGGAACCGGTGCTTCACCGATGGTTGCGCGGTGTCGCTGAAACCCGAACCTTGTATGCTTTTCCTTAGCGGGGACCATAACCACCGATCGCATCTTCAGTCCGTGGGGCGCTTATTCGACGATCCCATTGCCCAGACATCAAGGCCGCGGGGCACTATTCTAAGGCACACATCATCTCACAGGTCCTGAGGGGAAAAAGCAACCTTCCCGGCTCACCCAAGCGGAGAACAGCGATCCGAGGGTCAGAAAAGAAGAGACTGAGCCAGAGAGAAACGGATTTAAACGGCTATGAATAGTCAAACCAAACGGAACCGAAGTTTATTTCCCAATTCAAAGGAAACCAAATTCTGGGGAAATCTGCCAACTCCTTTTTTTTTTTTTCTTTCCTTTGGCTCCACTCAGGCACCGAACATTCCATTTCGGTCAGAGAACAAACACAACAAAATAAGTTTAATGCCGAGAGCGACCGCCTTTGCGGGAGTGATTGCCATTGCTGCCATTGCTTACCGCCTCTCTCATCTGTTCTCCTTGATTGCTGCGCCGCCCCCACTCGGTGCCTTTTGCAGTCCCTCCAGCTACTTCTTAGTACTCTATCAGTATCGCAATCCCTCTCGCTCTCTATCTCTTCTACTCTCCCCACTTTACTTAATCGCTCTCGTCTTCTTTCCCTGTCGCATACAGACACATCATCTGTAAACGACTTCGTGTGAGCTTGGTTTACAGGCAAAACTCTACCCACTCGTGTTCTGTCACATCCAAGTTCTATCCTGTCTCTGACCCACGTTTTTTACCCTTTTTCCCCCCCCATTGTCTTTAACCCCGTCGCCTCCGGACCCAGTATTCTATTTCTGGTCACCTTTTTTTTTCTCTCCTTTGCCCGCCTCGCTTATGGCCACGCATCCTTCTCGCCTCCTTTAGCCTGTTCCTATTCTGTACCGACCCTTGTTGGTCTATTTTCTATTGCTTACACCCTTAGTCTTTCAGCGTATCTCGTATTTCTCTTTGTGCGCTCGACAGTGCCACTTATTGGGTTGTGACTCCCGCCTCCTATCGTGGCTTCCGCCTTGTCCGCTTTCGACTCATACTTTTACCACGCCCTCGTTCTTCCGGGATTTGGCAGCAGCCATCCCTTGCGTCGCTGTTAATACCTTCCGCTCTTACTTTCAATCGTATCCTTACTCGGTTAAGGGGTATCTCTGCAGACCTCCATAGATCCTTGGTTGGTAAACCCACACGATCCCCTGATTGTCTCCTTGCGATCTCGGCGTTTAGCACCTTGGCGCACACGTTTACTGATGCGGTTTGTGCACGTCGCTTTAGATCTCCAACAGCTGACGTCGAGTTCTCAATTTGTGACTTGGCTCGATTGCTCGAAAACCGTTGAAGATTAGCCCGTCCAACTCTTATCATACTCGCCCTCAACGTTTTATTATCCTAAATCTGCGTACGAATCCGTCCGAGGATAGTCGTTTCTGAGTCCATCGCATCATTCGAGAAGTTGGGGTTGGTTTTGACCTGTCCTGCACCAAACTCCGGACAATTCAGATCTTGGATCGTAAGGGGTTCCCTCTGGAAGCGTGCTTGACTTTCCTGTTCGGAGCTGCCAACCAGCTGCACGATGGCGGAAGCGAGTATTTTCATAAAGCATGATCCTGACGACCACAGCAGTGACCACAAACATTTCATGATGTCGCACGCCGGCTATTCTATGCCCAATCAATACGGCAGCACCAATGACGGTGTTGACCCCTCCGAACTAACCATGCACAACAGTGGATTTATGCCATATAACTTTGGCTCCCAAAGCTTCAACTTCGGCGGCAACTCGGGAATTGACACAGACGAGTTGCTCGACTTGGAGATTAACGGACAGAATGGAATCCAGCGCGCTGATAGTATGAATTTCCTCCAGGACCAGCACTCGAGCGCTGGGATCTCGATGAGTCACCCAAACCAGATGTCCCAAATGTATTCGAACACACCTGATGGGGCTCCTATGCATAGTCCCTTCTTGCATAATAGTTTCAACTATGATCATTTCCGGGCCATGAATCAACAGCAGCCGGGTGCGCATATGCAAAATGCCGGCTCCCATTTTGAGCAGAACTACATGAATACCAAAGGACGGCCTTCTCTGCAGACCATGGACCGTTCCGCTGACGTCCGTAGCCCTATGACACCCAAGACTCCTGCCTTGGGCGGCTTAACCCTCGGAACACCGGAGTCAGGCAGCTTCCCAACTGCTCAACCCATCAGAACTGGATTGCACCCTCGACACCAAAAGACTCTTTCAAACCAATGGGACGGCACCCCTGGAAGTGCTCATTCATTCGGAGTGGAATCTCCCATCTCATCTCCTCCCAACCCCCACCATGTTGGAATCTCTGAAATCCTGAAATCGGGCAAGCATGCTTCCTTGCCGGCCAAGGTTGATACACACATGCCCGGAACTGCGCAGGATTTGGAGTCACAGGAAGCCAAGCGACGTCGTCGGAGGGCCTCGCATAATCTGGTCGAGCGTCGCCGGCGCGACAATATCAATGAGCGCATCCAAGACCTGTCCCATCTCGTCCCCCAGCATCGACTAGAGGATGACAAAGTCCGGAAGCAACTCGTTAATAACACCGCCATGTCTAGCACTGGAGCCAGCTCGAACGCAGCCACGTCTTTGTTGGCCGGTGGCAACGGTCGTCGCGCGGCCGGCAACATTACCATGGGCTTGCCGATCGAGGAAAAGGAGAAGGGCCCGAACAAAGGCGACATCTTGAACGGAGCCGTTGGCTGGATGCGAGACCTGATGTGGTCGCTACATGTGAAACTCCAACAGGAAGCCGAACTGGCGGAGCTGATCAGCAGCCTGGGAGGCACTTGGCCATTTGAACAAACCGAAGAAGAGAAACGCATGCGCACAGAGATCCTGGATGCATTGGAGAAGAATGATCCCAGTTCATTCAGCTACAGCCGGGCACCGGGCAGTGGGTTGCGAGTGCCAAAGCACACTAATATCGCTGGAGACCCTGTCGCGTCCAATGGCGGCTTAAGCCCACAGAACTTGAGCCCCTCATTCAACAGCGGGGCTAGTAGCAACAGTGGGACCGGCCAGGCCCAGTACTGGAGCAGCTCCGGCCACGCGGGAATGAGCTTCAAGGAGGAAGATGAGTACGCAATGGAAATGAACTAGACATCTTTGATGGTGTTGTGCCCATCCGGGATTCTATGAGTGCATGCCATGCATGACCTACTGCATACACGGCGTCATATGGAAGGAGCGATCCGGCGTACGCGGAAGTCTTGACATACCCAGACTAATTGTTTTTTGATTCAACTCGCATCTAGTTGATGCGAAGTTTGCTTCGTTGCTTTTTTCAGCTCTTGTGGATTTGCCGCGTTACGGGATTCTGTTGTGTATTGTTTTTATAACCTCACCTGTCTGTCTTTTATATCAATGCCCCACCCCTTGTTATTTTGCTGTCTATTTTGGCTATCATTTCCCTGATTTATACTTCTCTACAGCTCAGACTTGTCGCTTTTTCTATCTTTATAATGTTATGCATAATGACGGCCAAGACCGACTCGGTATCATCTGCTTTTTTGTCTATTCGTCCAGAACGCGGTGCGAACTAGTTTTCTACTGGCAATGCTGCCCGTCTGAGAGGGGCTTCTACATGCGTTTTTACATCGATACCCTTTCTCCTTTTTTCTTTCTTTCTTTTGTCTTTTTTTGTTTTTTTGCCTGCTCAAGATTTCCTTTGCCCCATGATGCGATTGGTTGTATCTCGGATGTTCTTTGCTATGTTATATAATGGTTAGTCATACATCACTATGGGTTTCTTTACTGGTATGGGAATCTAGACCCTACGATTTGCCGACGTAGTGCAGAAATGCTCCCATGGTACGCATAACACCCACCCAGCCTGAGCGACGTATGTTTCGAACATTATTTTCAATGAAAAGACCCGTTGACATAAAGAACATGTATAAACTCTTTTACACCCCCATCTAACCAAAAAAAAAAAAAGCTAGGTCTTTCTCTATTTGCAAGCAAAAGAAGAACAGACAAAGAAACAGAAGAAATGCACTCAATCAGGCATTCTCACCCCTCATCGTGCGGAAGAAATCCATCACTCCCGTAAAAACCACCAACAAAATACCACCACCAGGACCCAACCGCAGCACCTTAGGAATGAAACCCTTGTACAACGCCCCGAATCCCTCCTCCTTCATGACAGTCCCCACAGCCGGCCAAGCCCAGTTATACTTAGGCGTCTGTCCCGCCACCTTAGGGCTGTTCTGAATCCGTGACTTCACCACATCCATCGGCGTGTTCAGAATCGTACCCGCCGTACCACCAATCGTACCCGCGATAAGATCGTTCCGCGTCTGCTCCGTCTTGTTACCAGGCTCGACCTTAGGCAACTGCGCCCGCACCTGGAAAATACAGCCGAAGTATCCGGCGTTCCAGAGAATGTGTCGCCACAGTGTGGATTCGAGACCGTTGTACATGGCCAGGGGCCCCTCCGTTTGCACGATCTTCTTGACCACGTCCAGCATGCCGTTGTACTTGGACGCGCGGTCTTGCAGACGGATCTTGACCAGCTCGAAAGGTACCACCACGAAGGATTCAGTCGCACCGGCTGTGGCGCCGGTCAACACGGCCAGCGATTGCGTTTGCTTATCGACGCCGAACAGGCCCCGGTAGAAGGATCCCCAGCTGTCGTTGGCGGCGAATTTGGTCGCGCGCTTAGGCGCTTCCATTAGGATTGGGGCGGAGATTCCGCGGTACAGACGGGATGCGCTGGTTTTTTGAATGTTGGTTAGGGTTGTGTTTGAGTTGAGGATTGGGGTTGTTGTCGTGATACAATGGGGACTATATGCTTACCCCTCATTCTTGATGATCTTGCGCAGGCAGTCGAACATGCCGGTGTAGAACTCCTCGCCGGCGGCGCGGGTGCCGGATTGCAGCTGGCTGTTGTGGGGTTCGGGGTTAGATGGGTTTTCTTTGTATGGGGGAAGACTTGGAATGGGAGCTTACACTCGGGTCTTGACGACATCCAATGGGTACCTGAGGACATTCTTTCGGTTAGAAATTGATATGATTCGTGATCGTGTACTTGGAATTAAGCATACATGACCAGGATCTAAAAATTTGAGTCAGTTGATGTTGGTTTAGCATGACAGGTCACAGCTCCGATAACGCACCTCGGACACACCAGCCACCGCGCCAGCGGCGAACTGGTATTGGAAGGGGAGGGGCTTCTGAGTGTTGGCCGACATTGTCGCTGATAGGAAATCTGGAGGTGAAACTACGCAGCAATGGACAATGGAATTGCTGAGTAGGGGAGAGGGAAGAGGGAAAAGAAAAGAAAAGAAAGGGAAGGTGATCACGCCAGTGCAGCAAGCGAAGGGAGAGGAGGAGTTGGTTGGACGTCGGAGCGTATCGGACAAATTCCCGAACGGGAAAAATCCCAGCCCGGTGAGAATCCGGCGGCCCCACAACCCTTGCCGACTTCAACAGCCCCACGGGGTGAGATAACAAACAATCTTCAGGGATGTCCCATATTATTAATCTTCAATGGTAGCTCGTTCGTTCGTGGTTCTCGTTATGCGTTTTTTTAAGTACATGGCTTCATTTCCTCATCCAATCGTCCAGAGTAGTCCTAGTAGTAAACTTATTCCAATCATCTTCGTTCCTTCCGGGAGGTTTCTCTCGCCGGCGGAATTCGTGGGCTGTTCCTTCGCCACCGTCCCTGTTGCTGTCGCCGTTTCCTGGGCCGTGCAGCTGGAGCCGCATGCGAACCCTGTCGGACAGCATCCCCCACCTGCGGTGTCTGCGCATCTGAACCACCCGCTCGCGCATCGCCCGGTAGTCGCTGGCGGCGCTTCCGTCTCGGCAGGAACCACAATGGTTCGGTCGTTGGTCGTGATCGTCGTGGATGGGGTCTCGGGGCACGAGCTAGTATCACAGTCGCGGCCAGTCCGGCAACATCCTCCTTGATAGACAGCGGAACAGGCGTAGAATCCAATGGGACAGATCGACCCAGTCTGGGAGGCGGTCGCCGTCGAGAGACTTGTTGGTCGAGCAGGGGGAGTAAACTCTCCGGTGGATTCAGATGACGATTTTGTCGTGCTGCTACTTCTGCTGCTACTAGAAACCGTGCTAGTCGCAGGAACCGTGTCCGTGACAGTCGACACCATGATGGTCGAGCTCACCGTGATAGTCACCGTGTACACGTTGGCACCTTACAATTCATTAGCCCAAAGCTCATCATCTTGTAAATCGGCCCGAACTTACAGCCACCGCTGACACATTCGTATCCGGGAATGCAGCAACCACCGCCCAATGACGCAGGACAGCTAGTATACCCTTGCTGACATGAACCAATTGTACCAGAGCAATGCTGTCCGTCCGGACAGCACCCTACATCCCCAGACCCTGTATCGTCGACCAGCTCACAGGTGGACCCCGTACTGCAGCAGCTGTTCGGGCGATTAATTGAGGCGCATGAATTTGTGCCCGCGGGGCATTTGAATTCTCTCCGAAGAAGCGGTGAGAATTGGCCGATCCATCCGTGAGAGTTGTAAGTCTCACCCAAATCCAGAGGATGGGATGGTTGATAAGGATATATGCGGGGGTGAAGATTAGACTGTGTCTTTTCTGGAGTTTGAGAGCTCTGTAGGTCGGTCTGGTTGGTCTCTCCGAAGTACCAGTAGTCGAGAAAGAACTTCTCGCCTTCGTCATCGCTCATCTTCTTGATGCCCCGGGCGGACGTTTGGGATAGCTGGTTTTGAATAGCTGCATTGCGTTGCAGAATTTTGTAGGTGTCTAGATCTGCCTTTTGGTGGTAGATGGATGAGTTGCCGTCTTTTAGTGCTTGGACTGCCAGCGGTGCTGGTCCTAGAGCCCAGGCAAGAAGAGGGATGACCAGCATCTGTGCGTGAAATATTCTGCTCTTTACATGTTAGTACATCAAAAAAGATAATAAGATAAAAATGAAGATAGCTTTTGAATCACCTACAGCTACAATAGTGGTTGATGTCACCCAAGATATATAAACTCAATCTGATCAAAGATGGACGCGATAAAATCTTGTTAGATGAATAGTAACAGAGTTCGAAAAGAATGAAAGAAGGAATGACAGTAGATCAACAAATATGCAGATCCTGACCGACAACTGAATATATTACTAGTCCAGGTCTGAAGTTGGGCTGTCCATTTGAATTAAATCTTGTGGTGAACAAATCAGTGGCTGGGAATCCCGTGCTGAAACAGTTTACCCTTTTCGGTAAGGTGATGTGGATGCCTGTTTTCACAGGCAGAAATATTATATCTACATCCATGTTTCGTATTGATCACTTGAAACTTCCACCATCGATGGGACGAGGTATGATGGCTACAACATCAATCAACCAATCAAAATTCTATTAACCTGGTAGAGCTTAACTACTGAACATCTAGTTACGCAGGTTCCTCAAAGAGCCTAGAATCTAATCGTAAAACGCCATATTCCCACAAAACCTCCTACCACGTCCCTGACGGTCCCTTGGTAGGTGATAGTCGGTATGTATACTAATGAGGATTTGACTAGGTCCTCCCTAGTGTAGCCTCTTACGGATTGCCCTCTATATCTATCCCCCATTTATAATAACCAGTTTACTTGACCTCTTAGAATTGGCTAAGCAATTCTGTTTGGTGTATAAACTTTGTGACGTAGCAGATTGCCTGCGGATGGGATATAATCCTATAATAGTCTGTTTTCCCACGAACCCCTGGATTTAACCTGTTAAGTATGAGTCAGGTTAGGTTAGGTGAATGGGGTAAGTTATACCTAGCCACGGTTAAGCTGAAAATTAGATAATACTTAGAGGATGTTAATGTAGATAGCAATGGAGCAAGGCCTACTTACTGGCTTTCTTACTGACTTCAAGTTGCCCTAATAGCCCCTTATATCATATACTTCTCAACACAAATACTAGATCTTGGTACCACGTTTCGTGTGATTGGCCTTTAACCAGTCTTGGTGTATAGTAATCGGTTGACAATATCTACAGAGCGGAAACACCCATGTACATATCAATTATCTCTGAGATGGTTCTTAACCAAGGGGGCTTCCAGGAGATTTGCACGGAAATTTGCCATGGCAATGTTCCAGAAGCGTTACCTAATAAACGACTGAAAGTTTGTTCCAATTAGGAGCCGCCCACAATTGTACCTATTACAATCTGTCGATTATCGATCCTTGTGGGTTACTTTTACCATTATGTACGTATTTTATCTAATCTCTTATCAACTTGTCTCTATTTTAAATTCTTAATAGAAGCGATTATCAACGGAGAATTATTACCTAGCTCAATGTCTTATATTATATATTTTAGATGTAGCTGATTTCGATCTTTCTCTTTCCTGTTAAACTACTCACCATCTAATCTATGAGAGAGGGATCTGCCTTCTAGCTCGCCACTATATCTACAGTCTACCAAATCTATAGTGACTAGTCTACCAAAAAGGGAGATAATGGTCATTATATATAATATGATATCAGCTATTATCTAACTGCCGATTTATTATCCGTACCCAGCCAGTGAAAGTGGAAATATATCAGTGGCGCTGGAATATATGGCTGGAAAAAGTAAAAGACACATCATCCCAAGGTAGGATTGGTTGTTTCTGGCCAATTTATATCCACAAATACATAACTAAGATACACACTTATATAGAACAATGTGTTTCGGGTATGGCCGCGTGCTTAGGAACCACGACTCAAAGGTCAATAGCAGGTTGATTGCCGGCCTTGGCTTGTTTAGCTATATATGTATTACTACAATATCCTCGGTGCCCTTCGGGTTTTTGCGCATATACATCACCATTGAAAGTACTTTTCTTGCTTTATTCCCTTCCCTTCTGTTCTCTGTCTGCCCCTCTCGAGGAAACCAGGACGAGCGGCCCTGAGCTACAGTGCCAGAATTATTGTGGGATACCTTTTATTCGAATCCACCCTCCAACCACATGCTGATAATATCAACCACAGACTGTAGTAGACACCGCTTAGCATGCAGCTCCCACAGCCAGAAGAATGTGGAACCCCGTACAAGCCCATAAACACCAGGAAAACCCGATCGAACTTTGCTGATCTTTCCCCAGACCAATGCAGACATCCTTGCTCTCCGGCCCTGAGTGGAAGGAACGATTGTGGTCTCCGTTTCGGGGAGAAAGCTCGCTTCTACTAAGATCAATGCAATAGAAGCCGGGAGCATGACAATCATGCGAAGGATAAGTGTTGGTAACATGGTTGATACTTCAAAGTATGCAATATAATGTTCTGAGGGGTCATGTGTGCTGGTCTGCTTGAAGAATAGGTTGAATGAAGAGTCAGCGGCATCGGGAAGATAATCGATTACTGCGCGGGCTGCAGCGCAGACCAAGGATGGTGTGAGTAGCTTCCTCCATGCTTTGTGATTGTGGCGCAGTTTTAACAAAGACCCTGTGGATGAGGTTGCGGATATAGTGGCGTGTGTCCAGGCCATGTGGAGTTCCGCTAAAACCACGGTAGATATGACATGCGCGATGGGCCTGAGAAGATCATGTCGGAAGAGTACCATCTGTAATAGACTTGTGAGGGCAAAGTGGACAGCGCGGTACACGAGTCCCGTCTGGAGACCTTTTAAGAACATCCGCAGACCACCCATACGATACAGGAACGAAGAAGCTCGGGTCAAGCTGCGAGTAGTCGGTTGATTCTGGATGCTGTCATTGACGAAGTCAGCTGTACTCTGGTTGGTAGCATGTAGCCTCTCGCTTTCGAGAATCAGCATAATTGCGACCACGTGGCTGAGATAATAGTCAATCTAGGGTGTGGTTAGCGTGCAAGTTAAGCAGAGCGCGACTGGAGTTAGAGGAATACATACGAGGCTGTTTATGACTGTATCGATCATATATGTGTAGAACAGGGCATCTGGGATGCCTGCTTCTTGATCGGGGAGACCCCAGAAAAAGTCCTTGGCTATATTCAAAAGGTCATTGTCGCCCGCAGAGGAAATGAGGAGATTGAGCGAGCGCAGAATTTGGAAGCCAATGATGCGTGGGATCTGATTGATTGCCATGTTTCTTCCGGCGGAGGGGGATCGAGTAGTGGGTGTTGATGAGTACTTGTACGATCAGGAGAGGGAGGAGGATGAGGCATGTTGGATAAATTCAGTTGAGGAAAGTGGCCTTTTTTTATGTGGTACAGATGCTTAGAACGTTAAAAGGCCTTCGTCGTCCCTCACGCGTTCTATCCCGTGTCACATGTAGCCCTAATTGGCATCATACGTCATCCTCTTTCTTTCCTTCAGTAATGATAAAAAGATAGTCATTATATGATGACTAGATGAATATATTCTGTTTTTTAACCGGAATTCTTTCAGATTATACCACCTTTTCTTGATCGGGTGAAAAGTTTTGGTAACAGGAGATACAGACCTCAAGCGCAGCGACGATCACGTGCAAGGGTCCGGGGTGAGATTGATGTGACTTATACAATCTATACAATGAGGAAGATCTTTCTCGAACCAAGTCTATAAGAATGCTCATCTTATCCTCTAGAGAAAGTTGACTCACCCTATTATCTGGACATCAATGATAACTAAACTTTCACTGACATACAAACCAATGATCACTTTGCACAGCGTAACGACTCAATCAGTCCTAGCAATCAGACTCAGTTGGTTCACCTCTTGCTCAAGGATCCCATGTAACCTGATATCTTCACCAAACACGATCGCACCAAACCCAGTCTCTTACCCCACTCTTCAAATCCAACCTTTTGAGATTCACTTCTTCGTTACCCGTCTCGGTTCTTCCCCCCCTTTGTTTTTTCTACTCAATCTGATTCTCTGAGATCTTACCTCCACATCATTTCATCTGGAACTTCACAAACGTGACACAAAAGTCATACATAATATGTCATTTCGAGGTTTTAGAGATAACCCCCCAAAAGCAGGGCCGACCAGGCCTCAAGGAAGAGGTGACGCAAAAACTACTATCTACTTGTTTGTCCGCCCGAAGCCATCACTAGTGAAAAGAGAGTACTAACAAGTGGTGTCCTATAGACCACCAGATGGGAAAGTCCCTCCCCCCGATCCCTTCGTAAGGAAAATCGAAGACGAAATTCAGAAAGCACAAGCAGATCCCTTGACTCTTAGCAAGCTCCAACTGAATTCCGAATACCCTCCTCGACCAGGATATGGAACTAAGGGAAAGCCAGTCGTCCTATGGGCGAACTATTTTCATTCTATCCCGGATCCCAATCTAGTGCTCTACAGATACGCTATCGACGTGAGACCTACTGTTTCTGGCAGGAAGCTGGCCCAAATCGTTAGATTGGTCCTCGAGGCGCCAGAGGTCACCTCAATGGCAGCCAATCTAGTCACCGATTACAAGTCCACCATCATATCACGAGAAAGACTGCCGTTGGCCAATAATGCAATCGTTGTACCCGTGTTGTACCGGAGTGAACTGGAGGACGAACCCGCCGGGGACGCTGCCCAGTTTAGAGCCCGTATCCTGTACACCAATACTCTACGGGTATCGCAATTGATAGAGTATCTGACGTCAACCAACTATATCAGATATGATGAGAAACTCCCAATGATTCAAGCGCTGAATATACTTTTGAATCACTACCCAATGACATCTCCAGACCTTGTCTCACGTGGTGGAAATAGAGCTAACAGAACCTTTCCACTTAGCAACAAGGCCCTGCAGTCGGACAAGGCTCCTCTAATTGGCGGGCTAACAGCGATTCGTGGGTTCTTTTCGAGTGTCAGATTCGCCGCTGGTAGGGTCCTGGTTAACGTAAATGTTAGCCATGGGGCATTCTACAATAGCGGACGTCTGGTTGACTTGATTGATGCATTTCAAAAGGCAAATGGCAGGAGCCTGGATGCCTTGAACGAATTTCTGAATGGTATCCGGGGACGCACATTCCATCTACCCGAAAGAAGAAACCGAAGTGGCGAGCTTATCATCAGGCCTAAGACACTTTATTCCCTTGCTACGTGCGGTGATGGCACGGAATTGCCACCGAACAGACGACCCCAGATACACTCATTTGGAGCGGGCTCTAAAGGTGTAAAATTCTGGCTAGAACCTCGCCAAGCGCCAGCATCGGGTCGTTTAGGATCGAGGAAAAAGAAGTGCCAGTCATCAGGACCCGTAGCATCACCGCTTGGGCCCGCGAGGTTGATTAGCGTGTATGACTACTTTCTGGAGAGTGAGTTTGTATATGCCAATCGAGACGGCATAGGTACTCAACTAACACATGGTGTCTAGCGTACGACATCCGCGACCAAAGACCAGATTTGCCTGTTATCAATATTGGCACATGGGCCAGCCCTACATACCAATTGGCACAGGAGTTCGAGATACTTCCGGGCCAGATTCACTATGGAAAGTTGTCCCCCGCCCAGACACAAGGCATGATCAAATTTGCTGTACGACCGCCCTTGCAGAATGCCTTTTCTATTGTCAACCAAGGGGCAGACATTGTTGGATTGAACCCTGGAAGAAATACAATGCTGGTAAGTCCTTAATATGGAATCATAGCTGGTAATAATCGTAATGTTTAACTTACATGGTAGACACGATTCGGTATATCTACGGCAAGGCGGCTGATCACAGTCGAGGGGCGGGTCTTGGACCAACCAAATATTATGTACCGGGACAATTCCAGTGTAAAACAGCTCCCAGGCTCCTGGAATTTGATCGACATTAAATTCAACGTTTCTGGCCAACGGCTGCGCAAATGGTCGTATCTTCTGCTCTCAGACAAGAAAGTGCAGGATACATTCCCCGACTTGAAAAGCCTTCAGCCAGTTCTCAAGAAGCTCCAGGCTGCCCTTCTCGACACCGGTGTTCTGGTCGACGCGCCCATCCCCGGAAGAATAGTCAGAGTGAACAAGGATGACACTGCGGACCTGGAAAATAGGCTTAAAGGAGCAGCCGACAAATTAGACCTCCTCTACATCATTTTTCCCGAGAAAGACAGTCGCTGGTACCCAGTAATTAAGCGGTTGTGCGATGTGGAGTACGGATTGCAGACGATTTGCAGCGTTGGTCCTAGGTTGGTGGCAAAGAAAGGTCAATCGGTGGGTCAATATGACAAGGCGCTCGATCAGTATATGAGGAATGTGGCGATGAAGTTCAACCTGAAGCTGGGAGGCACGAATCACGTTGTGGACAATCTTCGTTTGAGTATCATCAATGAAAATAAGACCATGATTGTTGGACTGGATGTAACGCATCCAACGGGGTCTTCGAAAGGCTCTCCAGCCACTGCACCTAGCGTGGCAGCCATGGTTGCCAGCATCGACAAAAGACTTGGACAATGGCCTGCAACTATTCAGCTCCAGTCCCGTGGAGGAAAGGAGGAAATAGACAGCTTGGACGGTATGTTGAAGCGGCACCTCAGGCTATGGAAGCTCCTAGGAGGGCACGCGTCATTTCCCGAAAACATTATCGTCTTCCGTGACGGAATCTCGGAAGGTCAGTATATCAAGTGCTTGACTGAGGAGCTGCCCCTTATGCGAAAGGCCTGCCGAGAGGTTTACCCTAAGGAGATGCATGAGAAGAACCTTCCGAAGTTCACCGTTCTCATTGTCAGTAAGCGGCATCATACGCGCTTTTACCCTACTGAAGTGCAAACTGCTGACAGGAACGGAAATACGCCACCATGTACGATCGTTGATCGATGCATCACCGATCCCTATTGCTTCAGTTTCTATCTCCAACCTCATTCTGCTATCCATGGAACTGCCCGCAACGCCTTCTATTTTGTGATTTTGGACGAGGTTTTCAGCCAGCGATATGAGGGGAAACTTCCCCCAAAATACAAGAACGTCGCTGAGATCGTACAAGACCTGACTTTGAACCTGAGCTACCTAGTTGGGCGTGCCACAAAGGGTGTTAGAGTCTGTTGCCCTGCGCGATACGCCGACCTGGTCTGTGACCGAGCCCGATGCTATCTGAGTCGATTTTATGAACCATGGTCTGAGATCTCATCGGTGGCCAGTGATGCTAGCACAGTGCTGGCGACCAACAAGGATGTCCTTGTTCATGAGAAGATCAGAAACACAATGTTTTACATCTAGTGCTTGGGAAGTTAGCACCAATAGGGCTTTTACGAATTTTTGAACTATGGAATTAGATTATTCCATGGCACGCACTGGTCGGTGAAGTATGAGCTGGACAGTCAAGACAAAAAAAAAAAAAAAAAAAAAAAAAAAAAAAAAAAAAAAAAAAAAAAAAAAAAAAAAGAAGAAAAGAATGAAAAAGAAGTAAAAAAAAGCCCATGGTACCACCGAGATATTGGCTGAATGAGACTAAGCCTCAGCATTGATTCATGAAGGCGGTTAACCGCTTGAGCTGGAATTTCATAAATCATCGCAGATAACAAATTGCCTGTACGTATTGGACATAAACCTGCGAGCGAGAATAGTAACTTACAGTTTAAAAACACATACATACCCGCATTATCACCTTCCGTTCCGAAAAAAAGAAACATAAAAAAAACAATACAAAAAAGAGAAAGCTACAAAAGAGCCCCTCTAGCCAAAAACCAAGCCCTGGCCTCCTCAATCCCAAGATAACTAACCAAAAGCATCCTCCCAAAAACATCCACATCCGCAGCCCTTGCCTCAGTCAGCACCCTCCCAAAATTTAATTCCCCAACGATAAAATGATCCTTCTCCATCCAGGCCACCCCAAACTCCCCCGCATCCTGCGCCCCCCACAAATGCGCCGACAGGTACCAGCTATGCACCAAACCCAGTTTACCATCACAGACAAGATTCTTCTCCCCCTGGACCAGCCGAGAGAGCTGTATAAGATAGAAAGTGAAGAGAACGGTCCTGCGCGCAGATTCTTGGAAGATCCACGAGGTCCAGAAGTCTTGTTTTGCTTCTGGGTTGGACGGCAGGATACTGGCGGTGTTGGAGGGGTCGGGGAAGTAGATGCAGGACAGTAGGGTTAGGGCTGAGGATTCGAGGTCGGGGATTAAAGAGATATTGGAGTTTGGGTCGGGGGAGAAGAAGAGCATGATTTGGTATAGGAGGAGGGCGTGTGTGTGGGAAAGGGTTTCTAGGGGTGTTGTCGGGACTGGGGATGTGAGGAGGGTTTGGATGTTGGTTCTTATTAGGGAAGTTATTAGGGGCCTGTTGAGGGGGTTCAGGGTTATGTGGAGGGCGCAGCTTGAGTAGGCGTCTGTTATTCAGTCAGTTTATTTTCTCTCTTTTGTTTTTGTGTGGATGTAGGAAGAAGGGAAATTGTAGGTGAACTTGCCTTGCATATGTTTGGGCATGCCGTTTACATAGAGTTGTTTATGAGACCAAGGAGTTTGGTTCTCCTGGATCATCATCTTGGGAACATCTTTGAGGACGTCAATGGCGAATTGGAGTCGGGATGCGATGATTGCCGAGAGAGGCATCGGGGGTCTTGCTACCGGAGCGGTCATTGTGTAGCTTGATTGTGGGATGAGGACACCACTGTGTGGCTCTGATGAAAGACATGGGGCGTGGAAGTCAATATAATCCCATTGTGGATCGAAGACATCGAACGGATGAGCAACAGTAGGTGGGTCGGATAGTTCAGGTATACCGAAGTCGGTCATACACGGGACACCCGCATTAAACGAAAACGGTGGGTCAACCGTCTGAGCAATCGACTCGACCATCTCGTCGATCAGCTCCTGTGGGATTGCCGGCTGTCGTCCCGGGTAAATGCATGGCGTATTCCTGGTAGCGCATCGAGAGCACGCCGGAAATGCCAGATCGCAGCGTCGCTTGGCGGTCTTGCACGCTTCGCATGATTTGCGTCGCGGTGGGGGGTTTCCTCGCTCGGCCAATAAGGGGTTCATTGTTATTACTCTGGTATCTGTTTTGCGGACTTCCACTGTCTAGGTGGGAGGGACAAAAAAATAAAAAAAAACAGATCTTACATTTGTTGCGAGAGATATCGCTTGATGTGGGTCTGGGGGCGGAATTCCGCAAGCTAGTTGTGTGTTCGACCAATTGGAGACGGCGCCGATAATTAGGGTTGCGGACTGGGTGGAACTCCGCTCTAGACCATAGAATAGCCTCGTCTGCCTAAGGAGCCAGAGCCGTATATAAAGCCGTCAACATTCGATGGATAACTCAGAACAACACAGTCTTCTCATTCTCAATACTAAATCCACCTCAATCATCAATCTATTCAAATAGCCACAACATAACCACTACACTACATCAAACAATGTCCACCTCCACCTTTTTCGTCTGCGGTGCCACCGGTACCCAGGGCGGCGCTGTGATCAACCATCTCCTCAAAGCCGGCGCCAAAGTCCACGCGATAGCGCGCAACCTAGATACCCCGGCGGCCCAAAACCTCCAAACCCGCGGGGTACACCTCACCCAAGGCGACTTCACCGACCTAGAAACCTTCAAACAAAGTATGAAGGGCTGCACCGCGCTCTTTCTCAACCTAATGCCCGACCTACGCATCCCAAACAGCGAAGTCCACCAGGCCGAAAACATTCTATCTGCCGCCAAAGAAGCGGGAATAAAACACGTCATCTACTCTAGTGGGTTCTCCGTCAACGAGCCCCAACGCCTAAAAAATTGGGACCCGAACAGTTTCGTGGCGAAGATTCTACTCAACAAACAAACTGTCGAGAATCAAGTCAGAACAGCTGGATTCGAGTACTGGACTATCTTACGACCTGGTAACTTCATGGCGAATTACTTGCAACCCCTCGTTCGGATGTATCCCGGTTTTGTTGAGACCGGCGTCTGGACTACGGCTCTGCTTCCTGAGACGAAGCTTCCGATGGTGGATCACAATGATATCGGAGCCTTTGGATCTGCGGCACTGTTTGATCCTGTGAGATTCCATGAGAAAGAGATCGAGATTGCTTCCGAGTTCCTGCACGTGGAGGATGTGACAAAGGCATTGTCGCGTGCGACCGGCAGGGATCTCAAACCGGTCTTTTTGTCGCAAGAGGAGGTGGAAAAGCAAGCTACGCAGAATCCGTTTATTGGGGGCCAGTTGCTGGCGCGCGATATGGCGCAGTTTGTAGATCTGGAGGAAGTGAGAGCTTGGAAACTGCCTTTGGGGACATTTGAGAAGTTTTTGGAGAGGGAGAAGGAGATGGTTAATGCGACCTGGTCTGCTTAGTGTGGATTGGGTCGCTACGTGGGCTCATCTTTTGAGTTATATATTATTTCCATTTTTTCATTTTATTGTTGTCCTAGCACTATGACGAATATACCGTGTTTCTTTACGTCTAATGAATCCCGAGGACAGTAGTAGTGCATCTCAGTAGATCCTTTTTATTGCCCTAAACCAGTTAACTGGTTCCCAAGTAGATAAATGATATGACCGATCTCGGCCCTCAGGCCAGTGACTTTTCACTACGGAATAATAATGGATACCCTTCAGTTTCCATGTACTTATGATGTAGGGCTACGACACTCTTGACTCTTGAGCCTTGCATGACTTATCTCTCACCAATATAAGGAACAGTTCCATGGCCCTGTCATCTGTGAACGACTACGCAACTCATGACTAGTTTACCTCAAATATACAGATGCTGGAGTTGGTTTCTCTAGAAAAACAATGGGTATTTCGTAGGATGTCAACTGGCACATCATGATCCACTTTCCAAATGAGGTTAGCGGGAATGAAACGTGCAAGTCAAGAATGCAACAAACTAACAGAAAATACCTTCACAACTACCACTTCATCCGATCAACTTCCATTGCCAAAACAACCACAATGTTTGTTAGAGCTCGGGCTGCTCGATGTAGAAATCCTCTCGTACTATCAATTAATCGGATAGTGACACCCTTGAACTCCGCTTTGATCTCACGGACATTCTCCGCTTCTCGCGTCTTTACCCGTCATTCCGCGGGAAGCTCTGAACTGTTTGAGTATACATCTGGAAGATGGATGTTTGTAACTTCTATAATATACCCTGTACTGGTTCTCGTGTCTGATACTTGATTGGCGACGGCCGACAGCTATAATGAAGCTGTGAGACTCGCGGAACGACGACGCGTCTTCGACGTCCCTGAATTGAAGCGCCTTGCTGCCGAGTCGATCAATCAAGGCGCGAATGATGTCGCTCGCTTCGAAAAGCTTGCTGAAGGGGGATTTAACCGTATTTTTCTAGTGACAATGAAGGATGGATCCCAACTCATCGCCCGTATTCCGTATCCCGTTACGGAACCGAAATACTTCGTGGTAGCTAGTGAAGTTGCGACTTTGGATTACCTTCGTCTACATGATATACCCGTGCCCAAGGTCTTTGGCTATTCGGCCACATCAGATAATGCGGCAGGCACAGAATACATCTTTATGGAATATATCCGTGGACGAGACTTGGGTGACCTGTGGTTCGACTTGTCCGAAGATTCCTGTTCCACAATTATCAAAAACATTGTCGACCTGGAAGCTCGCCTTTTCAGATTACGATTTCCTGCTAGTGGAAGCCTTTACTATACGACGGATCTGCGGTCCAAAACTAATGCATCACCCGTGCCGATAGAAGATTCACCGAGCAATGGCCGCTTCAGTATCGGTCCCGACACTACCTTACGAATGTGGTTTGGGAAAAGATCCGAACTGCAAGTCGATCGTGGACCGTGTATGTTCCTTCCCTAGTTTCCTAAACCTCTATGATCGAAAGTCCCACCCTGGACGGGATCCACTGATAGACTGTAGATGAGACTGCGGAAGCGGCTCTGACCGCGGGCGCCAAAAAGGAGCTTACCTATTTAGCTAGGTTCGGTAAACCACTGCAACCTCTTCAGCCTATTTATAGAGAGCTGTACAAGTATCAGAAAGCGTCACATCGGGACCATATGAAAAACTTGGAAAACTACCTACGTGTCACGCCTCATCTAGTGCCGGAGAACTTCAAATTCCTCTGCCAGCCTACAATCAGACACCCCGACTTGCAACCAAACAATATCTTAGTCTCCGATGATCTTAGAATTACTGGTTTAATAGATTGGCAGCATTGCTCAGTTCTACCACTCTTTCTACAGTGTGGTTTCCCGGAGAGTATCCAGAATTACGGAGACGAGGTTTCTGAATCTCTCGACACGCCTAAGTTACCAGACGACTTTGATAGTCTGGACGAAAGCAACCGGTCTGAACAGCTAGAGATCCTTCGAAGACGGCATATCCACTACTTCTACGCGTGGTATTCTGCAAAGTTGAACTCTATTCATGGCATTGCTTTGGACCACGATTTAAGCATCCTCAAGCGCAAGATATTCGACCACGCGAGCAAACCATGGGAAGGAGACATTGTGTCGTTGAAGGCTGATCTCGTTTATTTAGCGCAGAACTGGAGCAAACTGTCCAACCCATCGTCCGGCACCAATGCAGGAGTCTGCCCATTAGAGTATCCGCCCGACGAGGCAAGCGAATGTTTGAATCTTAATGCTGAGCAAATCGAATCGGATGAAGAGCTGCAGATCTTCAGGAATTATGTTGGAGTGGGACCAGATGGGTGGGTGCCGTCGGACCGATATGACGAATCCAAGCAACGTGAAATAAAATTGAAGGAGCTTGCGCTCGAGGCAACTGAGTCGGAAGAGGACCGGGCTAAGATTTCTGAGAATTGGATGTTCAACGATTACGATGAGGAGATATATAGGTAGCTGCACGATACATATCGGCGTTTTTACGTGGAGGTATGCGAGGCGTCAATCGTTCGACCACACCACGGGCGTCCATGGATTCGGAACGGCTCCAGTCTACACCCTGTACCAAGCTGGGCTGTGGACTGATCTTAGCAAACTAATCGACGGATTGATCAGCAAGGTAGCTGCAGGGATCCAGTAATTTACATAACGGATTCTTTCCTATTTTAGCGCACGTACGCGAGCGTTGCAAATGATGTTTTCTTCGCGGGGTCAGTCTCAGTTCTCAGCTATAACCACAATGTATATTTTGTACTTGATTAGAGCGTCACTAGCAATCTAGTTCTTGTTCCTGACATAACTTTGCAGAACGAGGCTCAGCGCACTAGCCACAGTCTGGTCCTTAGTCCTAAAACTAGGTCGATATGGCCATGTAACGAGAAACAGGATACACCTCGTTCCTATTCATGAATACGGTTTGATGCGTGGACTTGGTTCTTTAATATGGCGGGATGATGACCGCATTTATACACAAGTTTTCAACTATATCTTGAAGATCTGTTCTAGATGAGTAGAGTATGGGCATGCCCTGTAGCTACTGCTATAAAGTAAACCCTTCCCCCTCCCCCCGGCTAGTCTTGGTGATACAGTGATGGGTCAGTGGGCCGAATCTGGAAGCGATATGGTTTGGGCCGTGATTGCAAAGGTGACCAATCTATGGCACTCTTGTTACTTGAATATTAACAGTAGTTGAGCTACGGCATAGATCATTGCAGGTTATCTTTGAAAGATAGGGGGAGGGAGAGGGAAGTTGAACGACGACATATTGTTCTGGAGAAGAACCGAATGTAGTGTCTATATACGATAAGTGGAACCGCGGATGTTTTATATAATATGAAGGTAAACTACTTGTCTCATTGGCTAGGATGGTAAGTAGAGGGCTTTATGTTGGTGCTCGTGGTTCTAGAATTATGGTCTTCATGAAATGGAAGAGTGGTGTATGATCTTGTATTAAGTCACATTAGATATTTGAGTGTCTGTTCTATATGTGCACAAGTTGTCTTGGATATGGTTCAATGTAGCCCTCCTTCTAGGACAAAGCCCTCCAAACCGTGTTGTGGCAGATAGAGCATATCATATGCCTTGCCCAATTCTGTCTTATTCTATATTCATGCCATGACAACTGACAGACCTAAGTCAATATCAACACGAGGTGCACCTGTCGGAGGATGCGCGAGATGTAGGTAGCCTGAGTGTAGCCCCAGCGGTATATCAAGACTGGTTCTAATCTTGACCGCAGCGGTTGTTGGTTCGCGGTTCGGATGGGGTTTCAATCTTGTTTCTGGGGGGTCGTAAATTGAACCTGGCTGTTGTTGCATATTCTGACGCCTCAAATCAGAAACAACTGATGAATTGCCAGCAATATAGCTGTCGAAAAAGTGCACCCTGGCACATCGAGTAAGTTCAATGTAGGGTCAAGACTTAAATAAAAAGCCAGTCATGATCCAGATCTCCAATGTCAAAGATCCATTTTGTGGAGAACTCCTGTTTGTCGGTCTTTTGCCAATAAGACTGTAATGCCTTGGCTGCATTGACCACGTTTAAACAGTTCGTGTCCATCCAGAAATTCTCCAAGGAAGTGATTAGAAAGTCACGCTGGGCCTGCGACCGGCATTCGAGGCCAGCAACGAATATCGGCCAAAGAACACATTTTAATAACCTCCTGTCATCTCTTAACGCATCAATGACGCCTATTAATTCAGAGACGAGCTCCTCTTGCGGGGTAGTCACGCTGAGGAGAGCATCCAAGACACGCTGACCATAGATGAGAGCCCCTAGTTTGTATGATTGTGCCAGTTTGCAGAGGTTGCTTAGATATCGCGACGAGGTCTTCTGTGACTCGGGTAGGTTGGAAGCCCAGGTGTAACAATCAAATTTCTGTATTAGATCAAGCACGCTTGTTATGTCTTGCATGTGCGTGTTGCTGGTCATAGAAGTCGGTGGCTGGGGCTCGACCATGCTGTCCCGATAGGCTGAAAGACATTGGACGGCATGTAATAAGTACTCGGGACATCCAATGAAGGATTGTTCGACTGTTTCATGAAGTAAGGATTCTGGATGGTCTAATGAGGTGCAACCAGATAGTAATTTAGGGCGGACAAAGGTTGCACCAAGGGTCTCAATCCTGAATACCAAAACAGTTAGCTAGGATATATACAGTCTTACCTACGTAAGGGCTAATACATACACATGGATTTGTTTGATGATGAACTTTCTTATTTGCTCCACAGTTCGTCCTGGATCCTGGGACTTCCCAGCTTGCAACTCATTCAATTGACTGTTGGTAATCAGCCTCTTAGCGCCCTCGAGGTGGAAATTCCATTTGTCACTTCCGGACTCTAGAAGATCTAAGAAGATAAGAAGAAAGATTGAAGCTACTGTGGTGTCCTGCTCAGATATTGTCGGATTGTTCAAAGCGTGCGTCAGCCCTTGTATAGCTTGGTGTTTGAAGACCAGCGCATCTTGGTGAATCTGCAGGAGGTCTGGGGAAGACCCCACTACGGCATTCTCAAAGGAATAACCGGAATGGGCCCTGTGGCGTGCCGCGAGGGCGAGGACCGCCTTCATTAACATTGAGTTATTCACAGCCAGAGATATAAGCCTTCTAAAGGGATTTTCCTCGCTGTCATATACGATGAATACTTTGCATATTTGATCATTATCTGGAAGTGGAGATTAGTATCAAGGGACGGTGGAGTCGCTTGCAGCCGCGAAGAGAAGGTAATGTACTCACAATAGTCGAGGTAATACCTGGATGTCCGATCCAAGTTTGAGATAGGGCCAGCCTCCAAAGCACATGATAGGCTCACTCCATCATCGGCAGTATCTGACCAGGACAAGGGACTTTAGTTAGCATCCAAAAATCCGCTGTCATATTGAATCGGGGCATAAAGAACCCAGGAGACCCGCATGAAACGCGGTTTTATGTTATGTGGAGACCTCACCAGTATGGTCATTCTGATCGCGTCTAACCAAAACAGACGATATTGCCTTCTTATTACCTTTCTTCCTTGGAACCCGATCCAACGTTGCCAAGGCTGCCGAGGGTGCTGACGCATCCTTCGCCGTTAAACCCTGCAGCCTGCCTCGAATAGCCACGCCTTTGACCCATCTCAGGGGTCTCTTGTCATAGCATTCTAGCCCAGCTTTCAGACATTTTTTGCAGGGAGTTTGTGATTGGTCACATTGGATACGCCGACGCCGGCATGTATAACAAGGGTCGTACATTGTGCATCTCACTGTGGGGGTACACAAGGGGATGAACAATGTGGCGAGAGCTCCATCGGGTGACTAGTGCCAACTATTTCGAATAGGAATCATGATGCAGAGCCAGAGCTAAAGGTTAGCTTCACAGTTTAGCCCCGCTGGAGAATACAGCATACATGGAACACAAAACAAACTATGGCGCATCAACAGCGGACGTTAGAATAAAGTTTGAGGGGCGTCCTGTGATGAGCTCACTTTAATTGTCGGTAGAGCCGCTAACCCTTTCAGGCAATGGATGTCCTGTTTCAGCTTCTCCATCAGTCACATGATACGCAGGAACTGTTGGGTTATGGGGAAGATTGCGCAGATGAGGAAAAAATATGGGGTCTTCCGCCCCTTTTGGGCATCGTTCAGGGTCCTCTGTGAGCGATTTTCTGTGGAACCCCGCGCTAAAATTAACTGTCCTATACTAAACTTTATATTTGTACGAGTTACGGAGAGCATGATCTGATAAAATTGGCTAATACTAAGAATATGCAGCTAAATTTAATTGCGCGGCATTTAGTGTGAGCGTTTTTTTTAGTAGTGACCCTCAGGAGATTTGAATATGATCTTCGAACCTTTGTCTTTGTGAGTAAGAGACTAATGAAAACGAACAACAAGCAATCTAGAAACGGTATATCTCAATATGTACAAGAGAAAGAATTCGTAACATTAAATTATGACTGGGACAGAAGGGACTTGAACGCTTTAAGCAAATCATTCTTCAAGTCCTCCCAGTTTTCCAGTCCTACACTCAGTCTCAAGAGCTTCCGGTCTACTCTAGAGTCGGACAGTGCTCTCCATTCAATCAAGGACTCAACACCGCCAAGGCTGGTTGCATGCTGAAAGAGGTGTAACTTGCTTGGCAGGACCCGTGCGAAATCTTCACTCTGCAGAACAATCGAGAAAACAGGGCCAAAGCCGTTTGGCATCTGTGTCCGCACCCAAGGTTCATCCTGCAAGCTGGCATGGTGAATCCTTTGGAGAATGCTCTGGATAATATGTTCTTCACTACCCGGAGCTGGACTTTGGGCGTTCAGTCCTTCGTTCAACCATGAGATCAAACTCTCAGAGCTCTTGCTTGCGCGATCCACACGGACTTCCAAGGTACGCAGACTGCGCAGGCCAAGCCAAGCTTCTAAATTGCCGATGACGCTTCCAAACGCAAGTCTATCCTCGAAAAGCTTCTTCGTCCAGTCCTGACGCTTTGTCGCAAGAACACCACAGAGAAGGTCACTGTGGCCGCCAAAATACTTGGAACCGGAATGCATCACAATATCAGCACCCCACTGGAAGGGATCTTGCAAGCTTGGGGGGGCAAAGGTGCTATCAACAATGAGATAGGCACCTCTCGAGTGAGCCTTCTGGGCAAATTCCTCGATGCTGAAAGCAGTTCCCAGCGGGTTGACAGGGGTCTCTAGCAGAATCACATCTCCCTCTTCTAAGCTCTCTGCGGGGCAGTGAAGGTCTAGTTTCTGGAGTCCAGACAGGCGTGAGAGGACACCGATAACCTCATGGCTACCATGGTAACCTTCGCCGATTGAGATGCGGCGGGGGTTCAGAAGTACTAAAGCGGCGGTCAGAGCTGCTAAGCCGGTAGAGTAGCAGATGGCATTCCCGCCGATGAGTGATGAAAGAACAGCTTCGAAGCGAGTTGCATTTGGGGCAAACTCCCGAGAGTATACATAGTTCTTTCCGTCGAACTCATCCTAGGAGAGCGTTAACGAAGTGTTTCGAGTAGCTATCTAATGGTAACAGTGTCACATACCACAGGGTCCACAGATGGCAGGAGGTCGTTCGGATCACTGGGAAACCTGTATGTTGTAGACAAATGAATTGGAGGCGCAACGTCCGTGACGAGGTTGAGCGGGTCGTCGGCGTGCAATGCTCGAGTAGAGCGATGAGTATCGTTTGAAGGAGACATGATGTCGCGGTAAGTGAATTGAAACTTTGAAATGGAAAAGAAATACTCGAAGAAGCCAGAATGATGGAAGATCATGTGGAGGGGTCCCTTTATAGATGATTGTCTGCAAGCGGATAATCCAACTAGTACCAGTTTAGTATCCAAAGTGGGGCCCACTCCCGCGACTTTTCCTAAAACTGATGAATTATTGGCATATGATTGGTGAATCATATTCAAGATACCCCACTACCGTCAACTTCCCAAAAGAGACACGCTAATTCTAGTAGATTTTTTGACATTCGGCGTCCATCCGAAGTGTTTGCCATCATTCGACGAACAACTTCTCTTTTCAGCAGTGAGTCGCTGTGGGCCAGTCGAATCTTCACGGAAACCTTTTTACATGATCGATTTCTGAGTCAACAGAGCCCTATGACCAGCATCTCGAGCTGCTCGGCCTTGTGGACCAATCAGGATGCGTACAATTCTAATTCGGGCTTACCCCTCGATCCACCCCGTTAATATAGGATTATAATTATATTATCTTATGTACCTTAATTCTAAACATCGGATCAGATTGCCCTTTGGGTATGTCAGGTGATGACTCACACCATTCGACATGGAATATAAAAGCACCCGGATCCCTCCGTAAAAATAAATCCTCACTTTCGTCTAGGCCTCTCATTTTCCCTTACCACATAATTGCACAAAAACCATGTATCTCCGCGCAATCCACGCAGAAACATCGATCAAAGCTCTCTTTGAGCTGATCCAAAAGAACCCTCTTGGTGTACTCACCACTGCCATTCCGTCCACCACGCAACACTTCTTACAGTCTAGCCATATCCCATGGGTACTGGACATTATCTCAGATGACCCCGATGCACCAGTGAAAGGGCGACTGCGCGGTCATATGGCCCGTCAGAACCCCCACAGCAAGACTTTCATCGAAGCGCTGAACGCCGCGGGCTTACCCTCCGCGTCGCCATTACAGCAAGAAGTTCAGGTTCTCTTCACGGCCAATCCGCACCACTATGTGACCCCCAAATTCTACACCGAGACTAAGCCTGCCACGGCAAAGGTGGTCCCCACCTGGAACTACGCCGCTGTCCAAGTTTATGGCAAAGCCACGATCTACCACGACAGTTCTGCTCCTGAAACCTCCGAATATCTCCAGAAGCAGATTCAAGATCTCTCCGAGCTTTGTGAGACATCCGTCATGGGCTACACTGGAGAGGGAGGCCGGCCGGATTCTTGGAAGGTGGCTGAAGCCCCGGAGCGATATATTGATATCATGAAAAAGAATATCATCGGTATTGAGATCACCATTGAGGATATTGGTGGCAAGTTCAAGATGAGTCAGGAATCGACCAAGGGAGACCGGGAGGGTGTGATTCAGGGATTCGAGAAGCTTGGAACAGAACTTGGTCGGGATGTGGCGGCACTGGTTCGCGAGAGGGGGGAGATGAAGGATGCAGCCAAGAAATAAGCCCCTATCATGTTGTTTAGAGAACTAGAACAATACCCTTAGAATAGTTGTTATGAAGAGCACGTTTCGATGATACTGGTACTTCACTCAAAAGGAGTGGTCGATGGACCCCGATGTGAGATAATTGAAGCTTATTAAAAGCGATATAATAGATGTGACACTGCATTGGGCTGTCATGTCATGCTCAAACAAGAGCAATATACTGAAGGAGTCTCTACATCTACCTGTAGGACTATTGGATCACTGAGCTTGCTAAACTGGAGTGCGCTGTTGCCAATCCTACCCACACCAAGCGTTTTTTAAGCAGCTTTTGACAGTCTCAAGGTCCCTGAGAATACCAAACAAACTCTCCAATCACACTCCACGACTCTTCCATGTCTCATTCCGACTGAATTATTTAATGATGCATATTATTTTGGGAAAGGGGCGAGGGCTCAATGTGCCCCAGGTGATCATTGACGCTCATGCAGGGGCCAAGGGGTCTTTTTAGATGTGCATGTCCTCTACTAGATGGAGCCTCTGGCATTTCTTTCTATTAGGGAAATCTTGTTAAAAGGAGATTTTATTTCCACATATTTAGAACTGAAAAAAGCACATTCAAATGCCCTTGTCCATCTGTTTTTTAATTCCTTGTTAGCCCGCAATATAGTATTTTTCTATATATCAACATCTTAGCTGTAGCTAAACACTCCAAGCTACCTAAAATAACTTGTCAATCTTATCCACTTGTCGAACTTGGATAACCTAATTGAAATAGTGCCCTCTATGTAGAGTTTTAATGCAAGATACATGACACTCATCTCCGAATTAAGAATTCCAATAGAATGGCCGGTGGAAATGCTCCAGGTGTACAAAGATGGCTCAGTCCAGGCTAAGTGATATCAGCGAACAGCTTAGACTTTGTTCTAAACGAGAGAAATTGAGACAACGAACTTCCTTAGATTTTTCTCTAACTAGCATCCATCTCCTTCCACCTACCCTTCATGGTGAAGCTATCTATCCTAAACGCTGCAATATGCTTTACAAACCTTTGTTCTTGCTAAACCATTTCCTGATACAAATCCTACGACTGACCAGCCGAAAGACAGTGCTGATACCGACACGTTGGGCACTGTGGCATTGGGTGTCCCTTTCCTGGCTGCTCGCCTTGGTGCGGTGCCGCCGCCCCAGTCGGCCTGCAGCCACAAGGCATATCAAACATACAATGTATTTCGATGATTTCTTTCTCATTTTGGTTAGAAGTTTGGTAACCTTGAGAGCACTTGTGAACTGAAGCTGATGGCGAGCAATCCTTCTCTCCGCCCTTTGTTTCGTCTGCCTCAGGCATACGAAAACGTACCAGTACCGATTCCCATTGTTTCTATAGCTCAAGAACAGGAGTTATCAGTGAAAGGAAATTTCTACCGTGTCTGATGTCAGAGGCCACTTGTTCTTCTGTGATCTTGAGGCACTTGTAATTTATATACGACCTTCATATATCGGCGACAGTCACGAATCTAATAATCAGTCATCTATTGAATCTACCGAATATACCAAACCAATCACTCTCTATCCTCCCTCACTAAGTTCCGGTAAGGGTTACTGGGATCATTTTCCTCCTCCTCAATTGAGGGAATCGTCTTCTTCACACGGCAGGGAATGCCAACTCCCACCGAATAGGGCGGAATATCCTTAGTGACAATCGACCCAGCCCCAATTGTGGATCCCTTCCCAATGCGCACACCAGGCAGAATCACAACATTCGCCCCAATCCAGCAGTCATCCTCAATGAAGATAGGATGGCCGAATTCGACAAACTTCCGCCGAGAAAGCACACTGGTGTCGTGGCCGGCTGTGATAATGCTAACATTCGTGCCGATCTGTACTCGGTCCCCGATTACAACTAGACTGGTGTCTAGAACTGTTAGGCTGTGGGGTTGGATTGTGTTAGTTTTTGTTTTATTTTGAAGGTAGGTGGTTCTGGTGGGTGGGATTTGTGATTGGTAACGCACTTCCAATTGACGAAGCAATCGCTTCCAATAATAAGGTTAGACCCGTAGTCGGGTCTGAAGGGGGGTTCGATGAAAGTCCCGTCTCCAACTCGGCCGACGAGTGCCCGTAGTCGTTCCATTCGCTTGTCTGCGATCTGGTCATAGGGGACTGTCTTGGTGTCTAGGTTGTTGTAGTCGTCTGTTAAGCCACGGCAGCGGTGGCGAGCTTCTAGGAGCTTTGGGGTGTTGGGGTTGTACCTGGCTTCGTTAGCTTCCGTTCACCGTTCGAGTTTCCGACAGGGGATTCGATGTTTAGAACTAGGTTGGGATCAAACATACATCATTCCTGAGATCATGCATTCATATTGTTCGCACATGGGGACACCGTTTAATCCACGGGCCATCTCGATGATCTCGGGGCGTTTCTCTGTGGCTGCCATTTTTGTCTATCTGTATTGAGGATGATATTTGTCTAAGAGTTAAGAATGAAAGAGCAGAGATTGAGATAGGTAGGATTGAGTAAATCGGCTATGCAATGACAAAAAGTCCAGAATATATAAGCTCAACACAAACCGAACACCTGTTATTTAGGCGGTCATATAATTAGCACATTCATTCCTGATATGCTCCACACCTGTTGAAAACGTACTGGGTCCAATTGTTGAAGTGGGTGACTGTTTCAGAGTGGATGTGCTGTAGTTGGATATAATGAAGCCACGGTCAAGACTCAAGACCCCGCGGAAACTACGTCAAGGACGCATCCTCCGACATTTTCCCGACGCCCAAACTCCCCTGCCTAATTTGGTAAAATAGCCAGCTACTGTGGGGTCTGGGAGTCATGTGAGGGGGCGGGGATAATCTGCCGGGTCTCCACTCCTGCCGATGAGCTAACCACATTGGGTCTTTTAATAGCCGCGCTTATCGGCCTTATCGGGCTGGACTAACTGGATTTGGTGGTTGGATTGGAAGAGGTCAAGTATGCCCGTCATACAATTTAAACAATGGCCGGTTTTACATGTCGTCAGAACGGGCGACGTATGAAGCACTTGGAAGAAAAAGGGGGATATTTCTTTCACCCATTCGGTGGATATCTTTCTAGGAGATGGAAATCAAGTTTCACGTATAACAAGTGCTCGTTTGACCGCAATAACGCTCTGATAGCTACTTACTATTATCGGACAACAAGGACAAGGCTCTACCCTACTGAGCGCCCATATTTAGTCCCGTAAAACTAAATCCTGGCTTTGACAGGCTCATTACGGGCGCTCTTTAGTTCCCTGATAATCTGCAATGCAGCCTGAGATCCCTGCTCGAGCGCACCGTCAATGGATGCCCGCCAACCATGGGCCCAGTCCGCAGAAGCAAAGAAAATATGTCCATGGCGGCTTTGTAACTCTTCCTGATATTTCGACATGAACTCGGGAGGCCACCAAGCGGGGCCACCTTGAGACCAGGGATCGGTGTTCCAGTTGTGGAATACCTGTGCGTGTGTCAGTAAACTGCAAGTCTATAAATCGGTCACGAAGACAATACCATCTTTTCCACTTCCATAGGATGCAGCTTTTGAAAAGCATCAATGGTCTTCTCTGGATCCCGCTCAGGGACAAACACGTCTCGTTCGTCTTTACCGAAGCCCACTATATGTGCATTGCCATTGGGCGTTACCCCGTCCCCGTAGCCGAACATCAGAAGGTTTGGATATCGCATGCCGTTCCACGAGGTTAAGCCCGATCCCTTCACATCTGCGTGAATCTTGGTCATGTAATTGACGTGTCCGATTGCAATTGCTTGCTGGCGTGTAGGAGAAAGAGGTGGAGTGAAGGAGATGGTGTGCAGCACATTAAGTGGAATAGTGCTCACCACGCGACGGGCTCGATACTGCCTGCCTCCTGCCGTGATTACTTTTACTAAGTTGGCCTCATCGACGATGGACTTGATGGGCGTCTTAAAAGCGTATTGCAGGCCGTTGTCCACGGCATCCTGAAACATAGCACCAGCAAGGGCCGACTGGCCTTGACGAAGCTTGAATGTGGTCCAAATCGGCGTGAAATTGTCTGGGTTGTATGACATCAGGGCATGGGAGCGGATCATGTCCCACAGGCTTGAGTTCTCCATACTACCACCGGAGATGTGGAGCAGCAATGCGGTAAGAATTCCTGCCTCTTCGGGCGTCAATAAGTGCTTGATCTCTTCGAACCGGTCGCGACAGGTGACCTTGTCGTAGCGTTCCACGTCAAGTCGATTAACCAGAATGTTATCCAGCTGGGCGTGCGGTAATGGACAGATTGCGCGGCAGTTTTGTCCATCTACATTGACGAAGATGTTCCACGCTCGCGCAGTGATCTCACCTGCTTCCTCGTGAGGGAGCTTTCGTGGGGTTGCCCCTAGGTGGATGATTCGTTAGAGATATCCAAGAGATTATGGAGTGGATAAGACGCCGTGTACCTGGAACGTTGATTGTGTAGTAGTCGTTGGCATATTGTCGATGGTGGGTAAGGATAAGGTCTCTATCCAACTTATACCGCGTCATCTCTTTGAATAGATATGCCATATGGTGTGTTACCCATGTTCCTCCCATCTCATATAGAAAGCCTTTGGCGAGTCAGTCATGCCACAAAATTTGATCTGAAGGACTAGAGAAGTTAGACACTTACCGTCGGACTCGACTGTATAGGTTCGTCCACCGACACGATCACGGGCCTCAAGCATCAAGACCGAGAGGCCTATAAGACATGAGCCTAGATTTCTGTAAACGACAGAACAGTGACTTACCACAGTCCGTCATGTCACGAGCAGCCATCAAACCACTGTAGCCAGCGCCGATGACAATGGCATCGTAGATGTAGTCCGCAGGGGCAGTCCGTCTCTCAGGAGGCTCCACAACTCCTTCGCAATGGAGATTGCCCTTCCTGACACCAGTATCTTTCCTCCACATATAACCATCCTGAGTTTTCTTCATCCTGAGTAGTGCTACCTTTGTTCTTAGTGAACCACAAAGGTCACCAGACACCTATGTTGATGACAGGGGAAACGATGAATTATATATGATGTTTTTTCAGCTTGACTTCAATTACTCTGTCATGTCAATAGGGAGAGACTATAACAAAGTTAAGTTGTACACTGCATTTTTATAAGTTTAGCCGTTCAGTCCATGACTAGGAATATGTCCTGAAACGGAAATCATTGCGTTGGTCATCCATGTCAATGTGAAAGGCCCCTGGCCTGATCAGCAATGAATTAGGAGATAGAATTAGGGAAGCCATCCGCGTGATTCCGTGGGTACAGCAATCTGCCTAATTAGGAAGGTGGGTGTTCATATAAGACTTTTATTGCTTATCCTGTGGGACGAGGTGAAGGCTGCAACGAGAGAGTCCGGACCAGCAGAATGCGGGTCAATGTGACGATTTCCTACTTGTCACAAAAGTACAGCAATAGACGCAGTTGAAGTTGATTGAATGCTCTCTGCTCGCACTTTCCTTTAGCTAAACCTATCATCGATATGTAGTTTTTGGATCATTCCGAAGCTCTGCATATCTCTTTCCACAACAAAGCCACGTTACCATCTCGATTTCACTGGAAATAGTACGAGAAGAATAAACATACATAATCATTGAAACCAAGCTCATTACCATGGAATCCTCATCTGAAATGGTCCTCAACTGCAGGGGACTTGATATATCTCCCGTCTGACATGGTATACAAAAAGAAATCTATGCTATAACTATTGGAACCCCAATCTACACATTCAGCTCTCCGTGTATAAATTTCCTCGCACATACTTGAGACCTGTATCACAACCCACAGTAACAACCGTTTTCCCAGGACCTAGCTCCTTGGCCAATTGTAGTGCCGCAACAACATTGAGACCTGAAGAGGTACCAACAAGAAGACCCTCCTCCTTGGCCAATCGTCGACACATGGCACGGCCTTCGCCTTCTTCAATCGCCCGTGCTTCATCATACCAGTCTTTGTTCAGTAGAGGAGGGGGGAATCCGATACCAATGCCCTCGACCGAGTGTTCACCACCATAGCCCTTTGTCAGAGCCGGAGCAGAGGCAGGCTCTAGCACAGCTACATGGCAAGCAGGCCATTTTTCTTTAAGCGTTCTGGCAACTCCCATCACCATCCCTGCTCCTCCGATCGCTCCACAGAAGGCGTCAATTCTATCGGGAACCTGTTCCAGCACCTCGTGCCCAA
This sequence comes from Aspergillus pseudotamarii, assembly GCF_009193445.1. NCBI lineage: Eukaryota > Fungi > Ascomycota > Eurotiomycetes > Eurotiales > Aspergillaceae > Aspergillus > Aspergillus pseudotamarii. The sequence goes on along the minus strand of NW_022475035.1, from coordinate 134,820 downwards.
GCGTCGCATAGCCAGGTAAGACATCAGGATTTCTGAACTGGTCGGCATAATAATAATCGCTGCCCTGGGAGGATATCTGCCGTGCGCGCTCACGCATGGCAGGAATCAGCTGCGGTGTGATCTTTCCATTCGCACTCGGAACAATATCCAGCTGCGCCCCAAATGCCGTCATGGTATTGAGCTTTTCGACCGCGAAGGCATCCGAGGATACAACGCGAAAGTTATATCCCTTAAGTGCGCAGACAAAGGCGAAGGAAGAGCCGGTGCTACCGCCTGTGGCTTCAACCACCGTCATTCCGCGATGAAGCTCATTGCGGCGCTCAGCCTCCTCCACAACTGAGAGGGCCATGCGATCTTTGTATGATCCCGTGGGGTTCAGGCTCTCCAGCTTTAAAAACACACGAGCACAACCCGGCGGAACAACGCGGGTCAGCTGGACACATGGTGTGTTTCCAATAGCGCCCAGCGCACTGTCAACACTTGGTAGAGTGGGCATGATATTCTGATGAGGAAACCGAGTGAATGCGCAAATTTGAGTAACCTGGGCCGATGCCAGAAAGAGAACGGATGTAAAGAAGTCGCAAGCGAAAATCAGTCGGTCGGTATCGACTGTATGAAAAGCACGAGTGTGAATTGGGGACTTGAGAGGCTATATGAGAATTGTTGCCCAAGAAATGCAGTCCCCAACTAGACAATTCGTAGCATGGCTTTACATGGATCCCACTTGCCGGTGAACTCGTACCCCCACATCAGGCTGAGTTCCCGAGGTGGCTCACATCAAGGCTTTCTGTGCTGTTTCCGAACATAATGGCATCAAACGCCTCTATCTTCTTGTCATACGGCTTCACCGGTAGCCACTCATCAGACGGCTAAGGTCTCGAAATGGCTGTCCTTTTTCACACCTCCATAATGCCAAGACACTACTGAAGATCTGAAGAAACAGCAAATCTTGGCATTATGGAGTACTCCAAGAGCACTGAAGAAGCTCTATGGAAATTGTGGAGTCAAGCCTGAACTTGCGAACCATGGCATGGAATTTATTAAACCATATTGTCATTCAACTGTATGCGTATACTCAGATAGGGACAATTGGGGGCTGGCGAGTGATAAGCTGCCCCTGAGATTGTTTCCTTAGTATTCCTACTCTTCAGTCATTCTACCTAAGTTTTTCCGTCACACTGGAATTGGGTAGCAGGCAAGAGTTTGGGGCAGCTTTGAACATAGGTAGGATGTGCCCCAACTACTATGGCTTCGTCATTAAGAAACCACCGCTTGTCTATGTTGATATCAGTAAAGAACTCCATAAATTGGACCGCGGAGCGTAGTCAATTAGAACAGGCTCCACGAGACTAGCGGACGACATCCTAGATAGTATTCTGTTTTAGTCTGTAGAGTACTTATTCTACGCGATAGTTACATCGTCTTCGCGCCCAAAGTAAGTACTAATGAGTTCCATACACTTCACACGTTATTACTGGTTATGGTTGATAGCCAGAATCCAAGTATACCCTACAGTTTCTACTCCGATGGGATATTGTTACAATGAAAAAAGACATCTCCAAAATACCAAGACAGAGCTTATTTGCTGAGATCTTTGTAAGCTATTCAATGCTAGTGGGGATGAATCATGATGTCAAAGAGCCTTAACCGATTTTTTAATACTGATTATCAACGAATAGGCTTCCGACTACCAGAGAATATATTTTGTTAAGCAAGTAATCTCTAAACCCGAAACTAGATCAGACATACACCAGATATGGTAAGTAATTCTGCATTACTGCATAGCGTAGTCGAATGAGTAGGCTCCTAGTCTTCAGGGAGGAAAAAAAAAAAAAAGTGTGCTGGTAATATCCGATATTCCTCCTATACACTACACAGGTCACTCGGGATTTGCTACACCATTCTAGTCCTACAGAGGCGATCCAGAGCGAGGGTAACTAAACCTGGTTAATAGAAATTTTCATGTATTCTTGTATAGTTTCCTTGTAACAAAACCTGGAAAATGAGAACCTCCGTCGTTATTCGACCAGGGTGGAGATGCGCCCTCCACCGACATGTTTTCGAATCCCGGTAGCTCGGGCCGTGACCCCGGAGTGTGTTCAGCGTTAGCCCTAATCTTAGCCGGAGATCGTTCTGAGCTCCCCGAATCTACTATCTATATTCAGATCAACTATCAACTATGGCTAAATCACATAAGTATGCTGGTCCTTGCGTCAGCAAGATTAAGCATTATCTGAGCAATTATAACACCTCGTTTTAATACAAGATGACGGAAGGTCCACTTGGTATACTCACCTTGAAAACTTTCAACGTATCCTTTGCCAAACGAGGCAAGCAGCAAAACCACCGTTCGAGACGTTACCCCCAATGGCGATTAGGGATGGATTTATGTTGCCTGTATCTAATTGATCAATGCTCATGCTTGGGACATCAATAGCGTGAGTGTACACTCAATTCTTTACGTGTGCTTTGCAGACTTTTCTCTCGTTGTCGGCTTGTTCATCAGGGATCTTCCGGGTCTCTTCTTGTCGCCGAGGTTTCACGACTACATCAAACGATCAACGGACTGAATATCTGCTAGATGATCTTGGTGAGTCCGATCACGGGTAGATAAGCTTCTCCACGTCAATCCCACGGCTTTCCTTCTCTATTGTACTCCAAGCAGCATGGACCAGTTTGCAAGTTCAACAGCCTAGTTCTGCGAGAGCCCAGCGGGAATGAATATCTATATGTACAGGTATTCACTGGTGCACGTTATGTGACCGCCTCACTGTGTTTGCTCGTTCTGTGTTGGCGGATAATTGATTACATGAATAGAATTTCTTCTTGGGTTCGCCAAAGTCTGAAAAGAACATAGTCCGCCGTGTCTACTTAATTTGAGTAGACTCGGGCATCCATATCGATCAGTACTCGGTATTGTGGTAGGGCTGGAGGCCTCGCATTCAGAACACACGGCTGCGGTAGATATAGCGCCACACTAAGGCATCAAGCCAAGGATGCCAAGGAGTACCTGCCGACTCGCTTAGATGGGCAGCTCGGCTACCAAACGATTAATCATATTGATTAACCAACTAGAGACTAGAGACTCTCCTGCGTGAATTATTTGTAAGCCCTCAACGAGTGTACCCGCTCCATATACTGTGACGTGGCTGGTCATTAGCATATACTTATTACCCCGGGAAGTACTAGGCCCACTACCTTAACATATTTCAGAACTTTACCACCACCGCACACATCATCACCGGAGTCTTGCCACGCTGACCAAGATTCCTACAACACAAGTAATATGGCCGACCAGAATACCTCAAACACGCAGCCCAACAGGGCCCAAATTCGTGTGGAACCCATCACCAACCCGGAAGACTTCAACCGGTTCTTTGAGCTTGCTGCCCTCACCTTCGGCCATCAGGTCCACGATGGTGTCTGGTGCGCCATGAATCCGAGCTGGGATACGCCTGAGGGTTGTGCGAGCGGGAGTGCCCGTCTTTCTGCGCGCTGGTCCACCATCACCAGAGACCGACATGGCAACCCCAACACCATCTTTCTCAAGGCTGTTCTCGGAGACGGCTCCGGGGATGAGGGAAAGATTGTCGGCGCGGCCATTTGGGAGCAGGCTTCCATGGTGGATGGGTACGGTCAAGCCCCTGCAATCAACATGGACAGTACGCAGCTGGAAGCCCTGTACCCCAATCAACCGGACGAACAGCGGTATCTTCGGCAGGTTGACCACTCACTCCGCCGGCGTCGCTTAGAGGTAGTCCGTGAGATTGCGACGAGTTCGTCCCCAGCAGTGATGGTATTGGACTTATGTGTGGTCGACCCAGCGTGCCAGCGGCTTGGAATTGCTACACGACTGGTAGAATGGGGTCTTCGTGAAGCGAAAGCACGTGGTGGCTTGGAGGCTGTGTTGGAAGCTTCGAGCATGGGGCGGCATGTTTATAGGAAGCTAGGGTTTGAACAAGAGGGGGGTGAGTTTCTTTACGACGTGGATGAGGAGTTTCGGCATCGTGAGCAGCCGTCGAATGTATTTATGCGTACCGGTAGACCGGTAGCATGATGGGTTTGATTGCGAGGAAGCCTTTTCTGTTGTTACTTTTCCCTGGGATATCCATAGGAGTTGAAAATGGTACAGCAGTGTCACTAATTGATACGCATTGGGCCACCGTGCAAAGTTATCATATCAGCTTTGCAGGTATTCCAACAAACCCATCTGTATTGACTGTGACGATGTACTTGAGCCTTCACATAACACAGGACCAGAGCGGGCTGAAATAACGTATTGCAATGACCACAATTGTCCTATTATCTAGAGCCTTAAAGACTCAGGTTATTGAGTCAAACCCAAAACGCAGATTTTGATTTTCAGAAGATCTAGGAAATAAGTCAAAAAGAGTTTATAAAAGCTAACCTCACCCGGTTGTGCGTTAGATTGCAAATTATGGGGAGCTGGAGGACTAGGGCCGGGTCATTCCTCATCAGCTATCGCGGGGGTGATTCTCGACGCGTCGGTTATGTGAGTGCCGGTTTTTGGGCTGGAATCACTCTTGGGCGATTTCTGATTGTGTATCCTGCCCATCGAATTGGAGAGAAAATTGTCGTTGGGTTACTGGTTGTCGGAGCGATCGCCTTTCAACTCATGACCTGGCTAATCCCAAATATTATCGGTGAAGCTGTGTCTGTAGCGATCCTGGGCTTGATTATTGGGTCCCTTATATCCATGCTCTACGGCGGTTTTCGCGAAGCTCTTACCCCGAAGCATGCAACTTGTAAGCCTGAGCTTCATCAGTGCCCTTGGGAGCAGTGACGGGGCTGTTTTCCCTTTCCTGACTGGTATTTTTGCACAGAATATGGGCACAATGGTGCTGCATCCAATCTGTCTTGTGTTGTATGCGGTGATGATTATTAGTTGGTGCTCCTTACCGTCGATCTCGAAGCGGTCAGGGTAAAATTGCTTAAATAAATAATATAAGCCAGTATGGTCGGGACTTAGGTGTTGATATATAACCGTTAATCCCAACCCGGACAAGGAAGAATGTGCGGTTTACTAACGACTAGTGTGGGGAATATAAAGGCTCCAGTTTTCTTCCTTCCCCATAGGGAAATTCAAACACTACTTAGTATTTATTGCATATCGGCGTGGTAAGACTCAACACTAAGCAACTTGTCTTATATGTACCATGGGAGGCGAGATCCGCACTTTCTTCAATATCTCTAAATATTTTACTTCTAACTATATGCGCTTGAAAACAACGAGAAGCAGCCATGCCGGCATCGCCCTTCTTTAACTTACTAAACGCTCTTGAGTCGATTAACGATGCTGAAAAGTACTCTGCTTTCCACATCATCAACACTGGATATAAGGCATCCATAGACGGGAATTCCCACATCACAGCTGACATTCTGATTCCACACACCTTGCGGGATACCCAATACCAAGGGCCCCGGCCGGTGATTGTGAGAATCCATGGGGGCTTTCTTGTACGTTATCGTGGAGGCTATTTTCGAACCAATACTAAACTATTGGCAGGTAACGGGATCAAGCTTGTACCCACCGTGGTTCAGCAGCTGGATCCTCGAATATGCGTTACTAAACAACGCCATCATCATCTCCCCTAACTACAGGCTTCTCCCCGAAGTGAGTGGAAAAGATATTCTAGATGACATGAATGACTTTTGGCACTGGCTCCACAGCGGATCGGTAGATCCCATTATTTGGGGTGCTGGATACCAAGGTATAACGTTAAACCAGTCTTCAGTCTTGGTGGTTGGTGAGAGTGCTGGTACAAGATAGACCCTTTTACTTTTCCCTCTTGGCTTCGATTGCGGATCTGACGCCCCGTATTCTAGGAGGCTACCTAGCTATTCAATTGGCAATCACTTACCCGTCGAAGATACGTGGGGTCATTGCAGCCTACCCCATGGTGGATTTACGATCCAAGTTCTATACAGAGGCATACTCCAAGCCGATTGTCGGAGTGCCCAATGTCCCAGTCAACTTGCTCGACGATCATCTGGCCATGATGGCAACCAGGCAAAATAGCCGAACTAAATGGATTACAGCAGCTGATCCGCCAAATCGGCTAGAGCTGGCATTTTCGACTGTCCAGAATGGCAAATTTCTGGATGTTTTCGGTTCCAAAGATAGAGAGCTTTTTCCGATCGAGAGACTCCAGAATCTAATCTCGACAGGCGTAAATCTACAATTACCACCGATGTTTATCTTTCATGGAGAACAGGATTCCGCAGTTCCGGTAGATAGTTCAAAGAAATTTGTACGGTTCCTGCGGGAGAAGCTGCCGCATGCTCGTGTTATGTTTTACACTCAAGATGGGGATCATGGCTTTGATGCAGATGCAACGTTGCAGACTCCGTGGCTAAGGGATGGATTGGAGAGAATTTCCAAAGTGTGGCTAGAATCTCCCAGCTCTAATCTTTAATATGACACACTCTTTGTAGTTACAGTCCACTATTAGCATAATCCTGACATTGTACGCATGGCATTCTTTCCCCCCCCCCCCTCCTTCATCATTTCTCATGTGGAGTATGAAGAGACACTATAAGGCAAGGTTTCTGATCAGCGTAGCAATAATATCCCTTGAAGGGGTCCATATCCACTAATGTCCGAAGTTTTCCCGCCACGCGTGGAGATACGCTTAGTTCCCCGATTTGGCAAAACCCTCAACTTCCCGATTCAGCAATGCACTTTAGCCATTTTATACCATCTTTCTACAGATATTGCTGAGTCCCCTCACTGAGGCGGGGTTGATAGTGTCGTCAGAGCTTGATATCAAACTGATAAGAGAGGTATATAGCACCTACAGTATTCCTCACTTCTCACTATCTCCATACTTCCTATACAATCATCTCAAGTTTTGTACAGCAATTCCAAGTCTTATCTTCACATCAAAATGATCACCGATTTCTCTGGCGTATCCCTCAAGGGCAAAACTGCCATTGTAACAGGTGCTTCTCGGTGAGGAAGAAACATGATCCTTCAATTGCATGGACCATATCCTAACTATATAATATAGAGGTCTGGGGGCCGGCATTGCCCTCCTCCTCGCCAAGCGCGGTGCCAATGTCGTCGTCAACTACGTCTCAGACGGGAGTGCGAAGCGCGCCCAAGAGGTAGTAGACCAGATCAACAACCAGATCGGCACGAAAGCCATCCTTTGCCGTGCGGATGTTAGCAAGCTAGAGGAAATCCCATTGCTTGTTGACGCGGCGTTGAAAATCAGTGAAACTGGAAAGATTGAGATTTTGATTCATAAGTCCGTCATTCCACGGTCTCATCTTTCTTACACTATGCTAACGTAGAAGGATAAAAGTGCCGCGCAAGGTCTGGAAGCAAACCTCGTCGATACCACGCCGGAATTCTATGAGACGCACTTCAACTGTAATGTTCGCGGTCCGATCTTCCTGACCAAGGCTGTCGTCCCGCATATTGCTAAGGGTGGGAGGATTGTGTTTATCTCGTCCGCTGGTGCGAGACTAGGTGTTGCGGGTCAGACTGTCTACGCTGCTACCAAGGCGGCGGATGAGGCTTTGGTGCGCGTCTGGGCTAAGGAGCTCGGCCAGTCGCATAATATTACTGTGAACTGTGTTAACCCGGGCCCTATTGCTACTGGTATGTACTTGTGTTGGGTTTGAGCGCTTTTCTTAATCCACTTTTATACTGATGTCTCCCAGATCAATGGTTCCAGAGTGATGAGCAGTTCCTGAAAGACATGCAGCCGTTGATTGAGTCGACTCCGGCTGCAGCTAGGGTGGGTGAGGTGGATGATGTTGCGCCCCTGGTGGCATTCCTTTGTAGTGATGATGCCCGCTGGACTACAGGTGCATGCTTGTCAGCTAATGGTGGTCTCTATAATTAGTTCTGTCCCTATGTTAAGAGTATTTGGTAGTCAATGTGCCAATTTCATCACTGTTCAATTGTTTCCAAGCCTAGTGTATAGCTTCTACCACTTTGATGATGCTGGTATACATCTTCCCACAATATCTATCCAAGTTAAAAAAATTTAGTTCAGTGTGATGAAAATACCGGTGCAAATGGTTCGTGAAGCCCAACTAAGAAGATGACAAGTGACGCCTGGCAATTGTATCACTACCACGACTAAGTAAAAGCCTCGTATCTAAGAGAATACTTATGACCGACTAGTACTCGGAATCAGCAACTACAAGACAAGAGAATATCGACTTCAATACACACATAATCACATATCCAAACCCCGAAACCACAAAGCCATATCCACAGCCTCAAACTCCCTAAGTATCATGATAAACAACCCCCTCCGCCGCAATCTCTGCCCTCATTCCCTTAACATTAATCTCCTTAACTATCACCGTACACCAGGTAGGGGTATGCCCAGGAACCATCCTCCGAAACACATTCTGCATAACCTCCTCATCCTCAACATGAACAAGATAGCTAATGAAGCGATAGCCCTGCGCAAGTCCCTGGTTTACACCGGCATTCTTCAATGCGGCATCAAGGCAAGTGAAGATGGCTTCGAATTCTGCTTCTGCTGTTTCGTGGACCAGGGCCCCGGTTTTGAGGTCGAGTCCGATATGGCCAGTAGTATAGACGAGAGACGTAGTAGACGATACGGGTACGGTGGCTGTGGTGGCGAGGGAGGCGGGTTTTAGACAGTCGCCTACTGGGCCGGGGAGGTTTTGGTATGTGGTTTTGGACATTATGTTTCTTATGGTAGAAATGTAGAAATCTTGAATGAGTGAACTACGGATCTGACTATACCAGACTATGTATGTATATAAAATGTATAGATTTATGTATACTGTCCTGGGTGATTTGTCACAAATGGGGGCAATGTAATTCAATTACCTAGTATGGAAGAAGGAAAATGCTGTCCAAGGCCAGAGAGGTCAAGGGGTATATCGAACAAATTTTTATTCTCATACTGATCTACAGCAAGGGCACAACTTAGGGTAATTGATTTGATGCAACAATTTGACTGGCTGCGGATACCCACTTACCTATTTAGGTAAAATAGCCAGCAGCATTGAAGTGGGCTTAGGCTCATCTCTGGCCCGGTAAAATGCCGCTGCTTGTTCACTGAGACATTATCTGGCACTGCGCTGGGTCGAACTAATCAGATCCACATCCAATCAAGGCATCTCTGAAATATTAATTGATGTACCTGCAGCGCTAGCTGAGGGGGCGAGGTTTCCCCATTTATCCAGCTCTAATGCATATCCTCCCTATGCCCGTGTCGGATGATAACGGCTTGACTATACCCTAGCAAACTAAGAGAAATTGTAATTTGAAGCTTTTCTGTGGCCCCGCTGTGGAGAGAAGGCAGAGCCTGCTGTCTGGATAACAGGCTATTTTGAGTTATACAGCGTAGAAATTATCATAAGGACTAGCGATGTAAGGTGTATACGTTGACCCTCGGTCGTCAAGGAAGAATACTTAATCGGCAAAAGCCGCTTCTGCCTTCCATTTTCTTACTACTTTCCAGAACCCAATAAAACTCCCAGAGAGGAAATTCCCTGGAATGGCTACCCAAGTTGGCAAGAGAACTAATTCCTTGGCCTTTGCCCGTACCGATTGCCATACGTGCACCTCCAAGGGCCAGAGATGTGATCGTCAACGACCTCAATGCACTACCTGCATCAGTCACGGTCGTAAATGTGGTGGGTTCGCGACGCCCCTCTCTTGGGATCATCGACGCACCCGCAACAGGGCATTAGGTAGCCAGGATAATTCAGGGGAGGATGCAGCCGTTACAACTCCCAAGATAGGAAATGCCCAGATAGGCAAAGACCCTCCGAGACATTTTAAGTTTGTTCTTGGTGGGAAAAGAGATCGGAGACGCCGGAAAGTGGTGCAGCCGCGAGATAACGCGCGTGCGGAGATCGAGACAAAGCCAGTCAAACCCCCGCAACCGGTAGATGTTGCCGATAATGATGTTTCTCCACCCGGTGATGATGAGTCTTCGTTTGATCTCGTGGCCTTTGCTCAATCGGAGCATGTGTTTGATCCCGCTAATTGTATGGTTGCCCATGGCCCAATGTCCACGTCACATCTGCGACTTCTGCGGTTCGTATCCATGATGCTAACAAGGTCTAGCTTTTTTTCAGCATGATACTATTGATATACCCACTCCACAAGACTACTTTGCGTCTTTACTACAACCCGGCTCGTCTGCCTTTCCACTTGAGACCCCGAGTATGATGGAGCGTACATCAGGGGAAGGACTCTCCGGCTTAGGACTAGGTGATGCATTTCAGGACGGTCTGTCTTTTATTTCCTCGGACATGGGTCCTGTAGAAGGATTGGTATCAACATTGCGCGCACCCACTTTGGAATCCGTAGGTGGAGCTGGGCCGGGCCCAAGCCAGCCTCTAGGCAATCCGCATGAGGCATTGTTGCAAATGTGTATGAGTGGGCCCTCCGAAAGCAAAGAATATTGAGGTCTGACATGTTTCCAGATGATACGGAATTCTGTGTCCTCCCCATTACATCCGATACAGCGCTGAACCCCTTTCGCTGTCGTGAGCCACTGTCCCAATGTTCAAGGCTCTTGTTCCATTCCATCCTGGCACTGTGCTGCCGCCATCTTAGCCAGATTACTGGAACACCATCCTCGGAAGAGCGAGAGCATCGTAACCAAGCGTTCAAGCTTCTCGAGAATGCACTCCAAAGTGATCAGCTCGCAAGGAGAGGGTTGACCTTGCTGGATCCACTTTTAGTTCTCTTCACACTTGATGTAAGTTGTCGCCAAATCTTCTCCGCTATTATCGGCATCTAATACAAAACTAACCTATGTGTTCTCAGTGTACCCTCTCTGCCTCCGGCCGATGGTCCACCTATCTAACTCGAGCACATTCCATCCTCGAAGCATGCGGGGGTCCGCCAGCCCTCGATAACGCGCGCATTCGATCTCAAGTGGCCATGATCCTGTGGTAAGCCAGCCCCTTCCACGCATAACATACTATATCTAATAAACCAGGCAGGTGGGACGCAACCCTAGCTCTAGTCTCTCGTCAAGGAACAGTGTTCTCCCAATCCTACCTCGACCACCTTATACACTCAGAGAAGAAAGACAGATGGTCATTCTACGATCTCACCGGCTGTCCAAGCGACCTAGTCGTGACCATCTTCAAACTAGCAGAACTAGCCCACCAAAGCACAATAGCCTCCACCATGAAATGGCTCACCTTCAACTTAGCCCCTATTGTCCAAATTGAAGAGCACCTTCGGTCTTGGACGCACTCCTTCTTCGCAGCACCGTCCTATAACCAGGCTAGTCCTAGTGTTGATGACGGTACTCGCACACCTCCACTCGATGAAGACACCTTCCACGCACACCAAGACCGCCATCACTGTGCCGAGGCGTGGCGCCATGCTCTTTTGCTTTATATCGAAAGGATATTCAGATGGGATCGAAATCAGATTCGCCCGTTGTCTATTCCTTGTCTTGCGAGATTGACTCTCAACCATGTGAGGTGTTGTAGACGGACGTCTCAGACGCAGAAACAGTTATTGTTACCAGTGTTTTTGGCTGGTAGCGAGACTGGGGACGAGGAGATGCGGGATCTGGCTAGGAGTTATTGTCGTTGGTGGGGGGAACGGAGTAGATATAATATGTTTCATTCGGTGCCGGTATTACTGGAGGATATCTGGGGTGGGGATAAATGGTGGGGAGATGTGGTGGATGAGAAGACTAAAGGCGCATCGACGGCCGAGGGGTCTAATGTGCAGTTTCTTTTTGGATAGCGTATATAGGAACAGAGCTTACTCTCCCCTGTTAAGGGATTTCAAGCCAGTAGGGAGGAAGAACGATATTCTCACTAGGTAATCATGGGGTCGAGAAACCGGAAGTGGAGTTGAAGCAGAAAGCTTGCCTCCAAAGTACATCTTTCATTGTCCCTGTATATAGTCTTCAATCTAGTATATTCTACCCTTCATTATTTGTTGTCTTATATCCCGTAAATTATTTCAACGCGTTACTAGCATTCAGCGCGTCCCAATCAATTTCCGGTCCTTTAAACTTATGCCTCCTTTCAATCCAGAGGACTAAGACAAGTCCAAATAAACCCGTGATGACCACCGAATTACTATAACCTTAGCCTCAGTCTCACAATTCAAACGTCACTCAGAGAAAAACTCACTAATTCATGCTCTCCAGAGTTGTAGGAACCGTAACTGGGAAACAAAAGAAGATCCCACTGATGATCAACCAAATAACCGAGAAAATATTCACCGCATACCCAATAACAGGCCCTAAGTCGAAATGTCGACGGGGTAGCTTATTACGTCCGCAAGTAGCTAGGATTCCTTGTGGGATAGTATACGTTATATTCAGCATGAGAATTGCCGTGTTAACGATAGAGTTGAATGCTGCGGTTGAGGCAATATAGAGGAGGCCGTATATTAGACAGAAACAGGCAGCTAATAGGGTAGTGCGAATAGGGATTTGGCGGACTGGGTCGATGTGGCTCCAATAAGAAGAGAACGGAAGACCATTCTTAGAATCAGAATACCGTTAGCTTGTTTCGTGGTTGCTCGGTCCCTTATTTGAGGTACTTACATCTCGTGAAAATGCCCATGCGATTCGACTGGAGGCGATCCATTGGCTGGGTACGCATGCTGTTTCGATTAGCTTGGATGTGTCCTCGTAATGATATGGTGAGGGGCCTTGGTACGGAACCATACTGTAGTAGAGTAGAGTTAGATACGCCTGCAGGATTGTAGTAGCGACCTTGTTCCCAGTTGCCTGATAGAAAATCTCCATGCTAGGCAAAAACGCTGTCTGCACCGCTTCGAGGTCGGTAATCACAGTAACCATGACCACAATCCAGGGTACAGCTGTCAAGACGCCAATGACCATAGTCATGTTGCTATCACATATTGTTAGACAGATCAAGAATATTCACGAAGGAGACCTACATAACTTGGGGCAGTTTCCTTCCGGGACTTGGCATCTCCTCGGCGATATGAGTGCATGCGCTTGTCGCAGCGAAGCAGTACTGGCCCACGCCAATACTCATGAGCCATGCCGGTCCATGACCCCATCCACTAGAACCACGGTATTCGACAATATTAGTCGAGCGATAGTGGTCTCGACCCATTGACAAGCATACTATTATCACCAGGAGGAGACCAACAACGGACAAATACATGGCCGTCTGCGTTAGCCGATCAATGTGCTTTTGTGGAACAGTGAAGATGGGAATGACTACAACGCTGTTAGTGTAGATCAAAAACCCCAACATATTGGGAGGTGAGCACAATGGATAAGAAAGAGTAGAAACGAACGTGTCAAAATCACCACAAGAACGTAGCATAGATACACCTGCCACTGTGTGCCAGCAAATTCTGGATACCAGAACTTCGCAATCCCAAAAGCCGATATAGCCGTGTATATAACCCCAGAGGCAGTGGTCACCCACCATGCCACCACGTTAAAAATGCCAACCGTGTAGGCGGCGAAGTTCTTCGAGAACTGTGGGGCAACAATATACGTGAAATGGTATTGACCCTGTGATTTTGGTGAGTTTGCCGTCACTAGGATGATTCGTATATCGTGATACAATTGCTATCGAGAGACCTACACCAGAAGAGGGAAGAGCAGAGCACAATTCGGCCAGCCCCAGAAGGACAATCCACTGGACTGCCGAGGCGATCATTAAGCCAAAAACAGCGGTTTGGCCGCCCCCATAACCGATGGCCATACCAAAGCAGGCGGCATAGGAAAGCCAGGAATCAATGATGCTAGAGACGGTTATTGCCTCCGCCCCATACTGAATGAAGGCCTTGCTTACCTATAGGCCAGGCCGATTGCTCCAACCCAGGAGAAGGACCGTTCTAGCTCAGCCACATGGCCTTGCGCCCTCAGGACAGCATCATCCAAGTCAAACACTTCACCGAAACCTTTCCCATCCTGGCTGGTAGGGGGAATGTGTTTTCCATCTGATTCGACTGAGTCTGACATGGTGATTTGGGTTCTTCCTTCGGAATTTCACATAGACATATGTAAACGAGGGAAAGGGTTATGGAGATTCTGTAGGCAGATACGTATATATATACGATATCGGCTAAACGCCACTCAAACCTAGACCCTGCGGCGTACGGCGACTAGCAGCGCCCTTGCTTCCGGATGAGCGGACAACGGATGAGCACCTCCGCGCAGATTAGAGGGGTCCATGACCATACTATCTCCTTGAACAATACTGTGTAACACGTCCAATACCTGTGAACGCGGAGTAAGGGAAGAGCTGCCAATCAGAAGGACGTTGAGTATCTGCAAGATAGACTAATTTGGGCTAAGGAAGCCGGCGAGTGCGGGGAAATTATGTTGAACGACTTCAGCTTGGTGGGTACCCTTCTGCCCTAGATTGACTTTATCAGCTCACTTGCTAGATAGGGAGAAGATACACACCCTTGATAAGAGCAACTCAAAACCATATTGGGCAGCTGTTATAGGGCCTGCGGATTTGTTTTACCTTTCTGTCTGGTTGAGGCGAGTAGAAGTGTTCTCATCCCTAGTATTACACTGCCCTTGACTGTAATAACTAAACTTGATTCGAGGGGAAAACAGGTGCATGATAAGGGTACTTACAACATAGTGACGTGGCTTAGGTACCTCCCTTCAGCTGTGGTAAAGAAATTAAAACATATTATCAAAGGAGTAAGTACTGTGCCCAGTAAATGCTTCTTGTGTAATCGTAGCTCTGCCACGGTAGGGATGATGGTCGCAATATATACTTGTGTTCAAGCCAAGAAGTTCCGTTAACATGGATATATGGCCTGATATATCAAACTTTGCTTTACTATGTCCTATTCGACATGGTCTTATGCTTTTGTCCGGACCTTAACGAGGGTCTCGTCATACCACGCCTTGTAGGCCCAGCCAAGCATTGGTCAGGCTCTTCTCGGGGAGTAAGCATTATATGTATTATCCTGAACCTAGCTCATGAGCCAATTACCATACAAACATTAGTCTACGAAAGGGATAGAGCATACTAACTAAAATACGGTTAAGTATCAAGATACCTAACGCATGAACTCAGAATTATCTGTTCAAAAAGAGCTAACATACAAGAGCAAAGCAGTACACAGACTTCAATCTTCGTTTGTACCAAGCCAATCAAGAATACTAAACGCCACAAACAAGGTCACAGCTTTGCCCTGCTCGCCAAAGCTTCCTCTACGAGGCTCACAGCAGCCTGGGCGCATCCATAGGATGACTGATATCCGGCTCCTCCCGCACCATAGTTGTGCACCACCCAAGTGTCTCCTATGCGTTCCTTCTCGATTCTTGTCCCATTCGCCCGCACGGGTCTCAGGCCCACGCCGTGTCGAATGATATCGAGGTGTTCAATTCCCTTCCCACCCGTAAGCTGAGGACACATTTTGACGGCACGTTTCATAATGCGCACAGCAAGATTGGGATCCGCCTGTGAATCCCAATTTCCCAACTGATACGAGCCACCCAAAATTGTACCGCCGCCAGCAGCGCGGGTCATAACATAGCATGCTTCACCATCGCCATCGTCAGTTCCAGAAACATCTAGCATCTTCCCAGCTTCATTTCGGACTATCACAATTTGCCCACGAGCGGGTACAACGGTCCTATCTTCGACTCCTCCCAGTTTGGAAGCCATAAGACCTGTACAGTTCACGACGAGATCAACCTTCTGACCGGGGTGAACAGATTGAGAGGCTGCGTCCGAGATATGGTTGAAAATAGCCCGTTTGAATACAACTCCATTTTTAAGACACTGGGATACGAGCCAGGGAAGGTATATCGCAGTGTTTATGCAGACAGACGTGAAGGCTGTCGCAGAGTCAAAACCAGGACCATGGCTGCTCTTGGGAAGAGCACGAAACTGATTGATTTAGCGTGAGATAGACAGCTTGGGACTCATACGTGAAGGTATCACTTACATTAGGAACAACGCCCTTGAACCACGGGCTGGGTGATAAAAGCTCTCCAAACCATTTTGCGGTTGTCGTACCAACATCCTTCGAGCGGCTGTGTATTTCGCATTCTACAATATTGTTAGTGGTTAGTCGCGAAACAAGTTCTTTCTCATTTACCTTGGAAGTGTATTCCGGCATCAGGGTGGTTACGCGCTAGATCCTCTAACACTGTCCATGTGTACCTATCCCAATCTGCAGCCTTGGTGCCACGAGTCGACATGCTGAGTATGGCTCTAGTGAGTAACGCGCCAGCAGTTTCTTCTTTCGATCCTACTCACGGCATATAATTCGCACCAGCCCACGGTGAAGCATATTCGATATCGTAATCCCCAGGCATATGTTTAGCCGCAACGACTATCTTGTATCCCGGAAGTCTGGACAGGAGAAGAGCAGTCGTAAGACCTGCAACTCCGGCACTGAGATCAATAGGAGTCAGATATAGCTGTGGCAGCCAGTACGCAGCATGTGGTTTGAAGGTCCCTCACCCGATAACTACCACATTCCTTTGTTCCATTGCGCCGTTCTCTTGCAAGGGGATATCAAATTAGATAGCTTGCTTATTGAGGCCTTGGGAAATCAATATATAGTTGTAGCCTTCTAATAAGAACGAACAATTCCAGTTCCCTCGAGGACTTGTAGGATAGGATCGTACAAACTTCGGTATACTACAAAGTACTCTAAATCACACAGTAAGAAGATTGCCTTCTCCCAAATGCTCTACCAAGCGGGAAATTGTTCCAGGTCTATTACCAGGTTTGGAAATCATACATAATCGTTCAATCATCGGGACCAAACTCAGTTTCCTCTTTAGGCAAGTTACCGGTTCTGGTCAAAGCGCCACGACTATGATTTCCATAGCCCTTATTATTGGTAATGAGAAATCCTACATTGCCTTTTTCAGATAGCTTGTTCCCCATATACTTAAAGACAGTGCTCTATCTAAAGATCTGGGAATATTCAAGTCAATCTTTCTTCTACTTTGTCTAGAGTTTCATACAACCCATCAATCTCACAATGGCCTCCATGCAAAAAGTCTTCGCTGGCTATGCCGCACGCCAAGCTGTCCTTGAGGCGAGCAACAACCCCTTCGCAAAGGGCATAGCTTGGATAGAAGGTGAATACGTGCCACTAGCCGAGGCCCGCATTCCACTCCTCGACCAAGGCTTCATGCACAGCGATCTGACCTACGACGTGCCGTCCGTCTGGGACGGGCGATTTTTCCGCCTCGATGATCATCTTACACGGCTCGAAGTTAGCTGCGACAAACTACGTTTGAAAGTACCTCTTCCGCGCGACGAGGTCAAGCGGATCCTAGTCGACATGGTCGCCAAGAGTGGCATCCGCGATGCCTTTGTGGAGTTGATCGTTACCCGGGGTCTGAAGGGCGTTCGCGGCACTAAGCCCGAGGACATCGTCAATCGGCTCTATATGTTTATTCAACCCTACGTTTGGGTTATGGAGCCCGAAGTGCAGCACACTGGTGGTAGTGCTATTGTGGCACGGACAGTGCGACGGGTCCCCCCAGGGGCTATTGATCCTACGATTAAGAACTTGCAGTGGGGAGATCTGGTTCGGGGTATGTTTGAGGCATCGGATCGAGGTGCGACGTATCCGTTTTTGACGGATGG
This sequence comes from Aspergillus pseudotamarii, assembly GCF_009193445.1. NCBI lineage: Eukaryota > Fungi > Ascomycota > Eurotiomycetes > Eurotiales > Aspergillaceae > Aspergillus > Aspergillus pseudotamarii. The sequence goes on along the minus strand of NW_022475035.1, from coordinate 117,243 downwards.
GGACGCGCATCTTACCGAAGGGTCTGGGTTCAATATTGTCCTCGTCAAGGATGGGGTCTTGTATACCCCGGACCGTGGTGTGTTGCAGGGCATTACCCGCAAGAGTGTGTTTGATGCTGCGCGTGCCTGTGGAATTGAAGTGCGTCTCGAATTCGTGCCTGTGGAGTTGGCATACAATGCCGATGAGATCTTCATGTCCACTACCGCTGGAGGTATTATGCCCATTACCTCTCTGGATGGGAAACCGGTGAATGGAGGACAGGTTGGCCCGGTTACCAAGGCAATTTGGGATACATATTGGGCTATGCACTATGACCCCGTCTACAGCTTCCAGATCGACTATGATGGTGTTCAGAAATCTGATGTGAACGGGCTTGGAAAGCTTTAAATATTGCTTAGTGTTCACAGGGCATGGAATTTACTGTTCTTAATTCGCTTTTTATATGTTATGATCGATGAATAGCAGCAGATATATATATATTAAATTAAAGAAAATAGCCATTTAAAGCTTGCTCTATGACACTACTACTAGTCCTCGTATTATTTCATCGCCCGCTAAGTTGATGGCTTTCATGAATGCATTGAAACAAGTATGTATTGGAAAAGCTCTCGAACACCGAGTTAATGATATGGTAATATAGCCAAGTATAAACACAACACCAAATACTTTCACGCCGGGCTCGAAATTAACGCAAGTCTATAGATATAAGTTGTCATACCTTCTATCAAATCACGTTCTTTAAGGACAGTGTTTTTTCCTTTACGCCTTTCCGGATTTCAACTCATTATATATCATCTTCTCCACCTCCTCCATGCACCCCAACACTTCGAGATCTATCGTTATAGCAGTTAGCAAGCTATAGTTTTCATCCTGTAATCTGTACATACCTCCGTATGGAAGAATCTGAGATGCAATGATAGCCCCAACACCATTCTCTTGATCCGCAAACCAGAACAAATTTGCTAATCCTTCCCAAGAAGCAGATCCCGCTGCCCTACCTGTTGGGCTTTTGCGATGGCTGATGGAGAAGGACAACCCCCAGCCCTCGGTCAGGTCATCATCACAGGGTACCAAAGGGCAAGGGTTCGCAAGAAGCGGCTTTCCCGATGGTGTGTATTCGTTACAATACCGAGGCATATCTGGAATTTGATCGGTGAACATCTCTATACTCGACTTGTTAACTTGCTAGGTGACGTGGCTGGGTAGGCAGGGGCCTTTCTTGCCTTTTACTGTTTCTGGCTTCAGGAGCTGGGTTCCTGTTTTGGGATCTGTGCCGTCGTTTAGAAGTGTTGCGATGATCTCTGTGATATTCTATGTCAGTCCCATGAGTGTACATATGTATAGATACTAAGGGACTACTTGGGAACATACTGCAATACTCAACGGGTTTCCCAAAACAGCCTGCACCTCCCATGCAGAACCTCTGCTTTTCCATTCCAGGCTTGCACGGGAGAAGAGGATATCGATAAAGATGGTCAGTGACACTTAATTCACCATCCTTATCTCGTTGATGCATGTAAGCCAGGTTCATTTTCATTTCCATAGAGGGGAAGAAAGTGATCGATTCAATCCCAAGAGGTCGCAGAATGAACTGCTGAAAATACTCTTCCAGAGATAAACTGCTGGCACGTTCCACGAGCACACCAGCCCAATCAAGCCCGACGCCATACTGGAACTTCGTTCCTGGTTGGTTGACTAATGGCCGGTACAAAACGTCCGACTCGTGGCCGGAAAAATCGTCCAAGCCGAGTGGGCGGGACCAGTCGCGAAGCTTCAGATCCTCAAAGGCGTAGCCAAAGCCAGCTATACATGGCGGGCATCAGCGAAGGGAAAAGCCAGCATTATTCAAAGAAGCTGTGTAAGGGATGAGGAAAGCCTTACAGGTATGATTCAAGAGCATTCGAAGTGTGATACCGCGGTCTCTTGGCACCAAATGAAAGCTGCCATCAGTCTCCTGCTCAAGGACTTGGACATCCTCCAACTCTGGAGCGAGCGATTGGACCTGTTCAACATCATCGAGAGCCAGCTTGCCCTGCTCGACCATTTGCATGCAAGCTATGCTGGTTAACAGCTTTGTGCAGGAAGCAATCCAGAACACTGTATCTAAGGACATCGATTCTGGGCAGTCAATTCCGCGCTTCCCTGAAGCATGGCTGAAAAAGACGTCACCCTCACGGTTTACAGCGCAATAGACGAGACCAGGAATTCTTGGTGTTGGGCCCGATGTCGTCGCATCTAACGTCCCACGGAGGACAGATGCGGTTTCCTGCGACAGGCTGGTAGTCATTGCGCTGGTTATTGAATAATAATTTTCTTCTAGGAGTTGTTCTCTCAATTAGTGGCTCTCTGGAAGTAGTAAATTAGTATATAGAGACAATGCGCCGGAAGTGTATCCTTTCGTATAACCGTATGTTCGGATGTACTTACGTCAATGCGCAGTGGGCTACAATTTGCACGAGTGGGATGTTGCTAGCTCTACGGGAAGAATAAGCCCCGCTATAATATGAGGGACAGTCTTCAAAGTAGACTCATTAGGAAACTGAGGGCAGCATTTTGTGGAAGCTCAAGTATTTCCTGATCCGGTAACAGAGAATGTTCGGGCCAGACCCACTAACAACCCTCGTTTAACTTCGTGAGTATAGGATGAGAGAGAAATACAGCACGCAAATGAGACCTATATGGCCGTGACGTCCGACAAGTTGGGATATTATAGGAAGGATATCATTTGATTGCATAACAGGCCATATATCAACGAGTCATTCATAACCACATAGATCATCAGATCTCCTTCACTACGTCGGAGATACATCTCGCGACATAATCAACATTCTCCTCATTCAGCCCACAGAGACTAGCCCGCCCAGAGGGCATCAGATAGATATGATACTCATCCTTCAATCTATTAACATGCTCCTTACTCAACCCTGTATAGCTAAACATCCCAATCTGGGACTCAATGTGAGACCAATCCCCCGGGGTAGCAAAGTCTTCCAATCTCGTCCGCAATTGCTTCCGCATACTCATTATGCGTGAGCTCATCATGTTCAGGTCCTGCTGCCATTGCTGTCTAAGCCCTGGATCCGTGAGGACAGTTTGAACAATCTGAGCACCAAATCGGGGCGGATTCGAATACTCTGCGCGTGCAATCAGGGACAGTTGAGATATGGCTCCTTGAATGGAAACGTCCGACGGAGCGACTAAATGCAAAGCGCCCACCCGTTCACCGTAGAGTCCAAAGTTCTTGGAAAAGGACTGTGCAACGCATAGTCCAGGAATCCTTTGATCAGGATCTGGGCTCGATAACAGACGCTCTGTGAAATGCCGCACTGACCATGCGTCGTCTTCCACGTTTCCGGTTGCGAAACCTTGGTAGGCACTATCGAACAAGACGAACAGTTTCTTTTTCAAAATAATGTCTGCCAGCTGCTTCCATTGTTCGCGGGTTAGGTCCAGTCCTGTGGGGTTGTGGGCACATGCTTGAAGGATGACCACGTCGTTTGGTTGTGCATCTGCCTCCAACATCGAAACCATATCGGCAAACTTGACGGACCGCGTGTTTGGATCATAGTATGGGTACTCTTTCTGAATTACTTCAGGAGCTGCCACCGCCCAGACTGTTTTGTGGTTTACCCAGGTAGGATCTGGGATAAAGACATTCTGGGGCTTCAGGTGCTTGGCGAGGAATGAGGCGGCCAGATGATTTGCTCCAGTACCAGACACAGCTTGGATGCTTGCAATATTCTGGCTTTCGGCTAGCTCAGGCCCAAAGACGAGCGACCCAGCGATATCCAGAAATACAGGAGACCCGGCAATACCAAGATACTCATGGTGTGATCTAGGGTCGGCCGCAATACGCTCTTTCGCCTAGTCCTGGGTTAGCAGCTGTCGGCATGCAGCAGAATATTGCACTGTCAAGGACATTTTGCTTACTTGTTTCACGCTGGGAAGGATCCAAGGCAAGCCCTTTTCGTCCCGATAGGCTCCAGCAATTAATGAGACTTTCTTTGGGTGTTGGTCTGCATCAAAATCGGCTAGCAAGCCAAAGGCAGCATCCGCTGGAAGAACAGGCACGTTCAGGTATTGGGAAGACATGTTCCTAGATGCGATGTTTACAAAGTTTCTAGTAAGAGTTAACAGGTGTCTATGTCGAAGCTGGCTATAGCTGCGAAGTATCTGTCGAACCGACCGGTTGATTGAAACCATCAGTAGGCAGTTGTATGTATCCAACTTCACTTATATGGACTGTACAAGATGACTGCGAGAGGCGTTTTCGAGCTGAAAGAAAAATCACCCCACGACGTATAATCTTGCATCATTATAACTATATAATGAAGATCGGGTGGATGAAATTACGCCGAACGGAATTAGGGCTAATGAAGAGCTCACTGGTGCGGGATACCTTCGGCATCTCCACCGGTAGTCGAGCAGAAATCGGTCAAGTTCCGACATGCCGACGACTTATTCGATGGAGGCAAATTGACTCATAATTTTCACGGCAATCAACACATATATATAAAATTCAAAAGGACAGGCGAACTCGTGCGTTGTAGGCATCTATTCGAGCCACACCCTATACAACATTGAGTGGAGACTAGGACCCCTCAACAATCCCGCAAGATGGACAACGTCGCCACCTTCTCCCTTGACAACGCCCCTTCTTATGAGAAGGTAAAACTACAAGTCGACAGGGTCAGTCTTGAGATCTCCACAATCTACAAAAAGGGCACTCGCCCACCATTCGTCTTCCTCCACGGCTTCGGCTCTTCAAAGGAAGAATTCAATGACTTCGCCTATCTCCCGCACCTCAGCGAATATGGACTCCTTCTATACGACGCCCCTGGCTGTGGCGACACAACTTGCTCTGACCTCAGCAAAGTGAACATCCCATTCCTGGTCAAAACAGCCAAAGCCCTTCTCAATCACTACGGGGTCACCAAATTCCATCTCTCAGGCCACTCAATGGGCGGACTAACCGCCCTCTTACTCGCGTCTGAAGTCCCAGACCGCGTCCTCAGCTTCGTTAATATCAAGGGCAATCTCGCCCCGGAGGACTGCTTCCTTAGTCGCCAGGTCTTTCTCTTCCCCGCTGATGATGCAGAGGTATTTTTCCATGAGTTTACCGAGAGGGCGAGGCGGGCCCCCGCCTTCTCGAATGCCATCTATGCGTCCAATCTCAGACGCAAGGTTAGTCCCCATGTTACTTATGGGATCTTGTCTACCATGGTTGAGATTACGGATAACAATGACTTGCTTGCGTTGTTTTTGGGGTTCTCTTTCCCCCGCATGTTTATGTATGGCGTGCAGAATGCTTCCTTGTCGTACTTGCCGAAGTTGAGGGAGGGTAATGTCGAGTTGGCCGAGATTCCGTATAGTGGGCATTTTCCTATGTATTCCAATCCGCCAGAGATGTTTAGGCGCGTTCAGGGGTTTTTGGAGAGGACGGGTGCTTAGAGGATCGATGTGTTCTTTTGTCTGTTTTATTAGACCTACGCTTAGTGTTTCTTTCAAATTGTTGCGTGTATAGAATAGAGATTTTAGAATAGATCTTGATTTTTGTTCGAGGGTCAGTTCTGAACCGTAGATTCAGAATGCCCTGGCCTTGCCTATATAGCTTTCCGCTGCTACAAATACTTAAAGAAATAGTATGAAGTATTAAAATAAGCAGGAGAGATTAAATACACCTATAGAAGTAGCGTGGAAGAAGATGAGGCTCGTAGTAGGGAGGTTGAAGACCCATTGACATAGATACTAGGTCTTTCATACCAGCGATGGTTTCAGGATGTCCATCGCCAAACCATCCCCTCCTTTTCTCCACGACATGGACAAGCAACTTTACTGCGCATGTTTGTTGGCCTTGAGAAAACAGTATATGCGCCATGTTATGCATGGTTGTTAACATCTTCGGATTCTCTTTCCCGAGTACCTTGTATCTGCATGAAGTCCACTGATAACTTCAGAGCATCCGTCAGTCGAACCTGATGGAAGAATATTGAGGCCAGATTATGCATGCCGGCCAACGTGTCTGGATGTTCTCTGCCAAGAACCTTCTGTTGCATTTCCAGTACCTCTGCAGCCATCACTTCGGCCTCTGCGTAACGACGCTGCATCATAAGGATTGACCCTAGGGCAGACATTGTCTCGAGTGTCTCTCGATCTTCGAGACCAATTGCACTCAGCTGATTCTCCAACGCATATGTGAGAAGTCCTTCAACCTCTGCCAGTCGATGCTGTTCTAATAGGATCGCTGCAGACTGTTCCATACTCACCATAACTAGTGGATCGAATGCACCAACCAACCTCTTTTGCAATTCATGTTAAGGAATTAGTAGCTACTTGGCCGTTTTACAGTGGCCTCGATCGAAAAGTACATATGCCAGTTGAGCCCTCCTTTGTGGGGTATGTAAATGTTCTGGACCCAATGTGCTATTGTAGGCCTCTATTATATGAACTAGAAGGTCCTCTGCCTTGTCATACTGGCCTTGTGACCAAAGGCACAATGCCCACGTAGTCTTTGCAGTTGATGTTTTACAGTCTTCTGCACCAAAAGCAGCCTCAAGTGGTTCCTCTACCCTTTCTAACAGCTGTTCAGCCTTCTTGTACTGGCCATTTTCATACCATACCCCTGTCAACCCAACCTTCTGAACTAGCGTATCCGGATGCTCTGGACCAAGGGCCATATTGACTTTGTCTATTGAATGGACAATTAACTCTTCGGCTTCCTTCAACCGTGCACAAAACCGATACATAACACCTATCGTCATACATATTAAGCCTGCTGCCCCACTCTCTAATGAAAGTAATTCTTTAGGTGGCGGAAGGTGGGAAGAATTTGCCTCCGACACAGTGCTTGTCTGCGGTCCGTCAGAGCCTACAAAGAGACAGCTGCCATGAAAGAGGCTTGGTAAAGGGTCCAGGAATGATCTGCTCCACTTGGGCTGTCAAACTTCGCTCTCCACTGAACCAGAGAATGCATGGTGACTCCAGGAAAGTCGCTACGAATATCACTGATGAGTCCAAACAATCGAAGCGGTCGCAGTGCTTAGTCGTACATAAGCCTGTCCCATCCGCCGTTCTCATCGAGGCTTAGCGGCTCTAAAAGCCACAGTGGAGCATCGCTTGCCAATGCAGAATCATTGCGTATACCAGCAGCCGCCGAGTAGAATAAGTATTCGGGGATGTTTGTGTGGTCCATATGTGCGAGAAAGGTTAGTAAAAGTCTAGATGGGAACGAAGACATCCTATCGACGACATCGAGGCTACTGTCCCATACTGTCCAGATAGTGAACTCGTATGAGGATAGTCGTTTCGATATCTCATCTTTGAGAAGCCAATCCCTGTGTCTCTTATAATTTTACAAGTAGCGTTCAAGACAGCCTTTTTAATCAATGTAGATTCTAGAATACCTGTCGTCTTTCGGGTTGGCATTTTTCAAGCAATGGAAGCGAGTATGAGCGCCAGCATGGTGGACTGCGAGGGGAGGGTGCTGCAGGTTCTCGCATATGCGTAGTGACTCTTCTCAGACGTCTCGTGATACCTCTGTTATATTTAGGTTCCGGTACCGCAATAACAGAGAGGATGACTCTGGCGGCGTCATGATATCTCCCTGTAGCTGCTGGGCTCCGGGGTAGAGTATCTCAACGCATTCCTTGCCAAGACTGGTAAGAATGACACTTCCACGCACCCCAGACGAAACAACATCTCGTACTCCTCCATCGAGGTCATCTGCGTTGTCCAGAACTACCAGCCATTCATCGTGGGGTTGATTCTGATTCTGGAGCCAGCCTAGGACAATATGAACTGCCGGGTTATCCTTGAGCGACGCTTGATGGCCCGGTTTCGTCCTATCTGGCTCGACCGAAAGCCTGAGATCTCGAGCACAATGGTAAACACTTGCTTTGACTGTTGCAGCGCTCCCCGCATCAATCCAGAGGCTGGTATCATATTGAAGCCGATGAGCTTCTGCGTATCGAAGGGCGAACTGTGTCTTCCCAGCACCCCACATCCCATCTATAGCTACCGGGTGCCTTATTTTAGTTGACCCCTCCAATTCCTTACCCAGTTTTGCTTCCAGCGCATTCGAGAGATCACTCCTTCTTGTGTATATACTGTCGGTACTCTCTGGTACTGAATATACTGAGTGTGCCATCCACGCATCTACCTAAATAGTCAGCGAGAGCGCTTGATACTGACCATGAAACCAAATTATTAATCTCGCAATATCCTAAATATACGACCTCGAGGTAGGTGCGTTGGTTTCCTCACGATTAGTCTGGATACTGGAAAGATAACGACTGACCACTGATGGTTGCCTCCATCAGCTCGATGAGCTTGTTCCGTAACCTCTTATAATTGGAGTTTCTCTCTCCAAACTTATTCAGGCCCCAATGGTCTGTGTTCAGCCCTATTATTTCTGCGCTGGGGCGATCCATGGTGGCAGACTGCTCCTTGACCACCTGCGAGAAAGTTAACGAAAACGTTCCACAGCATTATCAATGCCTCCAGACTTACCAAACCGCTACAAAATCCCCAGCAGGATGCCCTAGCTGTTTCTCGCTTCTCGAAAAAGTTGACAATCTTTAGATGATTAGATATCGCTTCAAATCGCCGGTGCATATCCTGCAACTCCACAGAATCGTAACGGATAGCCTCCATAATCTCGGGGGATGTTCCTAGGCCAAATAGGCGAAAGAGGTGAGCTACCCTGGCACCTTGCAATGCAGAAGCAGAACCACGATGTGGGGTCCCTAGAAAAACAGCAGCCTTGATCTGCTGGAAGATATTCACGGCGCGATGGGAATGGAATAGCCGGGCTTGTATTATGGCCTATGGTTCCACGGTTATTTTCGGGGCCAAAGGCAACTACGGCGGGGGGAAAGTAGTAAAGCCAGGGGCAGTTACATACTTCCTTTATTACTAGCCCACCATAACTATGCCCAACTAAAATAAAGTGCCTCTCGGGTGTCTGCTGCAATTGTCAGAAGCTTGGAGAACTGAACAGGCAATGTGCTGACCTTTACTGCTAAGGAGCTAACTTCTTGAAACAGCTCCTGCCCGAGTCGGGTGCGCCGCTCCTGAATGGCATCTTCGTAGTTGTAGAAAAACACGCGAGTGTTCTTTTGAACGTGTGCCGGCAGATCCTCACAGAAGAAGTCGGTAACCCAGTTAACATATCTTCTCTTCAGGGAGGGGCCTCCGGAGTCATCCTGGGATTTGCTTTCGACCAGCCTGTGCCAGGTAGTATCCGGGTTTGACCCCAGACCATGCACAAATATAATGCTTTACTTGACATGAGCACAACCAGTCCATAGAGGCGGTAGGGGTGACAAAGCTCACTCTAAACCGGTGGCAGTCAAGGTAGAGTTGAAACAGTGCGCTGACACAAGTCCATAGTCGCTCTTCGGGGCAAACTGCGCGTCCAGCCGGGATGCGATGCATGCTTGCAATGCCAATCGGGCAATCAAAACCGTCAAGCCTGCAATAATGCACTCACGAAGACCCACATGCACATTCATTATAATGTATACTTCAGGTGCTGTGGCGCTCATAAAAGGGCATGTGTGGCAGCTTTTCAATGCTGACAACCCCCTTGCTTTCAAGTAATGCCCACGAGGAACAAAAGTACTGGATTGCTTTAGTGCCTGCACAGCCGCTTACAATATAAGGCTGACGGCTTAAAAGCAGCCTAATTTAATTTATGCGTCCAGCGAGGCTGCAGCCTCGCGACTCTTCAGATGTAACCAAGCAATGCAAGCTGACGATCTCAATTCGAAGGGCAATTTAAACCACGTAATTTTACCCTTCTGCCTATACAAGCTATCTAAATTTATCCTAAGCTATTTTATATTTTAATATCCCTTATTAATCATAGGCAGATATCGGTAAGGCTGCACTCAGTCATGTAGAAATCTCTGTTTAATAAATCCCATGTAACTTACATACAGAAAATCATACATGGGTCTCTACAAACTGCCTCGAGTTTGAAAAGCTCGGAAGATACAGCTTTTGCAGTTTAATAGCTAGAGAAATGCATGTCAAACCAACCCCCATTGGCCCTGTGCCCTTTAGTGATTCAGATGCGCTCAATGCCGAGCGACTTATCTGCGCAGTCGACCGCAGCACGGCGGCAGTCTCTGGACCTACGCTGCCTCATGATCCCTCTCAACCAGGATACCATGTTCCAGACGAGCCCAGCGTCCCGTTGACTGACAGTGAAAACTTTCTCCGGAGAGAGCTCACCACACCCCTTCTAGATTTGCTGTTTGGATATCTCTGGCTCGTTGGAAAGCAGTCCAGCAGCAATATCGACGCCCTTCATGCTCAGGTCATCAAGGGAAGAGATATTCTGCCGGCAGAAGATCCAAAACTGCATCTTATCTGGCAGGAAAAGAGGATATTTATAAAGCCCATACCACAATGTCTGTTAAATTATGACTTCTGGAGACTTTTCCTATCGTCCGAATCTCCCATGATACCGAGCCTAGATTCTCCCTCGGAGTTGCAACAAGTGAAGCATTCCACATATGGGTCAGACTCGTACCGGACGGTAGCATTAGGGTTTCTACGATCATACTCCTTCCTCATCCAACATCGGTCCGACTTGTCACTCGCGAAAGAACATCATCTCATCCCAAAGGATATTGAATGGTCCCAGTGGTCGAGGTTCATTTCAGTGTTTCGCAGCATTGATGATGGAGACGTAGCAAAAAGGTATTGGTACGGCCAACTCCGCCTCACACGACTGAACTGGGTCCTGCGCATCCTCGGTCCCAGGAGTGATGCAAATGGCTGGTTCTACCACGAGCCTCACTGGTCCACAATACCCTACATGCGACGCGCCGTAGTGCCATTGGTTTTCATGTTCGCGGGTATATCCCTTATGCTGGCCTCGATGCAAGTCATGCTCGCGGTTCCCAGCGACAGCCTCCTGAGCCTCGGAGGGGCTAACACAGGGTCCCTAGAAAAAATGCAAGTCATATTCTGGGGGTTTTCTCTGGCAACAGTGTTCTTTTCCAGTGTGTCACTGGCTTTATTGATACTTATCCCCTTAATCGTCATCGTCTGTCAGTTATCTTGGGCGATTAGGCATAAGCCAGAGAAACTAAGGATTGATGGACCCCCAGGAGTAACAGTGTAAAGTTGGGATATGTCAATAGCCCGCTTCTCCTACTCAGCGGAGGCTAGGCTCTCGACTTTTATTATGCAGGAATTTTAACGTTGTATGTTGTTCCAATCATACATAAAGACTATCATTATGCTTTGTAATAAACAGTATATAATTATTTAGCTAAATTGTTCAAGTGCGCCAGCTGCGTGAACAGTAGCGAGAATATCAACCTCCACGACCCACTAAGTAATGGGTGGGGGTGATACTTAGACACCCATTCCCCACCTAGGGGCATTAATTATAATGCCCATAAGACACCCGGAGATAATACCAGCCACAGGCAGAGTAATGACCCAGCCGAAGTAGATCCACAAAATCATTCGCCAGTTGATGGTACGCCAGGTTCCACTGCAGAGACCAACACCGACGGTTGCACCCGAGATACATTGGGTTGTGGAGACTGGAAGCTCTGCGGATTGTTAGTGGTTGGAGGATGCCATCCCCTCAGGGAAAGATGGCGAACTTACTGAGCCTGGTTGCTGTGATGACAGTAATGGCGGAGCCGAGTTCCATAGAGAAACCACGGGAAGGGGAATGAAGCGTGATCCTATTACCGAGATTCCGCATGATATTGTAACCGTAGGTCCAGATGCCTATTGCGATAGCAGCACCCCCAAAGGCCCTTAAGAGATAAGTTTTGAGTTGATCACGTCAACATGGTGTACGGTACTTACAGAATCCAATAAGGAACAGGACTCTTTTTGTTGAGCTTTCCAGATTGCCAAATATCGTAGATTGTGGCATATGGTCCAACGGCACTATGCTAGTTAGCACTGTTTATAGTCAGCCAAGGTTTGGAGACATACTTGGCCACATCATTGGCGCCATGGGTGAAAGAAGCAGTGGATGCTGTCAGCACCTGCAGGAAGGAGTACATGTACTCGGTCCTGTTATCGTAATGCTTCGCGTGGGCATGGGTCATTTCGATGTCGCCAGTAAGGATATTCTTCTTGTTCTGCAAGCCGATAACATCTTGCTCGATCCCACGAAAGAAGAAGCGCTTGAACTGCCAGAATAGCATGGCTGGGTGAAAGAACCCCTTCCCTTCCGGTCGAGGGCCAATGATTGAAAATGCTGGCTTTGGCGCCACTGAAGGTGCATTGCTTGGTGCCTCTGACTTCAAAGCCTCGGATGAAGTATTCTGGCTCTCTTTGATTAGCTCACCTTCGTTCTCTAGGTCTGAAGGTCGGTTTTCTTGAGTCGCAGCTCGCTCCGCCTGGAGCTGCTCCATAGTTTTATGGCCACTGTAGAAATCCTGTACCACCGAGTACCCTTCTGGCAGAGGGGGAATTTCTCCACGACGTAGAACGAGAGGACCAAGGAAGACATGATACCATTGAAGTTGCCAGTCCTCTTTCAGCAACCTTCGGTACAGCCAGGGAAGGAAGAAGACGGCAACGATCAAGGCGACGGCAGCGCCAACCCCAATAATCACACCAACAGTCTCTGCATCAGTGAGGGTAATCCTACTCGACCCACCCTTCCACACAATGAGCACTATTATATAGATAAGCGAATATTCTTGCGGCTTCGGGTTCGCGACTCACTGGTGAGGAGAGCAGAAGTAATGCCGAAGTAGATGGGAATAGCAATAAAAGCATTTCGGACTGAGTTGCTCCGCAGCATCACTCCATACTTGGTAATCAGGAAGACGATGGCACCAAAGGCGCCCGACATAAATGGGGCAATGACCCATGCCAGGAACACCTGAACAACTCCAGAGTTGATGTTACCTCCCCACCACGAAACGCCATTCGCTCCAACCGACGCAATACCCATTCCGATAACGCCACCCATGATAGAATGTGTGGTCGAAACAGGCATTCCAAATTTGGTCGCTATGGTAAGGTAGATAGAGGAGCCCATGACGGCACATAACATCCCCAGCATAAGCATAGAAGGATCTTCCTTAAAGAGATCGACGTCGACAACCTTCGTCCGGATAGTGTCTGCAACACGAGCGCCCACGCCAATACTAGACCTCGGTGTTAGCATATGGAGTCCTCAAAGTTGCTGGCTAGGAAGGGTAGTAGAGTGGTCTGTACCTCCCGCAGAATTCCATGATGGAGGCAAGAATCATGGCCTGCCAATACTTCAAAGATCGCGACGAGACAGAGGTTGCCCAAGAGTTGGCGACATCATTGGCGCCAATATTCCAAGCATCTAGGAAAGCAAAGATGGTACCGAGAGCAAAGATGTAGTCAAACTGGTGAAGGGCCATCTTGGCAAAGGCTTGAAGCCACTAAGAGACTAGACTGGAGTCAGGCTACAGATATTCTAGCACCGTAGTCCTTTCCTCTCAATAACTAGAGGGGCGTGCATGGCGCTTATATATACCAAAACCTAGCACGATTGCCTGGAGTTTCCATTCCTTTGGACAGAAACCGCCCACCCTTCTTTGTAGCCTTAGGCGAGGTCAGTCCATTCATTTGCAAATTGGCCCCAACGTGAGAGAACCAGATCCAAGGCTAGGGAAGTTTCCCTATTAATTTCGGACACTGAAGTCAACTGATGGGTTCGAATGCTCCGACGTTCTTGGCAGCGTATCCGTTCAATTGCCAAGCAGTCCGCTCGTGAATAGCCTTGGCACCTCTTGCTTCGAAAGCTTATATGGCCAATTAAAGCTCTATAGAAAGGAACGTGGGCTCGGATCGAGCTCATGAATAGCGCTAACAGTCTGATTCCAGATTCTTGGCATCCGCCATGGTATACAACGGTGATGCGACATGACTTGATGTTGCGCTCGAGATACCCTTGATCACTGCTGCCACTTCTCACTCCTTGTTCCAGGAAAAGGATCGTGAGGGGGTGGTGGCCGTACCCCTATCCAGACCCAAGTTTTACCCTGGTATTCCTTTTAGCGTAGCAGCCACAGACCATTATTAGGTATTCCAAGACTCGCTCTGGGCCAGTCTTCTTGCAGCAGTCGAGCATGCTTCGTGCCTCCAAGTTGTTTCCTTTCTTGGCAGTTTGGCTCCTGCTCATAGAATCACCACATGCAAGATGCAGCTGCAGCTGCCTGACATTAGAACCAACTGAGATACGAGGATAAAGGCATATCCAAGCGAAACTGGGCTGGAATAAGCATAGTACCATTGCTAGAAGCAGAGAAATCCCCGAAAAGCCAGTCAGTGCGTCACTAACATCATCGACAATTCCTAAACTATGAACAATCCTCTAATTTACCCCTCGCTTAGTTTATCATTTCGATGCTCACTTAACTCGGTCTGTAAGTGCTGGATATACTCCACTGCGGTCTCGATGAGCTCCACCTAAGGTGACAGCGCAGGTCATTACCTCATGTCAGCCAACTATATTTCAAAACAATGTTACGAGAAATCATCGTCCAGCTCGTTCCGGTGGTGTCCTACCTTACTGCATATTTTTCTTTTTCGCCCGCTGTCCACGCCACTTGCACTAAGTACATGGGCCATCTGATCGAAGGCAATCTTTAACCGATCCCGCTGGTTTTTCTGAGACATGGCATGCTTTCGTCGCTTGAAATCCGAGTGGCTCTTGGGGATTTTGATCAAGAGGCCTCCTAGAGATGAAGAGGTCCTCTATTAGTCACGCCAAGATGATTACCCTGGAAAATCCCGGGTAAGCATGTGGACTAACCATCTTTTGGGCGGAGTTCAATATATTTCTGTGATGGATTTGACGGTGGATGTTGTGGTACCGCATTGGGAGCACGTGAAGAGGAGGACTGAGGCATGGCTTTCCTTAGGGTTACTGTCAGCTAGATTGACAATTAACTGTATAGCATCGCCCCTCTTACTTGCGGGGCCATGCATGGGCTATATATACTCAGACTCGGTGTTGACAGTTCATCCCTTTCTTGCGTTGCGGCTTATAATTAAATTACCAAGACTTCACCCTCTATCTCAACCGACAAAAACTTACTCCCTAACTCTGTCGGGCCGTTGTCTAGACAAATAGTATGCCTAACCTCCATCCCCATTCTCTATTCGTACATATCTTGGCTTTTAGGGAAGAAACATAGGAATAAAATGCGTAATCATACCCTCGGACATACCTACAGTCTGTGATCTACGTAAACGTATACTTGTTTCCTTTTCTCTTTTTAGTTCTCGCAGATTATGGTTTCATCGCTCTCACTTTGAAGACTGTTGTGTTAGATATATCTTCTAGCTTTGTATAGTTTCTGATTAATCATAACAGTTATATATATTTCGGAGCCCTTACAGAGGGGCATATTTATACTAGGTCAAACGCTTCTTGGTTCCCTCAAAACAAAGCACGCGTGAACTTGGCAAAGCAAAATAGATCTATAGTATAACAGATATTGTAGTAGTATCATTGACTTTCACGGTGTACGACTTCGTACACTAACCAGGAGGCATGGAGTGACGATCTTCATGCAGCATCGACATTGACCCACAGTGGGGTCTCTGCCGATGTCAACATGCAAACCCTAACTCTACTTGGTGAAGATCTTATCCTTTTTGTATCTATAAGTGATATGATTATGATCCCATGTCATTCAAAAATGCTCTGTATAGATGTCGATGCTAATAAGGTACACTATTGATCCAGTTGTTGCCTACCGAGACCCTCTACGACGCTGTGGACTCAGGCTATATAGCACGTCGACATGTCATCATTTTAAAGTAATACCGAAAATTAAGCCATCATCAAGCATGACTATGTTCAAATCTCGTCATCCACTCATCGTTGCCTTTTAATTATTCTCACTCTCGACTGAATTCATCTATTCCAACTACTTACCTCTACTTCTCCATCCAGTCAAACAATACACCATATCTTCCTTCATACTATTCTTCCCCTGTCCACATTGCCTCAGTCCAAGATGAACTCCACACACGACTACTACCGACCCTACCCTGGCTACCCCCCAGCATCGCAGCTCGAACACCCAACTTTCCCATCAACACCTCAGAACTGGACCCCGCCATCAAGGATCCAGTTACCATCACCAAGCTCTGAAAGACAGCCAAGCACAGAGCCAGACTCGGGCACCGTTACCCCAGCACCCAAGACTCAACCCACCGGGCCAACCAAGTACGCAGACCTCCTACAGCTGTACTTGACGATCAAAAAGGACGTCTCGTCCAAGTTCACCCTCCCCAAGCAAGAGGAAACCACAGCGCCGTGGGTCTTCCAGGCGCTGATGCTGCTTGATCACGCCGAGTGCGCGGCTGAAGCTCATATGGAGTTTGTGGAGTCGCTAGAGCAGGAGATTCGGGCCTTGCGGGATCTACTGGATAGGATGAGAGATGCTGCTCCCTTCGAGTCGGCGGTTGCTTCGGTGAAAGAATTGATGGAGGATAATCGGCATGATGAGGAGGGGGTAAAGATCGTCCAGGAGAGGGTGGAAGCCCTGGATAGGTTCAGCACGGATGTGGCTGTGTTGTGGTAGTGAGATTTTGGTATCCTTTGGCATGGTCCTTTCGCTTCTTGCTTGTTCTGGGATGTGTCCTTTGGCTGTTTCTGTCGGGGCTTGGTTATTGTATGGGCTGTTGAATGATGGTTTGTGGATCTTTATCTCACTCTGCTCAATCCCTGAGAGAAAATGTAGCTTGGAAGATCGTCTACTATCAATAAAATTCACCTTGGTGTCCAATCGCCTATTCTCGCAGCAGAGTAGTTTCGATTCTATGTAGAGTAGGCAGAATATAAAGAACCTACAGAAAGCTATATCACCCGCAGTACTCTTGGTAGATCCTTTCCAGGCTTCGTAGTTGTCCAGGACTATCCTGTTATCATCACAAAGACCGTACCCATCTAGTTCTAAAGAGAGAGACATAAAGAGATGTACCGTGAGGTATGCTTTCTCAAGAAAGATGCAGCTTGTTGACAAGTAGACATGAGAATCGTGAACCCAACTCTTTCCCTATTGCCATGCGAGATAATAATAAAATACCACCTGTAATGTTTGATCTTAAACAAATAATGTTAATTTAGGTACGTAGAAATCGGTTTCACAATAGGTCTAGGATGTAGTGCCACAAGGAGTCTATATATAACTTGTCTATTAGGCACCAGGGATCCTTATTTCACAATAAATACAAGACTGCGCGATTCGGTGGAAAACAACACACGAGATATTACTGAAAGCGCCTATTAACATCTAAACCTAGGTTTACAATAGCAATAACATGAGTAAAGGGAAACTCTGTGTAAACAACACGTCGTAGCTTGTCCAGATGTGTTGGAACGTTCTACGGCCCCAAAATCGAAGTATGAACCAATGGTCCTACTAATCAAGTCTCGCATTGAAATATATCAAATAAACATGGGTCGCATCGAAGACAACGCAGGTAACAGTTATAACGACAAGGGATATATGCTTCGACGCCCCCAATGTATCATCACAATGGTCATAAACAGGCCACAATAGTGGCAGGGTATCCTCAGCGATTCGAATAAAGTAAACGGCTATAGTACACCACGCATAGTAGTGACTTCTGGACACCCCGCGCACGCACGAGCAAAAAAGTACATGCTTTACGACGCGGGTCCATGCCGGATAAAGGAGAAAGATGTAAAAGGAAAAGAAAACGAAGGAAAGGGGTACGTTCACAAACGGATCCACGGTTCAAAGGAAATTGACATAGCGAGGGACAAACAACGAATGCAATAGTAATATGAACAGTAAAAGGGAAAGAATGATAATGTGCCCGCGTGAAGTCGCGAGCTGTACTTCGATTCATGAAGTCTCCGGCTGAGTCGGTTTGTCTTCATCATTCTTTGCCGGCTCGCTCTCCTCCTTTTTATTCTCAGTTTCCTCGACTTCTTCAGAGATAGGCTCCTTTCCCTTAGGGGACGATGCTTCCCTTTCTTCTCCAGTATCTGATGCGCCATCCTCAACCTTTGCTTCAGCATCATCTGTTGGGTTAGCATCTGCCTGAGAAGCTTGTTCGGCTTGTGCAGCTGCTGCTTCCGCCTCTGCTTTCTCCATCTCTGCTGCTCGAGCTTGTTGTCTCTCCCACACCTCCTTGCGGATGCGATCATCTTTGGCCCGACGAAGCCGTTCGGCCTCTTCCACCCCACCACTCTTTTTCAGCTTACCCTCTTCCACAAATGCTCCTAGTTCCTTTTGGAAGAGGCCGATCCGGCGATTCTCTAGTTCTTTCTGTCGTGCTTTCTCTGCTCTTTCAATCGCCTCAAGGCGTGATTCATGATTCGGTTGCAGCGCACGAACTTCGCCTAGGACGCTGTCTTTCGCTTTCATCGGATCCACTGCAGGGTCGATGACCACATTACGAGATGTAGTTCGGAGAGTGACCCCGTTACTGGGGTTGTTCTGCATTGCTTGTTCTTTGGTAGCCTGCTCAACAAGAGCGAATGTCTGGGCGGCCTTTTCCACATCATCCTGCAGGTCGGCTGCAAGGTCTTCTTGCATAGTGAGTTGGTCACGTTCCTCGCATACGAGTTGTAGCTCTTTCTCCCAAATTTTGGTCCAGATGGGTTTCTCTCGCTTGAGGAATTCCTGCATCTTTTTAATCTCCTTCGTCACAGCACTGATATCCTTGCCGACACTTTCCAATTGGCGCGGCAGCGGCCGCACTCCACGAGTCACCACATCTTTGCGCAGGTCCTCCACCAGATCCTGAAGGTCATCCACACGTGCGACAAGGCGTTCCGATTCTTCACCAAGTTCCTTCTTTCCCGAATTGACGCGTGCACGTCCTGCATCACCTTCGAAAGAAGGTAAAGATACTTCCGTGGCAGCAGATTTCACACCGCTGGCCTTGGTACGGATCGCGTTCATCGAACTTGCGATATCCGACTGAAAGTTGGAGTAAGTTTGTCGCAGCACGGCAATATCACGCCTGAGGCTCTGGAGTTCTGCAAGTTGGCTGTCGCTGCCTGCAATTGAACCTTTAGAAGGTCCCCCCGATTTTGCACTAGAAACAGATACCGGAGGTGCCGCAGCTAGACGAGCCATTTCCTTGGCCGCTTCGAGCTGGCGGTCGGACACACGCTGCATCACACTCTCTTGGCCGGTCAAAGCATCCTTGACGCCTTCAATCAACCGGCGGACACCACCAAACTCATCGTCAAAATGCTTCTTCACCTCATCAAGAATATCGACATTTAACACCAGGACTGATCGATCCTTCACATCGTTCAAATCCTCCAGCTCGTGGCGGACGCCCGAGACGGGATCCTGGATATAGATCTCTGGCAAGTCAGCCCCATTATTGTGAGTGTTCCAGGCGAATTTCTCGATGAAAGCCAGCTGGAGCCTTCCAATCGTCAGACCGGTGAAACCTTCTGGCAGCACATATTTCTTGATCTTGCTTTTATACTGTAGGAACAGGGTGAGCTCCTTCCCGGGAGATGGCTGTTCGGCAGTAAATGGAGTGCTCTGGGGAGGGGTGGACACGGACTGTGGCTGCCGACGTTCCGATTTAGGTGTTGTTGGAGAGGCAACAGCGTCGGGGATGCTCTCCTTGGCTGGTTGAAATGCATCAGCAAGGGAGGGCTCCTCCTGAGAGCGAGGTAGATCAATCGTCTCCGTGTCTGGCCGTTTTTGGACTTTGTCTTGTGGGGTAGGAGAATCTCTTGCAGAGACAGACGCCGAAGCCTCGCCCCGTGACTTAGTACGTTCTTCTTCAATGCTCGGAACATTCGGAGGTGCCTGCACCGGTGCAGTTTTGGTCGTCGGGGTTTCCTGCGATCGGTTTGTTTGTGATCGCTGTCGGCCGTGGGCGTAAGAACCTCGTAAACGAACAGCATTCAGCGATTCACGAACGTCGCGACCACGATTTGGCAAAGGGGAGTGCTGCGTCGGTAGAACAGGGACACCGCTGGAAGAAGCCCCCAGGTGCTTTTGTATCTGATACGCGGAGAACCTTCGTGAGGCGCGTCTCTCAAGCTCACCACTTCTCTGCAGCGCACCAATGGCGTCATCTTGCTTCGGAGGCGGTGGTGGAGGGGTGGGATAGTCTGACGGATTGACGGATGACGCAGGTGCCTTGGGAGTAGAGTCGCTTTCAGGTTGGGAGGACCGAGATAGAATATTCTGTGCCTCTCGTCGTGATGCTTCTCGTTCTGAGAAGGTCCCCCCTCGCGTGTCACCCGGCACTGGTGAGGTCCGTGACGTACTAGGTGGGTCTTCCAAAGAGCCATTACTTCCATAACGACGACCTGATCGTTTCGGTGATGACACGGTGGAAACTGTTTCCTCGTACGCCTGGTTCATCGCCGCCTGTCCACTCGTCACACTCCCAGCGCTTGCATGCCGGCCAGGTAATGACCGACTTTCCTCTCGCTGTTGCCGCGAACGTAAGCGGGCCTGCTTCTTCTTGAGCCCGTGAAGAAGGTTGATGATGATGTCACGAATGCGCGGGAGATAGCGGTCGAGGCTCTGCGGGGAGGCATCCTGGCTAAGGGTGTCTTCAAGAATTGTCCGGAGAAGGTCTGGCACCGGGCCCAAGTCCGAGGTGTCGACCCCGATCGCATTGAATGCGCGACAGGCAAGGTTGAACTCATAACCTAGCCGCACGTAGACATCGGATACCTCGTTCTCCGAAGCTTGTTTCCGGGACCATTCGGTCAGGGCTTCTAACAGTTGCTTCGTGGCTATCAGGAGATGCGTGACGCTCTTTTCAATTTGTGAGATCTGCTTATCAGGCTGTGGCGAGCAAATAAACATGTATTAGCCGGGATAATTGTGGGTACCAACGTGGGTGACCGCCAGCCAGGATGAAGGTTTGCGGCGTGAACCATTGAAGGCACAACTTACCACGGAACTTCTTGATTGTGATCGCCCAGAGCTGGACGAACTGCGTGGCGCGGAGGACTGTGAAGTCATGGCGGATTCAATACTGCTTCCGGAGCCCGAGGAAAAATGCTGGGCCGACGGACTGCGCTGGGAGCGAGACGAAACGCTAGAGGCAGACTGCATATGTGAACGTGTCGGCGCGCGTGCGTTTATGTGGGAAGTCGGAAGGTTTTCCTTTTTATGAGACTAAATTGGATGGCGGGTAAACGGGAGAGGGACACAGCAGATGCAGGGAGTAAGGAACCGATCGTAGTAGGGAAGGGGCCAAGCTGACAGACTTGAGAGCGTGTGTGTGTGTGGTGTAAGGGAGAGAGACGAAACAGATCCAAGATCCAAGTGGGGAGAGACCAAAGAAGAAGAAAAATTTGGGCGAAAGTGAATGTAAGAGGAGGAACAAGGCCCCTCGCTGAGAAACACACACCCACACACGTATCCCAGCCTCTTTTTGGTGTTGATTGGGGGGTTCGACGATTAATGAATGAATTGATTGATCGGCTGTCTTCTGGTTTAGTCTCCTTGGGCTGCAGTTGGTCCAAGTCATTTTGGTCCCATGCCTAAGGCACCCCTTGTCAGCTGTTCCACTACTACCAGCCTCCCGCTTTCCCTTTTTCAGCTATTGTGTCTCGCACCTCGAGGTATAAAAGATTGTACTCCGTGCCTCGCTAGGATATTCACCGTGACAGATAGTAGTGACTACATTACCATTCTGACTGCCGACTCGATGCCAGTAGGGACAGGCAATATTCTATCTTCTCTTTAATATTGTATGTATCACGAAACCTGCTGTTCTTCCTGGTTGAACCCGATCGTTGTCCCACTCTGGAAAACTGGTGCCAAGAACTGGACCCGCTCTGGCCGATTGCTATTTTTGTGAAGATCCGAGACAACCCATCGAGGAGGGAATGTAGGAAAGTAGGTATATTATATTCCTCGATGCCCTGGGGAACTTTTTTTGCTTTATGGCGATATTCGCAGTGGGAAATCATACTAGTTCAGGCTGAACAAGTCTTGATCCTACCCGATGAATACTACACTCTTGATCTGCGTTAATTCGTATATTGTCAATGGTAGTCAATAAACTGGAGTGATTTATCGGAGCGCGGAGAAAGCGGAGATAAACCTAATCAATGGACAGCGTCAACCTTATGGTTCTGAATGGGATCGCGATGAGGCTGTCGGATTGTCGAAGTTAAGGTTAGTCATATCTTTACTCGTAAGTTCTGGCAAAACCATGGCCAAGTAACCAATGCAGCAGAAGGAGAGGTCCGATGCAGTCTGACACGGAATATAACTATTGTGTAGGAGTAGCACCAGACAGACTTCTAAAGCGTAAGCATACGCAAGGTCATGCAATAATCATAGAAAAGTCCTTCAACCCTTTTGTGCATAGTACGTACTAGATGTGGTGTAGTTACTCCACCAGAAGGTACCGTGCGATGTTATCAGCCTTGTCTGCCGGAAGCAGCCCCCAGCTAAGGCAAATACAGATTTGGCGCCTTGATTTTGGGTCATCGAACATCGGAGGTTGTGCCTAGGGTACCCTAGGTGTGTTACAGCTCTGGCTACGAACATCCTGGAATGCTCAGACCTGGTATGTGTCAGGTAACAAACGTACTCAAACCTACGCTTAGACAACATACCACCAATTCAGCATCGCGAATGAACTGACTTTGTGAACCCTTACTAAATGAGATGATCGGGCAAGAAAAAGGGACAGGAAAAGAGAATAAATGGTGTACAGAGCTCCCGGGGAAGTACAAGGGTTTATTGGAGACAGTACGTACCATGGAGGACTAATTTATGGTGCTATCAGAGTGGGCCGGGAGAAGTGGATTCTGACAGACCACCAGGCAGGAGGACTCCATTCAGATTGGGCAGACCCTTTTTGTTGCAGTGCGTTTGAGTAGGCGAAAGTGGAACACACACCATACTGTCATTGTAGTACACAGTAGCAATTCCAGAGTGTCCCTTCAGTCAGTCGGCCAGTCTCATTCCTGATATGATACAGTCAAGGAGAAAAGAATTCAGACAATGATAATGAATACCGAAGAGGAACACGAGAATGGGGACATCTTCTCAATAGCAAGGGGGAAAAAACATGAAAATTAAAATTAAAAATACCTAAACAGTATCCTGTGCGTTATTCTCATTGTAATTATGAAATCCGAAGAGGAAATGGGAATATACCTAGACATACAGGGTGTGTATTGATAAAATAACGTTAATTACCTTAACATTTCCCATCAAATCGAGGAGGTCCCCACTTTTGCTGCCAATCCGCCCAATGGAACCATGGGAAGCGACTCTTTTCCCTCCGCCGAAGAAACCTCACCTCATCTCCTACCTTAACACATTGACTGTTCCTACTACTAAACGTCTGGACACCTCCACAGACACTAAACCGTGACGACTTCTCCTCCTCCTCTTGTCCTCCCTCCCCTCCACCGCCGTCGCCTCTGTTTCTTTTCGACTCTGGCCGACGTGCTTTGTTTCTATTGTTCTTTTATTTTATTTTTCTTATTTTATTATTCTTATTCTGATTCTCAATCACCAATTTGTGGTTCGAGATTCCCACCCCCCCCATCTTCATTTTCTCCTTCTCCCCCTCATTTCAACAACTTTCTTCCAAGCTTCTTTATTTACCTCTTTTCTCCAGGTCGTATTGTGGTCCCGTGACCCCATTTCTTTTCTTGCGATCTTCTATCCTTCTCCTCAGATATTTTCCCCCGCTTCTTTCTTTCCCCCGACAAGGTCGTTCTCTGGTCACGCAGGCGGTGTGTTGTTTGTGTGTGCTGTGGCTTCGTGCCTACTTCCCCGTCTATCTTTCTACGGCTTGACGTCGTGCGAAGTTCTAACGGCGTGAGCTTCATTCGACTTTGACCACCGTGCCAAATGGCTTCTGTCAACTCCCTGCCGGCTGCCAATAATGCATCCGGCAATGCCGTCAATGCGTCGTCACAGAACTCGGGTTCTAGGCCCTCATTAAGGTCCAGCGCTAACTCCAAGGCGGATGGAGGTCGCCGTCAGGCAGGCAGTCCGCTTGATGGAGGTCAGAGGTATGTTGTGCTGTCTATTTGCATCGCTGGATTACTTCGAGTTCAATCCAACCCATCTGGCCTTTGGTTTCTGTTCCTCTTTTTCACCGCTTATCACCTTGCGAGGGCGCCGTCGAGCGTCTCCCTACCCACCCTGGTATTTTTCCAACTCGCACACTCACTACTTGACGAGTGGCTCTCGCTTCAATGTTCTATTCTTTTTGTCTTGTCTGTTGAGTTTTGTGTTGCCGATGGCCTGTCACGGCACGGGGACCAAAGCATTTGGACTGAGTGGCCCGGTTCTGCAGCTCTCTCCTTGCAATGCATTCACTAACAATTCTTCTCCATCCGATACAGGCGCAGCAATTCCCAGAAGGCCTGGACCCAAGGCATGAACCCGATCACTCAGAGGTCGTCGTATTCCCAACAGAACGGAAATCTGGCTCAGAAACAGAATGTTGCCCCTAAACCAACATCGAAAGAGTCGAACACACCTGATAATCATGCCCATGACCGTCTTGTTTTCTTGGTTACCAGCTTTATTGTAAGATTGTCTACTCTTGACCCCACACAAGACGGTGCACTTATACTTCTTAGGGATTGACTGCTACCATTACTACGAAAAACGGCGAGAAGTACACCGGAATATTCTCCTCATCCTCCCTTGAGCCTAGCGAATCATCCTTTGTCCTGAAGATGGTCCAGCGCCCAACGAAGCAAGAGCAAAACCGGGCGAATGGCGTAAGCGATGCTACAAGTCCGTTTCTAGGCTCGGCACCGGATCACAGCATGTCGTTTGATGTGAAGGATGTGGTGGAAATATCCGTCCCCAACGTCTCCACATCCGATGTTACAGCGAAAGGAGCGAATGGTAAAGCTTGTCCATATTAACTGTCTGCACCTCATAATGTTTCTTCGTCGCTAACGCTCTTTAGGTGCCTCTTCTGGCTTCCGAACCGATGTCGACATTTCCGGTAACCTGGCGATGCGCGAGCGAACCCTGAAGCGCTGGGAGCCATCGGCAGAGACTGAGGTGGATTTGTCTCTGGAAACTCCGAACACTTCCGCCAGCTGGGATCAGTTCGAGGCCAATGCACGGTTGTTTGGTGCCACTAGTAGCTATGACGAGAATCTCTACACTACCCGGATCGACCGCTCCGACCCGACTTACAAGCAGAAGGAAGCAGAAGCCGCTCGTATTGCACGTGAAATCGAGAACACTGACGTTGACAATGCGCATATGAGGGAAGAACGAGGGTTAACTGTGGCAGGAGATGGTGGTGACGAGGAAGACAAATACAGTGGTGTGCGACGTGACGAGAGAAACTTCCCACCCCTTGTGTCTGGGCAGCCAAACAAGTACACGCCGCCAGCTCGTCGACAGGCTGCCGCGCAAGCTGCTGCAACCCCAAGTTCCTCCACTAGCACTGTGAAACAGGCACCCAAGGATACAACGCCTTCTACGGCACTACCACCACCACCTAAAGATAGTACCGCATCGCAACCAGCACCTTCGACTACAGCTGCCAGCGCCGCGCCTGACGCGGACAAGTCTGCCCCGGCGAAGCCTCCATCAGCTACCAGCGCTGCACCGAAACGGACTGGTACGGAGAATGCTACAGCTAACGTGGAAGCGGAAGTGCTAGATCACTTCCGTCAGTTCGCCAACAGCGAAAAACAGAAAATGCAGGAACGCCGCCGTAACCAGGCGTCCTATGATCGCACGATTAAACTCAATGAGCTGATGAAATTCTCAAAGAACTTTAAGCTCGCGACGCCAGTCCCCAAGGATCTGGTACCTATCCTCGCCAAGGACCCCCATAAGCAGGAGGAAATCATCCAGAGAGCCCAGCAGCAAGCTGAGGAGAAAACATCAACCAAGACCTCTCCGACGCTTTCTGAGCAGAAACAAACACCGCGTGCCCCTGTTTCGGCTCGCCCTGACAGCGGAACAGCACCATCTGCGACACCATCCGATCGCCCGGCCTACCCTCGTGGTCGCCAAGTGTATCCTCCTACCGGCCCGCAAGCAGGCCCTGGTGCGCGACCCCAGCACCAGACAATGAACGCGGCTCGTCAAACCACGGGGATGCTCGGGCATCGCCTGGCCGACAACCTTCAGCAGCGGAAGGGTGCTGCGATGGGGGCTGTTCCGGCGCCTTTGCCCATCCAAGACGCTCGCTTACCCCCAGCTGGCCCCACCGTGGACCAGTCCGGCGTAACCAGCCCAAGCAAAGCGCAAACGCCAACATCTTCTGCATCTACAAAGTTCAATGTGAGAGCCTTGGAGTTCAAGCCCAATCCAGCTGCAAGCACTTTCACCCCAGGTGCGTCGTCCAACTCGTCACCCTTTGTTGGAGGTCGTTCTGTTTCTCGTGCCACTAGCCCGTCTGCGTTCTTCGGTGCTAAGAAACCACGGCCCGTTACCGAGCGCCCATCTCTCAAAGACCAATTCAACCCCATTAAAAGAATGAAGAAGGAGAGCGCGGAGCAGACCGAGAAAGATTATACTTTCAACGGAGGAATTCCACCCGCATATAAAACCCTCCCCACCTGGAATGCGGCTCCTGGCAATGAAGACAAGACGTATCAGCATATGTTCAAGCCTCCTGTTGCTGTTCCGGCCATCTCTCCCCAAAACCGCTCAGCATCTAATCCCCAGGCTCCTCATCAACCCCACATGCCCTTCCAGTTCCCCCAGACAACACCAGGTATGCCTCCTGTATCTGGACCCCCACATGGGCCTCATCTGCATCCCCAGCACCATGCATCCGGTCCTCCCCACTTTGACGACCCTCATCGGATGCAAATGTCAGCCTCAACTTCTCAGGTCTTCCCCTCTCCTAGACTTCAACATGGATATCCTTCTCCCATGGCCCCGCATGCGCAGCTAGCATTTGGACAGCCCATGCCACAATTCTACGTCAACCAAGGCGGTCCCCAACCTGGTCATATGAGACCCTACCCAGGTGCTCCTCAGTTTATGAACCCGCAGGCCAACATGGGTGCCCCGATGATGGTCCAGCAACCTTCCAGCGGCCCTTACATGGGTGTCCCTCAGGGTATGGCCCCTTACACGCCTCAGATGCAGATGTATTCTCCGAACCCGGGTCACGCCTACCCGCAGCATGCGCCACCTCAGCCGCACAGCGGCTTTCCAAGCCCCAGCCGCGGTGCCCCGATGATGATGCACCAAAACTCTCAACAGGGCCAGCCCCCACAGCCAGTCATGTTCATGTCACCAGGGCAGCATGGACAGCCCGTCTATGCAGCTCAGCAGCCAGGTCACAGTATGTTGCAACCAATGAAATGACCCACTTCCCGATTACTGACCGTTCTTAGTGCCTCCCGTTCGGGGTAACTATCCACAGCAGCAGCCGCCCTTCCAATCTAGCCCACATCAGGTGCATCACTATCCGCCTCACCAGCATCGTACCCCAAGTAGCGGCTATAACCAGATGCCTCAAATGCCACCCCAGGTACCTGCCCAAGCACCGCCGGCCGCAGCGTCGGGTCCTCAGCCAGCAGACGCCGCAGATGAGGTGAAATGAATCTGCACCATGGATAGTGGGCGAGACGCTATTGCCTCCTTAGCTGAACAACCTAAGGATATAGCCATTGCACCTCGTGGATAGGCGTACCAGCTACGCTTGAGCGTGCGCATAGCATCCGTTCGACGTTGACAATTTCACTATCTCGCAATACCCAAGCCCTCAATATGTTTCTGAAAGATCTCTATCTTGGATTTCTGCTCTCACTCTACCCTTTTTGCATCCAGAGCGTGCAATATATCTGGTGAGCAGGCACTGTCATTTGTACTGGTGAGTGTTCTCGATATCTTTTCGGTATACGTTAGATTGTGTAAATCTCATGCTGCTAGGTCAAGGCGATTACGTGTCGTGTATCAGCTACTTTCAGCGGATAAGGTATACGATAGGCTTGAGGATGTATATGCTGAAAAATGAGACGATCTACCTGTCGACGTTTGCATGTCTTCATGGACTTGCGACAATGTCTACCTCGCCACCACCTATACTATACGCGTCTGGGGATAATCTCCGGAACATCCGCGAGATGAGCTCGGCCAATGTGACACCCCATGCCCGTGCGAAACACATCGCTGGAATCGGTATATGCCAATCATGTTTGGGAAATCTTTTTGCTTGTCTTAGTTATCTTGCTTTTTTTTCGTTTCCATTTTCTACTTGTTCTTCTTATCTTACATTGCTCGTAGCGAGGGTTTGTGCAGGAAGCTCAAGATGTACAGGGAAATATGCCCGTCAATGACTGTGTATGCTTCCTGTACCTTAAGCACCAGTGGGTGCCAATATGGCACTCTACGCGCTATTGTTGTGTTTAACTTGTTGCAAGCAAAGTACTGAAACGGCACGAGAGGCAGAGGCTATGCATGGATGAATGATACTCAGTGATGTTAAAGAATAGTTGGAGATGATACTCCACGAAAGCGATGGCATACTCCATGTAGAACCGTGTTTCCATGGGTGTAGTTGTGGGTGCCGTCAAATAACGAATCAAAGAAATCTGTTGCACCCAAGGTTAGCAACGGACCCCCAGGAACGAATGTATAGTGACCACGGGCACGGATGGTAAATCTCCTCAGGTCTTTTCAGTTTATATTTGGTCATCATCCAACCGAGACAGCGTCGCAGCCGCGGTACTTTCGCCTCATCCAGCTCAGAAACAAGGAGCCCATCAGACGATACAGATTCCGCACCGCCAACTCGAAGCTAAAGCCATGCCTCGTTCTCGATCCAATCCCCCACCGCTTGTCCTCCGCTCCCATCAGCAGTTATTCCCACGAAAGCCCAAACACCCACCCCCGCCTGTTTGCCGCAGCCATTAGTTTCTGAATTCCTCATAGAGACAAAGCGGACCAGAAACCCCAAATTGCGGCTTGCGAATTATCCTCTTTGCTGTACACACGTCTTTCCAGGGTATGCAATGCCGTGAGCCTTGCGACTATGACCATTTGCCTTTTACCGAAGCATGTGTCTGCTTCCAAGCGATGGGAGACAAAAGAGGATGAGAGCAATGATAAGATCTTCCCGAGAATGACGTACGGCTAGCTGACGACCTGAGAGGGATTTTTGCTTTCGTCTAATGGTACATCTTGACGGCGGATGCGGAGTCCCTTCGGCCGGTGCTCGGCGTGTCTTTTGGTTTTTTCGCGGTCTGACCTTTTACCAGTGGATCATCACTGGAGATTTGGTGCTGTGGATAGAGAGAAGGTAGAGAGCTCACTCACTTGTTTTGTAGTGCGGTGGAATCAGATCTTCCAGAGTTCCTGTAGGTTAGTCCGTGGTGGATATTAGTATATGACATGATTACTCTGTTATTTCGATTCATTCCTGCGGTACTTAAGCGGGTGTAACATTGACGCGCATGGTAAAATAGAATCGGAGAAAAAGGGAGATGGAGCAACACAGCTGGGATGAGATTCGAAAGTCGGAGACGGCGCTAAACCGTATTTGGGGTGGGGTACCGTTGGTCGACGCCAAGCCTAAGGCCGTCATTTAGTTATTATTAGTTTCCGTGATTCCATGCCACTGACAATCACCTTGTGAGCAGCGCAGGCTGTTGGATTGGGGCCACCTAACTTTTACCAGGACTTCGTCGGCGGTGAAGCCAATTCAGAAGCAATCGAGCAGGTTCCGATATAATCGTCCTTTTCTAGAAACCAACTTCCGCCGTGTTATTGTCGTCAAAAGTCAAGAGTCCTCTCCGGCCGAGAAACGAACAACTAATGGATTTCCTCAAATCCGCCGTCGCATCTGCAATCGCGAAAGGAAGCTCCTTCCCTTATTCTCTCGGTGACAGAGTCGATATTTCTGATTCGATATGGACACTTCATAATGCTACGAAACGGGTATGAAAGCTAGGAGACTTTTGTCGGTTCAGGATGTGATCGCGGGGCTAATGAGGCGCCATCTGGGTTGGATGCATAGGATGACGGCTCGGCATGCAGTGTTTTCACATTCGATATTGCTTCTAATAAGTCTCGGCTACCCCTGGCGAAGAACGCGGTGCGGAAGTCACGAACGTTACGACATCCTGGCGTGATTAAAGTTTTGGATACTATCGAGGTACTTAGTCATTTGGTGGCTTTAGATGCTGCGTGGTGTATTGGGTCGCGCAGC
Organism: Aspergillus pseudotamarii; assembly: GCF_009193445.1. Classification (NCBI taxonomy): domain Eukaryota; kingdom Fungi; phylum Ascomycota; class Eurotiomycetes; order Eurotiales; family Aspergillaceae; genus Aspergillus; species Aspergillus pseudotamarii. Next base: position 87,110 of record NW_022475035.1, on the reverse strand, counting down.
CCTGATCGCGCAACTTACTTACGCTCTATAGACAGAGGCCAGTCTTTATATTATCACCGAGCGAGTCGTCCCCCTGTCGTGGCATGTGAAGCGGAGGAGTTTGAGTGAGGAGACCTCTAAATGGGGATTACATACGGTAGCAGTATGTAGCTGAATGTGTGACCGGGCTTGGGCATTGCTAACTAGACATATCTACAGTCCACGCTTAAGTTTATAAATGAAGATGCTTCGTCTGTTCACGGAGTCGTGAGAGCCTCGTCGGTATTCGCTAGCGAAAGTGGCGAGTGGAAGCTAGGGGGTTTCGATGTGTTAAGTTCCATGAATGATGAACATGCAGTTATATACGTTCGTCTCCCCTTAACAGAGTCGATCGACAAGGGGTGTGGACTGACGACCAGCAGACATATGCCAGTCTTGTACCAGATGCAGCTCGGTATACACCTCCAGAGGTTGTCAAAGGCGGATGGGATACCATTAAGCGCCACCCACTAACTGCTGTCGATGCCTATGGACTTGGAATCCTAATCTATGAGGTCTTCAATGGTGGTTTCATGGGAGGAGATCAGGTGGGCAAAACAACGAATATCCCACCCACTATGCAAGCAAGCTACAAACGTCTCTGCACGGCGAATCCCAAGCTGCGACTGAGTCCGGGACACTTTGTGGAACAAGGAAAAAAGCATGGCGGCTTCTTCCAGACACCGTTGATCAGGTTGACGGACGATATAGAGAGTCTAGGCCTCAAGAATGATGCCGAGCGGGAAGCATTCATTAAGTAGGTTTTCCCTCATGTTCCCTGTGCTGACAAGGGTATTGTAAAGCTTCAAGTACTGATTGCCTTAGTGAGCTTGATGGACTTACCGAGGACTTCCCTGAAGAATTCTTCAAAATGAAGGTGCTCCCAGAGCTACTAAAATCTGTTGAGTTCGGTGGAGGCGGTCCCAAGGTTGTAGGGGCCATTATCAAAATCGGGTCCAAGTTATCATCAGAGGAATTCAATTCAAGACTGACGCCTGTTATTGTGCGCCTCTTTGCTAATCCTGATCGAGCACTACGGGTTTGTCTGTTGGACAATTTACCATTAATGATCGACAATCTTCCACAAAAGATTGTGAACGACAAGATCTTCCCGCAGATGGTTCGTCGTGCTATTGGATCCTCGTTTTCTTCCGTTGCTGACAATTGCTTTCATCCAGACTTCTGGGTTCACTGACGTTGCACCCGTTGTTCGAGAACAAACCGTCAAAGCCGTACTGGCGGTCATTGACAAATTGAGCGATCGGACTATTAATGGAGACCTATTGAAATTCCTGGCTCGGACTGCAAATGACGAGCAGCCAGGGATTCGTACGAACACCACTATCTGCTTAGGAAAGATCGCAAAAAACTTAGGACAAAGCGTCGGTCGCACCACGCCACCAAAACAAGCCAATGCTAACCTCGAGTATAGTCCAGATCCAAGGTCCTTGTTGCTGCGTTTACAAGATCGCTGCGGGATCCGTTTGTACATGCCCGGAATGCGGGCTTGTTGTCGTTGGCTGCCACGATGGAATTCTTTACCGAGGAGGATTGCGCCACCAAAGTTCTTCCCGCCATATGCCCATCTCTCCTTGACAAGGAAAAGTAAGAAGTTCTTTATCTCACCGCTATCTCTATGTTTCTAACGTGCAACTAGGATGATCCGGGATCAGGCGAACAAAACGCTCGACGTTTATCTTCAACGGATACGTAAATTCAGCAGCACTATGCCGGAAACTGTGCTGCCTCCTTCCACCAGTTCAGACACTCCCAAGGACGATGCTCGTATTGGAACGTCCAATGACAAGTCCTGGGCAGGCTGGGCAATCTCCTCGTTTACAAACAAGCTTACCGCGGCGAATGGTGTGATTGAGCCATCTGCAAATGGCGCTAAGCCGGTCGAAGCCGAGCCAGCCCGGTCCGCATCCGTGCCACGTCCGTCGAAACCGTCACCCTCGGCGCAGCTTGATTTGCCAAAGGTGACTCCACGTCCTGCAGCACAGCCCCTAGGCCACCGGTCAATGTCAGAGCAGGTCATTCCGGTCACCAATGAAGTCGACGAACCAGATGACGTGTACGAAGCGTGGGGTGCCATGGACGATGAAGACGGAGAAAAGGCAGATGATCCATTCAGCCCTGCCGCAACCACGGTTTCCTCCACCGTGTCTGCACCGGCGTCCAAACCTGCCCCTGTGCCCTACGATGATGGAGGCGAGCCGGACTTCGCCGGTTGGCTTGCGGCACAATCCAAGGCAAAGAAAACTCTACCCAAGGGCTTGAGCAAGACTACTTCCACAGGAACCTCGGCTCGAAGTGCCAGTCGTAATAGCACGACTAAGTCTAAGACGGTGGCTCCAGTCAAAAAGATCGAAACCAAACCCAAAGAGGAGGACCTGGACGATTGGGGAGATGCTTGGGATTGAGTTCATTTTCTTTTTGTTTTGTTTTTCTTCTCTAGAACTCAAAGTATGGAGTTTCGGTAAAACCGCTACGGGCGTTTAGGATTTAGATACCATGCACATATAATTGACTGATGAATTAAGATTAATATTTGCATCGAATCCATGGAATGTTCGATCAGTCAGCCTTATCGATTGCCGTCAAGCCAATCATATGCCGGCCCGCCGGCCCCGTGATCGCAGGTGACCATCCGCCGCCTTACGAGAAGCTTCACTTTATCTTATTGTTGTCCTGCCTGGACTGTCACCTTTCCCGGTGTTGATACATTCTTGTGGAGTGACTTTTGACCTTGGCTATCCTACTAAAACTCATCCCCGTCATTCCTGTCGGATCGACTCGTATTTGAAATACCGATTGTCCCACTTGAAGCGCTAGATAATCTTGCTGCCTGCCTTCCCAGCGTCAGCGGCTGTGTCTGGTTTCTAGAAGGCTGCAGGTTATCTAATCGTTAATGCGCGATGGATCACCGTTGACGAGCCTAAAGGTCACTTGAGTTCATTGAAATCAACCCCGACACCCAGCCATTTTCCCCAGATATCCGTGATGGACCATGAAGAGGAGGCTCCTCCGCCGTATTCCGCCGTCGATCCGCTCACTCGAAATGCCATTGCATCGGCCGAAGTAAATCGGGTCATACTCCGTCTCCGAGGGGGAGATGTCTCATTTGGTGATACTGCATCAAGCGATAGCTCCAGTTCCGTTGTACTCGCCTCCTCTCCGCTTACGCCCGCCAACTTCACCTCCGCTGCCGCTTACTTTGTTGAACGCCCAGTCCCTACCGTTGACAATGGACGGCCGGTCCTCGAGCACCACCTAACCATCTACCCCCGGAGTCAATCTAAGGACTTCCCTCGTCGCCCTCGTTGCTGGGGTTCACGCACTGAGCACATCATCCAGCAGGACTGGGACATGTTCTTGCGATATTTGTTTCCTCCACATCTCGGCCTCGCCTCCTCCTCCGATCAATTACCTCGTCAGGTTAGGGCCCAGATCCAACGAGATCGCAAAGATCGCCCACAAGAGACAGATGAGCAGCGCCGGAAGCGAATATCAGCCGTTATCACAGAATGGAACCAATACTTCTTCGAACCCCGCGCAACGTGCATCACATTTTCCTACGTCACCGACCCACAAAATGCACCGGCATCTCCTCTTTGTCCTAGATGCTATCCTGCTGCCACGCGGGTCTCGCAGGAGAATCGCACAGCGGTGACGGTGCGGCCTACTCCATCATTAACTCCGAGACAACCCATGTCGCCTCTGTCGCCTCCAGCAAGTAATCACCACTCTCCTGCACCTCATGCATACCCGAATCCACAATATCCACAACTGCCTCCTACTCCACATACACCCTACGGTGTTCCTCAATACTACCATCCTCCACTTCCTCACCATCCTACATACCCTTATACCCCCCAGCCACATATTCCCTATCAACACAACGCCTCGTGGAACTGGAATGCTACAGCCTGGCCCCCTCCACAACAAAACTCGAGTTCTAAAAGTGGACCACTGGGTTGGATATCTTCGCTAGCTTCCCAGGCCCAGAAGTACGGCGAACGCATCTCGGAGCACGCTGCGCAGTATGGGGATCAGATCAGTGCTCAAGCCTCCCATTATGGCCGACAGGTAGAAGAGCACGCCATGGCGCATGGTCGGTGGATAGAAGAACAGGCCAGTCTCCAAGGACGAAAGGTGGAAGATGCCTTCACCGGTCTGGTCCACCGACCCCGCAACGAATGGCCTGCGACTGACGCTCGCGGCCAAGTTTACTATCCAAACGCGTATAACTATCCCTATACACCGGTCGCCAACGCCGTCAAGCCTGTCGAGCCTGTCAAACCTGTCGAGCCCGCTACCACGCTACCTGTCCAACGTATCCGTAGATTATCCACCGGGTCAGCCTCCTCCGACTCGTCGTTGGAATCAATTGACTCGTTATCCACAACGTCGGAACTGAGCACCTCCGATCTGGCTACGGTTCGGGCGCAGCTCTTATCGCTCGAAGACCACCATGACCGTGATTTGCATGAAGCAGCGGTAGGGCTGCGACGGCAGCTCACCGTTTTGCAAGAGTCTCGCCGTCGGGACCGGCTCGCCGGACGCAATTGGCGGCAGGGGTGGGGCCAGTATCCACAGCAGCATGGCTACGGACGTGGCTGGGGAGGACGATGGGAATCGCCCCAGCAACATGAACGAAGTGCGGCTGAGAAACGAGCCCTGAAAGAGGAGACGCGGGCCACGCGGAAGGCCTTCCGGGACGTCCTGCGGCGAGCGAGGGAGGAGCATAAGGAGCAGCGACGGACCAAGCGCAATCGACGCCGTCTGGAACGGTCTCGCCAGATAGAAACCGTTCCGCCGGAGCCAAGTCTCGAGCAACAGGTGCAGAATCTGGACCTCGACTATAACCGGGAGAGTCAGTCGACGGTCCAATCTTTTACATCCATTCCTTCTCCGGCACGGTCTGTTGCCGAGATCAGCGTGATCAGCTCGATCAGTACCACTAGCACTGTATCTTCGCATCACCTTGAGGGAAATGAGCCCCAGAATAGTGGTAAAGAAACCCAAAAGGAGGCTGATAAGGCCAAGCAAAGCCCGAAGGAGACGGAAAAGATCAAGCGCAAGGAGGTACCGGGCCTAGAAAAGAAAGACAAAAAGTCTGATTAACTCCAAGCTTCTGAACATTTGAGTTATTGAGCAATTGCATGGCATGGAATTTGTGATTGGTTATTGGGAGGGGATATATGGTACATGAGGAACGGTGTTTAATTGGGAGCAACTGCATTTTTTTGTATGTGTTCATGGGTAATAGTGCCAATGGCATGTCGAGTCTTTCCATCCCTTGTGGTCTACATGTTTTCGAAGTTTTTGTTTGACCGTAGTTAGCATGATACTGGCGCTTAATGAGACATGAACTTGCATCTCACACACACACACACACACACACACCACTCTGCATTGCAAGCAGTGTACATATACATCTTCTCATTTCCACGCATGCAAGTAGAAGAACCACCAGACAATCAACATCCAGCAGGGGGTGAGGGAAAAACACCTCCCCGATCTATACCACACCCTAGCATGAATAATAATATCACGGGCGAAGGAAAGAAAGAATAGTAATAGAAGAGAAGAATGCACCCCCCCCTCCCACTAAGCCTGAGTCTGCGACTCATTCTTCTCCACCAAATCTCCCACACCCAATCCACGTCCGACCCGTACCTTCACCATCTTCTCCTTCTCCTTCTCCGTCCCCAATTCGCCAACCTCCTCACCCTCATCGGCATCTTTACCTTCCTTCTCCGCCCGCAGACGATCCTTCCGCTCGATCTCCGCCCAGTCCATCCACATATTCGTCAGATCCATACGCATCGCATACGCATCCTCCCCATCGGCATAGTACTTGCTCTCGACAGTCTCAACCTGGAATCCCAGTGTATCGCGGTATAACCGCAGCGCAGCGGTGTTGCTGACACGCACATGAAGCGAGACGTAATGGGCGCGGTGTGATTCCGCCATAGCACGTTCTAAACCAGAAAAAAAAAAAAAAGTTAACTCTCATTATCCCAAATATCCCATCAACCTGTCTCCCCCCAAAACCCAAACCCGAGAAACAAAAGAACCTAGAAGGGGGGCAAGAAAGCAAGAAAGGAAAAGAAAGAAGGGAAAGGGAAAGGGAAGAACATACGAGACATCCTCATCAATCTTTCTGCAATACCCAACCGTCTATGCGTCCTCATCACACTCAACGAAGTAATATGTCCATGCGCGACTCCGTCCGTCGGCTCCTCTTCCATCTTGGCCAGCACGTACCCCACTACCTTCGGATACTGCTCGCTGGCGGTTGCGGCCCCGCCCGGGGCTGTGTGTTTGGAGTACCCATTCTTGGGGCGGACGATGGCGACGAAACTCAGTTGCGGCCAGGTGAGCGCGTGGTAGAGGTAGTATTTTAGAAAGTAGTTTTCGGGGAGGTTGGTGATGTTGCAGGTTTGGATGGAGGGGAGGAGGTCGATGTAGCTTGGGTAGCTGGAGAGGGGGACTATGTCGACCATTGTTCCTGTATTCCTTGTAATTTTTGGGTTTCGTTGAGTTTAAGGGGAGTTAATTGAGGTGGTGAGGGGTGAGGGGAGTTTTGTTTTAAGAGGGGAATCGGTTGGATTGAGTATATGTTTTTGATGTTGGTATGAGTAAATCGTCTCCGCGGGCGGTGGAGGTTGCGGATAAATCAGGTGGCGCGCTAACCCGGTTCGGATGTTGCCCTATCTTTATGCATTGGTACGGAGTATATGAGCTTTTCCTCTCACTCTTAGGGTACTGTGAAATATGAGGTGGTGTTGTTTGTGATATGGAGTTCTTGGATTGAAAGTTTTATATTGTTCTTTCCGATAAGCGCTACTGCAGGTCGTTTCTCGTTAAATATGTAATAAACAGGGCTGTCGTATCTCGTAACTCCCAGCCAAATCTTCTATACAAACTATAAATATATATATCAAGTGATTCAAAACAGAGAGACGAGGAATTGGATGCCACCGATCATGAGAGTGGTGGCCATGACGCTCTGGGGTGTCAAGCTCATGCCTGCGCTGGCCACGCCGCAGCACTTTCCGTTGTACGTCACATTGTTCATCTGCGCCGCAACCTCAAAGACCGTGCCGTTGACTGGACCGTAGTTGTAGTAGTCAACCAGGAGAAAGTTCGGGGGACGATTCCAGATTTCTATGAGCTGTTAGACCTTTCCCGATCGACACGAAAAAAAAAAAAAACTTACTGGTACAATTGCTTGCCATCAGGCCGAGACTGCCATATCCGGTCACGTTGTTCGTCTCGTTCAAGAGCGCCGTGTTCGGGATGAGCAGGTTGAGATTCAGCACATCCATCTGGAGGTTGAGGTTGTGGTTAGCCATATACAACCGGTTCTGAGCGTCCGGCGCTGCCAGATCGGGGGGACGCTGGACGTCGCAAGGAAAGTCCCGGTCCGTGGGTGAGAAGGGCGTCTCCCACATCTGGGAAAATTCGTCCATGAGCCATGGGTACGCCGTCTGGTTGGCCTGATAGTCCAGGAACATGACCGCACGCTTGCCGGACATGATCATGCTGGACAGCGTCGGCCAGTCGTCCAAGGCCATGGGAATCTTCGTGGGGGTATACACCAAATCCATCAGACCGGAGCTCTGGATAGGCCCCGTGAAATTGCCGGGATCGACGTAGTCCGAGTTGCCCATCAAAATGGTGACGACGTCGTACGGATGGGCTTTCATCCACTTGGTCACTGTGGTCAGATAGGCCTCGAGGGTCCCGACATTGAGCAGCTCGCAGCTGCTGTGGCACAAGTACATGGTGTTATTGACCAGATGGGTCTGAAATTGTACTATTTGAGCATCAGTCACCTCCCTCCTAGCGTCTCTCTCTCTCTCTCTCTCTCTAGGAAGATCCACTTACACATTCGAATTCCATCGTTCAATTGGTCCTCGACGTCCAAAGCCTGATTGGCGGCGACACTGCCCGGCTTCACAAAGGGACTGTTGTGAGCAGCCACCACAGTGACGTTGGAATAGTTCCGTGCACAGAATTCGGGGTAGCCGTTGCAGGGCTGGGTATTGACCACCGGGGATGACGAAGCCGAGGCCGAGGCCGTCATGGTGGCATTGGCGGTGCCGTTGAGGGTCTGGGTGCCGCCCAGCACCGTGACAGAATTGGAGGTAGAGGTAGAGGTATTCGTATTGGTGCTATTCGACGCCGTCGTCACTGTTGCGTCGGAGCCGGTGAGGGTGTGAGAGCCGACGACGGTGGCATGGCCGGAGCCTAGGGTGACGGTCGAGGTAATGGATTGATAGGTGCCGGTCGGGGTTGCGGCATCACTGACTTTAGCGGTGATGGTTCCTTCCAGCGTGAACATGCCCTTCCCCGTGCCAGTGGACGTGTCGGTCGAACTCGAGGAATCATCTGCAGCCCAGGTGGGTAGAATGCCGCCTGCCGCCAACAGCGGTAGTAACCGGATCATCACCCGCATGATGCCGGTTTGGAGAAAGATCTGGTTATGTACCTGTATGTATATATGTATATATGTATATATATATATATATATATAAAGAAAGAACAGGATAGGAGATACAATACCAAAGAAGGTATGGAGTATAAGGAAAAGGAGAAAGTAAAAAGGGTGGAATGACGGAAGAAAAAGGAAAGGTTGATGCGGAGGTTAGCAACCTGAGGCAAAGACCCTTAACGACGGTATTGTGTATTGTCTGTAATGAATTGAATACTGCTGTTTAGGTACCAGGGACTGCAAGCCACCCAGAATTTTGAGTACCGGTAGGGCGATCGTAAGCCGATCAGCGGCTGCATGAGAAATAAGAGAACTTGGACGTCTTGGCTCGTCTAGACTAATAGGAATGGATTCTCGGTCCAGGCAGCTGGGAAAAAAATGTCAAAAAGATAAATTAAGAACTCCACAGTGGAGCAGCACGCTACGATGACGTTGCGGCGGTGCAGGTGGCCCAATTAAACCCAGGGGTTGGCATCAGAAACACAACAACTCATTCTCTCTAAATATGGATAATAGATGAGGTTATTCTTGTTCAAGTGAAACACGTAATATCCGTTCACTTGCAACTACGCCTCTGCTGTTTCAAACTTTTTTTTTTCTGTTATGGTTATCCGGTTCTATTGTATTATTGTATTCAATTCTCTTTTCCTGTGTTTTGTTTTGTTTGATTGGAATTTCTTCGGTATTTTCATCTTAGCTCAAAGTCAAATTTCTCCGTCATGAAATCCTGCAGGCAAGAGTCCAATACATATGGGTATTTTTGTAGGAACAAATTGAAACCACTGTTTCGATCAGCAGCGCTATTAAAGGATCAACCGCTTATCAGGATTTCGCATCGAGGAGACGATGACTGGGAAAGGGAAAAGAATGACAGAATGGACTATCGCCAAGAGGACGATCGGTACCCCTTAAGCCAGCGGATCGGGGATTCTGGACCCCCAGCACTTACGACCGCATTACGCCGCCGCTGATCTTGCGAAGATTTTCCCTGGACACCCAACTTTATACGGTCGCCTTCACCTTAAGGTTCACTTGAAAGTGAAATTACCGTTCGATCTTCGTCGGTCCTTTCTCCATTTCTCGTATTTCGGTTTTATTCATCTCCTCCTCCTCCTTCCTGCCTGCTTGGTTTTCCCTCCAGCCCTACCTTTTCTGTTTGTATAACACACCCACACTCACACCCACCGTGTATATTGTACTCTTTGTATAGACTGTTCGAAGTGATTTCTGGTCTTTTTACACTGTTGTCCTTGACGGTCTATGTCATCCGTCGACACAGTTACAGTCACTGACCTTCAATTTTCTCCTTCAACAATTGAAATCTATCAATCCATCATTCACGCTCTTTTAATATAAAAATCTCCTACCAGCCCTACAACTCGTCCGCCACACGTGCTTAGTTCCATGGCCAACCTCCCATTCTTCCGAAAAGCTCCTCAACGGCCGGAGTACGGCCGGAGTCGTTCGAAAGTCCTCTGGCACCGTCTCCTGCGCTCGTTTCTCTACCTCATCGCATGGATCTTCCTAGTCCTAGTCGTCATTGGCAATGTATCCAACAAACCCGTCCTCCGCGACACGTGGTTCCTCAAGATTGATCTCTCCAATATCATCCCACTCTCCGTTCCCAATGCCGTCCTGATCAACAGTATTGCCCGCTCCATCGGTCTACATGATTTCTATACCGTCGGTCTGTGGAATTTCTGTGAGGGGTACAATGATAGCGGCATCACTAAATGTTCCAAACCGGAGACCCTCTACTGGTTCAATCCGGTTGAGATCATTATGTCCGAACTGCTCTCCGGAGCTACCAGTATGTTTTCCCCCGTCACTTCCAGGCACGACCGATCAAAACTAACAAAATCCAGTTGCCCTCCCCGGAGATATCACCGATGCTCTCAAGATCGCTCGGATCGCCTCCCATTGGATGTTCGCCCTCTTCATCCTGTCCGCCGTCTTGACCTTCGTCATGATCTTCCTCTCTCCGCTCGCTACGTCCTCGCGACCCCCGCAGTCCATTTCACCGGACCCCACCGTCAACGCCGCTCACCCGGCCCACCGTCGCCGCACGTTTATCTTCCTGCGCGCCTTTCCGTTCTTCATTCTGACCTTCCTCACGGCCCTTTTCACCATTGTCGCCTCCGTCGTCGCAACCGTCATGTTTATTATCTTCAAGAACGTCTTCACCTCGGCGGATTATAACCTGAATATTGAGGCGGAACTGGGCACCCGCATGATGGCCTTCATGTGGATTGCGAGCGGCTGCAACCTGCTGTCGTTCATTCTGCAGTTAGGCTCCTGCTGTGCGGCTTGCTGCGGTGGTCGGAAGGCCCGGAAGGCGCTGAAGAACGGCGGTGCGAATGGATCGCCGATGCGCGAGAAGGATGGTCCTCATAGTCCCTCGACAACGGGAGCTACTGAGTGAGCTTGATTTCCGTCTCTCCCAACCAGCTCCCGGCCAAGGAGGAGCCTGTTGGGGTCTGTTGTTGCTTTTGGGTTGGATATTATTGGTCAACCAGAACATACATATATAGTTAAGTGCCGCATATATAAGCGGGGCATATATATCTCCACCGTTGTTGTTTTTTTTTTTTTTTTAGAACTGTTACATAGACAGGGGTCTCCATACGGGATATTGCTTTACCACCGCTTGGCTCAGCATTGGAGGTGCATTTGATTTGGTTAGTTACGATCGTTACGACTTGTCATGATATAATCCACGGGTATTTGGACTGTTCCCTTCCAGATCCAAAGATTCAAGCTTCGTGAGGGACATGCCAGGACTTAAGTATACTGGTCTCTTCTCAGTTTTCGATTTCCGGAGTGTAGTCATGACTACCGCAGCTCCGGCTTGATACCAGACGCTCGTAGTGTAGATGGAAGGTGATATATTTTACCTTGAAATAGTAATAACTCGTGACACTGCAAATCCTAGACTCAATGCTCTTTGATATGCATCTTGAGAAGAAAGGACAAGAAAAGCGTTAGTTGAAAAGATTGGAGTATAGACCAGTCAGAAGTATGTAAACTTCGGTGTCCGAGGCTAGTCTTTCAACCCTACAATGCTTTGTAGAGTTCTGTAATGATTGTTAAATTATACTCATACCACCGCCGGACTTATAATACTCCAACTGACTCTGATAATATTCTTATAGATATTATGAGTGCCACATACGATACAGTGAACTTACCATTCTACATATCAAACTAACATGTCATAACGTATTCAAAATGAATTCTCCTGACCGTTTCTTCAATCTATCTCCACGTTAGGTTACATAGTCCTCGATAACTGTGAAAGTGACTGAAAGCTGACGCTGACCACACCCTCTATCAACACTAGCTTCTTCTCTACCAGTATATATATATATATATATATATAAGTTTACACTGGATTATTCGAGAATGGGAAAAGCTTTGTTTTCTCTTGGTTACCTCTATAAAGCGGTATTAGCGCTAGGGTTACCTGCTGCTTCGGGACCGAATACGACACCAAATCGGTGATATAGAGTTTGAGGGACTATTCAAGGTGGCATGGGGTTGAAGGGGGAGGTGATTGTTTCTCAAGTGACCATGGTGATGTTGAGGTGTTGTAGGGAAAGCCAGGTTGTTAAAATAAGGTAAAACTAACCACCACAAAGAAATTGAGTTTTATGGAACATAATAAATACTAAGAGTTAACCCCACCCTCAGCCTTAATACGACTCTCACCCGAAAGTATATAACTGGTCCAGCTAAGTTTAGGGGCTGTCGGTGAGGTGTGTATCTTGAGAGTCTGCTCGATACTATCGAATACGGCGTGATTGAAGTTTCCAATTGTTACGGATTAATCGAACTGGTAACTAACCACTGGTAACTAACCACTGCCAACTTCAAGGCCGCATTCTTTTCAAGATTTCTAACTATCTACTTCGTAACATTGTTCTAGCAGGATACAAGAGCCACCTACTGAGATCTTGTAGTCCCTGTTAGTTGCTGTGGAAAAACTACGGGGTCAGAGGTACATACCAGTTGTGAGCCAGAAAAAGGGCGACCAAATTCTCAAGACCATCGACTCTGTTGCGATAGCAAATGCCAATGTGGGATATTGTCATTATAATAGCGATCTTTACAAGCGTGCTATGTGGATTTCCTGAGGAGTTATGACCCCATGGAATATACCCTTTTCTTCCATGGGAACTCTTTGTCTTCTACTTCTGTATCTATAGCATGGCTAATGAATCCCCCGGTGTTAATCAGTGGAAACTCGCACAACGGACCATTGTCCCTTGGAATACCTTTCCCCTAATATCTGGTGTTTATTGTTCACAACAGTCATATATATAAGAACGCGGCTAGAGAAAGCAAAAAGGATTGTCTATACCTAGCCGAAGAGATGTTGACAATAGCCGCATAGCCTTCCTCTCATGCTTGCCCAGCTCAGAAAGATATTCCGAGAGATGCCATCAGCCATGACCAACACCGCGGCCAGACGCAAGAAACCAGAACCACCCAGTCCAGTCATCCGGGAATACTTATGGATGAAACAAATCGGCAAGAGTCTCTCCGCCAACAGTCCTTTCCATTCAAACAAGAGAAGAAAAACGAGAGAAGGCGATAGAAACGGGTTGGAAACCAGACACCGTTTCCTCACGGCCTACAAGCGCAATAAGCTACGGGAGAAAAGTGGGATGCTTTACGGGCGTCACTCGAAGCATTCTCATGGAGATATGATGACGGATCTTGGTGGATCTCTCTACGAAGATGCCGAGTTATACAGGATGAATCGGAGACAGGATCCTGAGATATACGAGGAATTATATGGAATATCTCCTTTCATTGTGCCGAAGAGTATGTACCTATATGTAGCCCTCCATGATTAATTATTAAGTTAATCTGATGATGCATAGTGCATTCGGAAACGTGTGCGTTGCTTAATGACCATGCTACGGTTTTGGCTTCAGGAAACTATCAGTTCACTTTCCTTTTTGAACAGGGTTTCAAGGGGTTTATAGCGGCTCTGAAAATTGCTAAATTTCCCCCATATGATTACTTCCGGTCGAACCTCAATGGCGACATTGAAGATGAGCACCCAGTACTCATGAGGCTCAGAGCACGTCATGGGGCTTTTGAGGAAGCCTTGCAAAAAGACGTCAGATTCGTTGGTAGCACAAGATAAAGGTGGATCTAGCTAAGCGCTTCGATACGTTGGCTTTTAATCCGACGATTTTCATAGAGGTATTCTTTATTAAATTTATTGTTCTTTATCGCAAAGGATAAATCTACTCAGTTGGTGGAACGGACCACATAGTAATAGTCGCTCAGAGCTTTATATGGCGTCGTCAACTCAGCTACAAGTACAACGGATTGTCAAGTGACCATAGTGAAACAATGTCAGATTTTCACGTTAATTAATTATGCAGGTTTCCCTAGTCGCTATGCAAGCTTCGATTACAATGGTGAAATCTTTTAAAGGAATAAGAAGGGGTATCATAATCTTTTAAGCTTCGGCCAGTTCCGCTTCCATCGCACGAGCTAACTCGTCGTCATCATCGATGGGACCGGTCTGGGCAGCTGTATGATCCGGAGGATCACTGTGACTCCGCTCAACTACGGTACCGGTGTCTTGCGGAGGTCGTGGAGATTGCGAACTCGAGGTACGAAAATCATGCCCGGTCTGTCCGGCCTCGAGCCAGCCATATCTTTTGTTTCGTAGGGACCGGAGCATCTCCATGCGGCGTTGGTCTCCTTCTGTAGGGGGTTCCGAGGGAGCGGATTTGTTCTCCATCTCGTCCGTCAAATCAATCGTGACTGGAGTCGACCCGTGTTCTGTTGCTGAACTAGTAGATTGCTGATTCTCATGAATACCAGACGCGCCTGGTGGCATACCCTGGGGCGGAAGGGGTTGAGAGCCTTGCCTAACATGCTGCATGTCTCCTGAGGGCGCCGGAGTAACGGGGTGCGAATTCGGCGTGAGAGGTTGTCCCCGGGCTTGCGATGCACGTGGGGGTTTGTATGAATCCGGGATTGGAGCAACCGCAGGCACTTGTTTCTGGACGTGGATCTCGTAGAGAAGGTTGTTATAGATAGTGCCAAGCTCATGTAGCCTGTTTTTCCACTCTGCCGCCTCTCTCTTGTACTGCTCTACACGGTTCTGGTGTTGGCTGGAAACACGTCGAAGCATGGCATTCTCCTCGCGCAGCAGTTGTTCTCTGGTCTTGCCCGTCACAGGGTCTATAGTAGTCCACTGAAACCAGGCGTTTTTGTACTTGTTACGCTCGCAGGTGAGATGGTACACCCTATCCTTCAGGCTGGAGAGGCGATAGTTCATTCGATCCTCTGCAACTTCAATGTATCGGACGTGGATATTTGGTGCCGACGGAAGATAACCTAGTGGTCCTCCATGTTCTGGATAAGGGGACGTGTACTCTGGTTCTTGATGAATTCGTTGTAGGATTTCTCGGCTAGTATTAGACGCCAAATCTGAAGAGTCAAGAGAAAATCGGTCTTTAGTAAGGTCGCTGACAGAAGGCTCCTTTGGCATCGAATCCGCATGGAACTCAAGGGGATGTTGGTCGTTTTCAATGCTGTCTGCCGGTTCATGATTTGACGGTTCATGGCTGACTTGGTCGCCTTGTGCGAGGGGTGGCTCAAGTTCGAAATCGGGCGAGAGCTCGTTATCGGGTATCAAAGGAATATTGAAATCTGGATCCTCAAACAGGGCATCCAGAGAGTCAAATAGTGGATTGGGCGACGGTAGCCTCTCTATTCCTGGTGTATGAGGAGCGGTTCCGCCCTGTTCGGGCTGGTGAGAAGAGTTGGGAGAAGACAATGAAGGCGTTTCACCAGGAGAAGGAACATAGTGGTCTTGTTGTAACTCGACTAGTCGTCTCTTTTCTGGTGGACCCCACATATCAAGCTCCGGGAAAGCCTCATCGCCAGCTCGTTTTCGAGACGCAAAGGTCGCATCAAGCTCTCGAAGCACTGCCTCAGAATCGAAAAGCGGGTCAAACAGTGCTTGTACGGTGTCAGTCGAAGCAGCGAAACCTACAGGGTCAACATCTTGGACGGGTGATTTGGACGAGCCAATACCTCCCGCCGAAGGTTTAGTCTTTTGGTCCCCGGAAGACTGGTTGCTAGTGTATGCTCCTTGATCACCGCCGTCCGGCGAACTATGGTCCTCTTCCTGGGAGAGCACCTGAGCATCGACAGGTTTCTGTGGCTGCGACCCAGGGGGTGGTGTAAGCCCCAGATCATTCACATGCAGATGATGTATGTAAGGGGGAGATGGAAGATCTTCGAGAGCGTAAAGGCCTTGAAGATCAGGAGGGCAGGTCTGGAGAGAGGTAGAAATACCTTCAACCACGCTTCCATCCATCTTGACAGAGATAACCCAGTATAATCTAGATCAAAAAGACAAAGTGTCCACCAACTATGGCTTTCCGTCCTTCAACAAAAGCGGAGGTCTCAGACGAGACAAGAGCGATGCGTATTGTAGACAAGTTCGATGGGCGCAAGGTATGTGGCGTCGAGAATATCAACGCAGCGAAACGAGGAGAAACGCCATAGATGATGTATACAGGCTATGCAAATGAGTAAGAATAAATTCTCGGTAGTTTCCTCTGATAGCCCTTCGTTGCGCTGCAGTCCGTACCTGTTGAGACGCCACAGCACCTCTAATCGAGAATTTTCAAATTCTTCCCGTCGAATATTGAGTAGGCGCAGAAGTTTTGTAGGACGGCTCTCGCCGGAAGTCACCAGGGCTTGGAACGGTACAAATGACCCCCAGACGAATAAACGGTCGGTAACCAATATTAGTTACTTGATTGGAAGAACTAGTTGCCAAATACGACGCCTCGAGAAATTTGAACTGAACAAGGACACGACTTTTGCCGCCGCTCAAGCGAAGGTGAACGACGGGGATGGTGAGTCTTGTCAGACCACCCCTTTGACAGCCACGGAATGATCCTCGCTGACGAAGAAAACAAAGCGCAAGGCGAAACTTTTGTATCTTATCTGCGACTAAGATGGAAAACATGATTTAAACGGCCCTTTTTTTAGTCGACTTTTAATCTCCCTCGTCGCTCTCCGCCTCATCCACCGCCTTAACCACCGCTCACGTGCGCGTTGCCTAGAACGGCCAGGGATTGCGGGCAGCAAAAGACCGCCGCAGCATAAGGCCGGCAGGAATCAAATCGACTTTCTTTCCGCTGATGGGGAAGGAAACGCTCAGGGTCTCCTGATATTTAATTCTCTCCAGTTCCTCATAGGTCCCCGCACCTTCAATATGAGCGTCATTCTTTGCACCGGTAAGTACAAGCTGGATTCCAGCATTAGCTTCGAGATCTTCGGTTGGCATTTCAGGGACGCTAATTGACCGCTTCGCTATCAAAAGCCGGATATGACCACACCATTCGGTAAGTCAGGTGCTTTCTCTACGATTGCCGGTATATTCAGCGCGCTAATCCTGTATGGCAGTTTCTGGGAAGCTCTGTCTGGAATATGCTCGCGCACTATCCAGCATCCGGACTCTCAAGTAAATCGCTTATGCATCACTCCAGACAAGCGCTATCTGGCCGCTGCAGGTCACAACAATGTCAAATTGTATGATATCAAGTCCACTAATCCCAACCCAGTTATGACCTTTGATGGTCATACGAACAACATTACCGGTGTTGCATTTCACTGCGAAGGCAAGTGGATGGTCACTAGTTCGGAAGATGGCACGGTGAAAGTGTGGGACACACGCACCGGCAGTCTACAACGCAATTATGCCCATAAAGCCCCCGTCAATGACGTTGTTATTCACCCCAACCAGGGTGAACTTATCAGTGGTGATCGTGCTGGCATTGTCCGGGTTTGGGACCTGGGCGAGAGTGTCTGCACTCATCAGCTAATTCCGGAAGATGACGTTGCTGTGCAAAGTGTTAGTGTTGCAAGCGATGGATCTTTACTCTGCGCAGGAAATAAGAAGGTATCGTCCCTCTACCGTTTTCGTGTCAACCCGAGCAAGCCATCATTCACTTTGTGATCCGAAGACTAATTGACCCGCTAGGGCAACGTTTACATCTGGCGCATGGTCCAAGATGCTGAATTAACTCGCATCGTCCCAATGTGCACCTTCCAAGCTCACAAAGACTACCTCACTCGCATCCTTCTCTCACCAGACGTCAAGCACCTCGCCACCTGCTCAGCAGACCACACAGCCAAAGTCTGGAACCTTGATCTCGACTATCCCCCGGCCAAGATAGCTGCCGCGCAAGCAGCCAAGGCCAAGGCCAAAGGCATCACCCCAGAACCTAAAGAGACACCGTCATCCCCACCTCCCTCAGAAAGCCTGGTGAACACTCCAAGCAGTGAACAGGGCAGAGCCGACTTTATCAACCCATTCAGCTTTATCAACGGAACCCCGCCGCCCACCAATGAGCCCCAGCAAACCTTCCCCGTACAAGAAGATGGCCCCCCAGTAGATCCGAATACCAACACCCTTTACCTGGAGACGACCCTCGCAAATCACCAGCGATGGGTGTGGGACTGTGCCTTTTCCGCCGATTCAGCCTATCTAGTCACCGTTTCAAGTGACCACTACGCTCGTCTCTGGGAGTTGGCTTCGGGCCAGGTTATCCGTCAGTACAGTGGGCATCACCGCGGGGCGGTGTGCGTTGCTCTGAACGATTATTCTGAGCCTCGGTGAGAGGTCCTGAGGTACGCACCGTTGTTGTCAGTTGTCAGTTAGTCCTTCTTCATGGTTAGCATGGCGCCTGGGATTGGGTGAAGCACGGAGGCATTTTGCCTTCTGCATTGGAGTTCAGGCTTTGTTTGTTCCCACTTTGTATTGTTTTGGATGTCTACGAGTCTTATGGCATTCTCACGTATGATTGCGGTATATCCAATACGAAATAAAGAATATACGTATAATAGTCCGTCTGTACAAGTTTTTTTATATATTCCCCTACAGATGTATCGATACGGTCAGAAACACACAAGGTATAAGGCTCACCCGAGAAAAAAAACATCATACCAACAAATGATAGGACAGAAACCCTTATCTGGCTCGTTGCTCCTTGCTCCCAAAGCAAATCGAAAAATAATAATACTAAAATAATAGAGGGAAGAATAAATCGTAAAATAACGACCATGGATCTCTAAGAATCAACCAAAACCACCAAAGATATCAGGAACCGTTTTATCTTTCCTTTGCCCCCGTACAAGTTGATAGGCTTGGATTTAATTGACGGCGAACCATGTTACACTCACGACGACATCCAAGCCCCGCTCATCAGCACCGGGGTACTTGAATGTCCACATGCCATCGCGGTTAACATCCCAGAAGGCGCCGGAGGCGGAGTGCATACCGCGCTTGCCGGTGTTGCTGGCGGCACCCTCTGCAGCGGCGGACTTGTCGATCAGGCCTTGTTGCACGATGGTGCTGTTCACGGTGAACCGGTATGGCGCGGCTGCCGAGGGAGTAGACGGGGCGGTAGCGCTGATGAGAGCTTTGAGGATGGTGTTCTATAGTGGTTTGGTGGTTAGTCCGTTGTCAATCCGATGTCAGAGAATACGGTCTGCACTCACAATGATCTGAGAGTTCCATTCGCCGACCTTGGCGTGGTCATAGCCCTCGACATCGTTCAGTGCGGAGTCACATGCCTATTCTCGAATCAGTTCTGGCCTTCATTATCTTGTCATGGTCGACAGTCGTGTTGAATAGTGTGTGTTATCGCGACTAGGTAGAGACCAATGGTAAAGGGGGGAACGTACCTCGGAGGCAATCTTGGTGAGGTCCGCAATGGGGACAGGCTATAGGCGTCCACAAGAGACAGATGTCAGCGCGGACCGAGTCAATGGACGAGCGATAGCGGACAATGACGTTTTAGCGGCGGGACAGGATTGTATGGTCACGCACCGAGGAAGTAGTAGCAGTCTCGACAGCCATTGTAGGTGTGATAGTCAGGTAGGAAGATATTTGTCCACAATAAGACTATCGAGTTAGTATTGTCTAACTGCGATTGGGGTCTAGACGGGCCCAGAATCGACGGTGGGCAGGCCGGAGTGTATCTGGAGATATGATTGTGGGGGGAGAGAGAGCGGCCCCAAGTTCGGGGGAAGACGAATTGACGGTCAGGATCAGCAAAAAAATAAGACTCACCTGATGTAATATGGTATGCAGGGATGAAACAAGCGGCGGTGTTGGCAGAATTCCAAGATTATAGGGAGAAACGGGATTCCAACAGGGCGTGTTTGCTGGATGTTTAGGAGCCGCAGGTCAGCGTGTTATCAGGATTGTGGCTTGACGGTCGATGGTTGGCCCACCCTTTTCAACCAGCCCATACTGGATCGGGATTGGCTTAATAGCTACTTACCAGCTAAGTGCTAGTGTCATGCTTAGCTCGTCACCGCCACAGAATCACGGGGTAACCATAATCCGAAACGACCTCAAGCGATGACGGCAGCAGTGAACGAGGGCACGTGGGATGGAGTGGACGGTCGGAAATCAACCCGACGCCACAAACTAGGCCCAAGAAAGTAAGGAGCAAGACGACCGGAGCGTTTTGTAGCGGGGCAGAATCTGGGCCGTCTTGAATACCGACAGTAGCGGTTGCAGTAACTGTATCGATCCTCTCTAGTCTCCCCCCCGACGCAAAGAATTAATTTTTTTTTATCTCTCCCTCTTCTCTTCTTCCTTCTTTAACCGAGCGTCATCTATCTTTTTTTCCTTTCATCATATTTCTTGGCTGTAACATTATCGAGGTTGATCAGAAACTCTCGACCTCAATTGCTCTCACTCCTCCTTCAAGCTCTCCGGATCCCATCTCAATAGCTCTTATCTCTGGACCCCCTTTCGTACCCACACTCACACACGGACCAAAATGTCGAGTCAACCTCTCCTCCAGACTGCCCCAGGTCAGTAAAAAAGGAATCAGGGATCAATCATCTCAATCCCCTCAGAGTCTCAACTAACAAATCCTCCAAAGGCAAGCGCATCGCCCTGCCCACTAGAGTCGAACCCAAGGTCTTCTTCGCCAACGAGCGGACCTTCCTCTCCTGGCTCAATTTCACCGTCATCCTGGGCGGTTTGGCTGTCGGTCTCCTGAACTTCGGTGATCGCATCGGCCGTATCTCCGCCGGTCTCTTCACCATCATCGCCATGGCGGCCATGATCTACGCCCTCTGTACTTTCCACTGGCGCGCAGCCAGCATCCGCAAACGCGGCCAGAGTGGCATCGACGACCGCTTCGGTCCCACCGTTCTGGCCCTCGCCTTGTTGGCGGCCGTCGTCGTTAACTTCATCCTCAGAATCACAGAGAACTAAAACCATCTCCTGTGTTTTCTTCGGTTTTGTTTTCTAGTGCTTTTTTTTCTCAAACCCCCTTGTTTTGTGGGGCACGTGCCCGTACTTTTGCTGGCGCTAGACCTGGGTTATGTGTTATGGTCTATGCCCTTTATGGACTTGTCTCTTATTCGTGCTGGGGGTGGACGTCGCTGGTCGGTGCAAGGGTGAAAATATCGGTAGATAGATTATGGTCTGGTCTGATGAGCGGTCACAAGACCGTATTTTCTCTTTCTTTTTTTTTTCTATTTCTATGATTGGTTACTGTTGCGTGTATGTGTATATTGTGGGTAGTTGTATATTCCTCTGTTGTTTCTTGTGTTATAGCGATTAAAATTGTGCTACGGCCACTGTTTAGTGAGCTGCAAAATTGCAAAATTGAATTATTGGGAATCAATTGAATACTAAGTACAAAAATATCGTCTCAACCGACCAACAGGAGGAACCCCTAGTTCATCTTTCACTTCGTATCATGGAATCTCGTCAGGTCAATGTACCCGTGGTCAACAAAGTACTCAAAGTTCCAGTAGTCTGCTTGTGTTCCTTGCCCATTCACGGTCGCATTGCCCGAGAACTTCGCGGTCCAGTAACAGCTGCCTTGGGAATACTTGTACATGGCATCGAGACCCGCATTCACATTCCTCTCACGGAGAGCAAAGGAGTTCTGGTACAGGGTTTGGATAGACCATTCTCCCGTGAACACAGGGAACTTGCCGTCTCCCGCCTTGGACCGCGCGTCCGCATAGAGGCGGGCTGGGAGGGTCTCGGACGTGACGTTGCGTTCGAAGTAGTATGTGTGGACGTCAAAGACAAGGTTCGCGTCGGCGGGGAGTTGACCGGACCAGTACTGCTCCGGTTTGAAGCTTCCCTGGAACATGACTGGGATGTTGGGGTTGACGGATGCGACCCTGTCGATTACGGCGCGGATATACTTCAGTACCCAGGTGGCGCCGCGATCTGAGAGCGCTGCAGGGGTTCCGAAGACGGACATATCCGGGTTATCAGTAGGCTCGTTCATCGGTTCGATCGTGTAAGATTGGGGGGACCCCGAGTTCTGGACGAAGGAGATGACGGCATCAATCACTTGCATGGAGTAGTCAAACGCGGTCTCATTGTAATACCAGCCCCAGTGCCCGCTAGCCTCGCCGATGGTGAGACCATTTGTGCCACCAGGAAGGGAGTGGACA
Organism: Aspergillus pseudotamarii; assembly: GCF_009193445.1. Classification (NCBI taxonomy): domain Eukaryota; kingdom Fungi; phylum Ascomycota; class Eurotiomycetes; order Eurotiales; family Aspergillaceae; genus Aspergillus; species Aspergillus pseudotamarii. The sequence goes on along the minus strand of NW_022475035.1, from coordinate 65,092 downwards.
TCCACAATAATGTGCATGCCATACGTGGTGATCGCGTAGTCGGCGATCTGTTTGAGGTAGGCTGTCTGGTTCCCAGAGTACAGTTGGGAGCCAGGGAGCTTGATCCAGGCGGCGTACGTCGTGGGAATCCGCAAGATTTCTACACCGACGTCGGCCAGCTTATCGATGTCGCTTTTCGTGATGTAGGTCGCATATCGATGTTCCAAAACAGGCCCACACCGGGATCCTAGATGTTCACAAAGTCCCCATTCATCATCCGCGCCGCCGGAATAGGTGCCCCAAAACTGGCTGTCAATCGTGGACTCCTGGACGAGCCAGCCTCCGAGGTTGACGCCATTGGCTTTGAAAGTTGTCCAGTTGACATACTCCGGACTCTGCACTCTGGGATGAGGAACTGCCAAAGCGGCCGAGGTACACCCCAGGGCAGTAAGAAACGGTAGTGACGCACGCATTTTCACGCAAGGAATGCAATTTTCGTAACCTTGTACTGGTAAGCCCGCTCACCTCCCAGGAATCACTCTTCACACCGTGCAAGATCCATGTGGGAACCCTCGCCATGATATAGGCCCAATTGATGTCCCGGTGCCATATAGGAAATCCCGAGCTTGATCGTCTCTCAGTGAGATCATAATGGACATACGAACAGCTCTTCGGGGAAGAATATTCCCGTCCCTGGTTTCTAGAGATCCACATTCTAACCGTAAGGAGAGCATATTCCGCAGCTGTTGAAGCCAAGGCCGTGAGGCAGAAGGCAAATTACCCAATGACAGGAGAGCATAGAGCAAAAATCCATCTTGCGACCCCATGAGAATTCTTCATTAGTATCATGGAATCCACATGGTGACCCTGCCGAAAAGCGTGGTTGCGGGGTGCGGAGGGAAAAACGCCGTTCGTGAGTACCCCAAAAACCCCAGAGTATCCACCACGTGCAATCACAGTCGAGTACGTACGGTCTAACATCAACCCGAAAATGTTGATCAACATTTTTCAAAGACCCCAAAGACTCTGTCCGGAATTCCCCAACTGTGGGAGAAGGAATTGCCGCCTTTTGGCACTCGGATATTCCGAATTCAGACATTTCACTTTAGTTGAGGCACGTTGCGTTATATACAACGGCCACCCTCATGTCTGGAGTGGTCTAAGCCGCGAGTTCGATATCTCACTCAGTTATTGTTTGAGGATACTGTCCGACTCAATCCGCATTTTACACCTGAGGAATCTTAGCATGACAGCACTTGAAGAAGAGACCAAAAGACCGAAGGCGATCGAAGATTTAGCACATACCATTGTCTAATCCAGAAGACATATTCTACCGGAGCCATGGCGCAGGAGAATCTTTAAGTGACTACTGATTCAGAGTTATGGAGATGGTAAGGCCCGGCGGTGATTATCTTCAGATCCAGGAAAACAAAACACCCAAAATGGAAAAAGCGAGGAATGAACTAGTTGTCATGATGTAATCATTTGTACCTCAGGCACTCAGTCAATGACCGTCGTTACCTGATCAGGCAGCGAACGAACCACGGGCCCAGCAGGTTGAAAGAAGTCAAAACCCTTGGAAGAGAATCCGCCATGTGTGTCCGACGAACCTTAACCACACTCACTTTTCCGATCCATGGCGCCGCTAGCTTATAATTCAATTGTCACCACTGTGACTAAAAGGCGATATTCAATAGTTCACTATAACTCCCACACATTCCTCCTCCAGAAGGTCCCATATAGCTCCGTTTAGGGCATTCACTCTGCAGTGCCCAATGAGAGGCGAATAGTCAACATCGCCAACGGTGGTACAGCGCGCTAAACTACTCCTACCAATAGGTATAGTCAATAATTCACGTCGAGTAGGTTGCACTGTACAAAGTACATGCAGTTGACTCCGGTGGCAGTGCAGGAAGAAGTAAGAAAATGGATGGTTCGCAGGTGTGGAAAGAAGAACCACAAGAAAAGTAGAGCTCAGATCCCTTGATACCTACAGAAGTACCATACCGGGCGTGACGATAAATACAACGAAGACGAGCCATGGACCAGTCCAGGCCCGGTATCACATCATTGACCCACCAGCCAATGTGAAGGGTCAATAGTGCGAAGATCTGATTTGACGTGTCATTCTGATTCAACCAGACGCTGGAACAGGGAAGTCAATTCCTGAGGATCAATGAGAGCTCGCGAAGGCCTGATAAAATTATATCAAAAAATAATAATAATAATAATAATAAATAATAGGAAAAGGTTTCACCGGTACTTTTACGACGGACTGACTCGGTAGGAAATTCTCTTCCGGCAAATCGACATTGGTTGTTTCTTGAAGCAGACTAGATAATGATTGAATGTGGTGATAGCTGTTCACCCCCGTCGTCATAGACCATTCCACCTCTTGTATGGAGTAGTGATGAGTAGTATGTAGTAGTAGTAGTACTACTACTACTATTATGTACAAACATACATACAGGTTACCAACGAGAAACAAAAAACCACTCTGGAAGATCCCCTCACGGTCACTGATCCTCTTTTGCCCCCCCATCCAACTTTTTTAAAAAAAGATATTCTTCTCAGTTTCCCTTTCTTAGAACCCCAAACCAACAACTCCTCCTCCAACCCTTACTCTTCCACCGTTTCCTCCCGGATTCTTTCCTCTTCTTTCTCCTTCTCTCCATACCCGACGGGTTTCATCACTCTCCATCTCCGTGAAAAGATTTGGGTCCCTGGTCGGACGACAACTGACTTGCAATCTTCTTATCGACGCGTTTCTTTTTTCCTCCCTCGTTCTCCTCCGTATATACTTAGTTTTCTTTTCTTTTCTTTTTTTATCGTTCCCCAACTGATCTTTAATTGATTCGCAGAGCTGCAGATTAACTCCCATTTCCTTCCTATTCTGTATCATCTTTTCGGAGCTGATTGAACCCAAAAAGTCGTTTACTTATCTTTATTTTAGTTTACTCTTTTTTTTTTTTTTTCCTCTTTCCTCTTGCATCCCCTCTGCTTGTCTGCTGCCTGTTCCTGTTTGTTTCGTTACGAGTTGTTGTTCCTTAGCATCCATTATTAATAGATTACGCCACCACCTTTCCGCCTATTTTGCCTCTCTGGAGGTGCCAATCAATAGCCCCGTGGATCCTCTTTTGCGTTCCCTTCCTTTCCCGGGAACTGCATGTGAGTGACTAACTTACCTTACTTGTTGGGACGTACGGCAAACGTACTGTATCCTCTCTCATACTTTACTCCATATCCCCATAGCTTTTTTGTTCTGGTGCGCTTATCTGTCATTATTCATTCCTCTGGGAAACTCTGTCTGGTTCGGAAATTCAATCTAAAACAACTTTCTCCCGAACTACTCCTCCCAACTTCCTTATCATCCTGTCCTCTCCCGCTGAAGGTGGTGAATCCGTTCTAACGTCCGGTGTTTCTGGTTGGGGTGACTCTTTCCTCCCTTTCCCTCCCCCCTTGCTGAGCTTCTGCCGGTCGCAAACAACGCCTGATCATCGATCGGCAGCAACGTCCACTCCTTCGCGGTCTCTACGCCTCACTCTCCACCTCTCCATCTTTTTTCCCCCAGATTTAGATCGCGTTCGCATGCACTGGTGCATGATCTAATCACTCAAGCGACTAACTGTATTTGCGACTTTTTTTTTCTGTCTCCCCCTTTTTCTTCTTTCGCTTTCGGACGTGTCGCATTTCTCTCAAGTCGCCTTGGCGTCTGAACACCCTACTGCTCTCCCTGTCGCACATCTCTCGCATGGCATGTTTCGGCTGCTACCCTGGTCCTCTGCAATTGGGGGGAATAAGGTGATGGCTGAGGAGCTCAAGATGCTCGCGACCTCGCCACACTGCGCCGCGCCAGGTGTGAACAGCCTGGCGCTGCCCCAACTGAAGCGCAAGCGCTCCGATTCGAGCGATTCAGCCACCGGTCAAGGTGCCCCGGTCGCAACCAAGTTGCGCGCAGACGATACGCCCAGCAATCCGGTCGCGATTGGTCAAGGTCCGTCTCTATCTCTAAGTAGTGCGACTGCGACGTCGCAGGAATCAACAACCCTCAGCGATCGCGCATCCCAACCGTCGCACCCGTCCGACAACGCATCTCGTCAGAACCCCGACCCCTCAGGTTTCCCCGTCGCCAAACAGGACGCCCCTCCGCGTAAAGTGAATGTGGACAGGTTGCGCGAGACGTTAGAGGCGCAGTTAAGCTTAGAGGTGTTATTGAAGCACAATGAACTGCGCTTGATCGACCAAGAGATCGCCAAATGCCAAGTCGCGTTGGAACAGTTGCGACGGTGCGCCGAGATCCCGTATCCTGGATCGCATGCCATAGGACAATCGGTCAGCAACGGTACGGGGATGGCAGTGTTAGCTCCTGGAAATGGACCTCCGCCGCTCTCCCCGGCACCGTGGGGTGTAACGGATGGCCCATACACCCGTCATTATGCCCGATGGTTACTACCAGACCCGCGTTTCGACGGAGGGGAGCTCGAGCCGGCAACCCCTCTAGGATTTGGTACGCCAGGTACGCCGCTGATGGAAGGCCGTTCGACACGTGGAACCTCTGGCGATGGCTACTGGGCAAGCAAATCTCGCCTCCAGAGAGGCTCGGGTAACATGAAGCTGCAATCCTTGCCGAATGGCTATCCACCGCCGAAGGAGAAAGCGGGCCCCATGATCATCCGGCGAAAGTCAGATGGTATCCTGGTCAAACTTGTGTGCTTGGACTGTCGAAGGGACAATTTCTCCAGCACGCAAGGATTCATCAATCACTGCCGCATTGCCCATAATAGGAACTTTGCTAGTCACGATGCCGCCGCGGTCGCATCGGGAGAGCCCGTCGAGGTGGACGAAGCGGGTGCGATCATTGGGGGTAAGAACGACACCTCCAGCACCGCCACGGCAGGTTACGTTCATCCGCTCATTCGATCCGCTCACGTTATTGAATCGTCGTCCAAGACCCCATCCGCATCGGAGGCCTCTGGTGACAACGCGACGCCCCGGAAACCGTCGGTCTCCAGCCAGCAGGCGTCCTCCGTGGTGGAAACACCTCGTCCGTCTGCCCATTCTCTACCCAGTCGGCGCAATATGCCGGCGAAGCCATCGGATGACTTCCTGGGCTCGCCGGCTACCCCTCATCTGTCATCACTAATGCAGCTCAAGGGTGTCGGACTCGATCTGGACCGACTAGTTGGGGAAGCGAAAACCCCCGTTGATCTGAGCGCCTTCTCGTCCGACGAGGGCGAGTCGGACGTGGAGCCGGCCCAGCCGTCGGTCAATGTGAGTCACGGTGAAAAACCGACTGACGCTCGCATTGGCCGGCAACCAATGCGGACCACCGCTCCGCAAGCCGGGTCGCGGCGCCCAAGTAGCCGAAAGGGCGTGGACAAGACGAGTCATAAGCCCCTCACCTTGGAAACCCTGACGCCAACGCGGGCCGCACCTTATCAATCTCCGTACGGCCCACCATCATCGATGGCTCCGATCGATGATCTTCGTCTTCGTGAAGTCGATGGGCTCGATCGGTCGGCCAATCTCAGTCCGAACACCGTCGAGTCGAACCAGGCTCCGAGTCTGGTGAGCGACGATGACGACTACGAAGCGGCCTCGGATTCGGATAGCCCGGGTCCCAGCTCGTCCGAAGCTGGCGATCACGAAGAAGATTTCAGTCACATTGACGTGGAAGACGACGACGATACGGCGGGCTCCACGACAACCAGCGATCCCAAATCTAACCCGGCCGCTCATCCTTCACCTTCTTTCTCGAAACCGCTTCGAGGAGGCAGCTCCAAGAAGAAAGATAGTATTCTGTCCGCGTCCATTGTGTCATTGAACCGTGGCAAGGATGAGAAGCGTGTGAGCTTTGCCAGTCCAGACACCAGTCCTGCCAAGGGAAAAAAGGACCACAAGCGAAAACTTAGTGGAGGCCAGTAAATGTTATAGACTTCTTTTCTCTTTCTTTCTTTTCTCAGCTCTTATCACTACTCGCAGGGGCTAGACCTCTCGTCTGTTGTAATGCTATACATCTCTCCCCCAATTCTTGTATGAGACTTTAGGGCCTTACAACTTGTGTTTTACGTGGGACTGTGCTTGACATGGTCCAATCAGTCTGGATGATTCTTAGTGGTTGCATGTTCTAGTTATTATTGGTTTGTGCGATGCAAGACGTTGCAGCTGAGCGTTTCTGGCGATGTTTACGGATGCAACTGACGACTCTCTACTTATACGGGATGATTCTGTATTGAAATAATTAAAGATTTGCAAATTGCCCAAGTTATGGAAACGTAGTTCGAATGTATCAAGAGGAATAACTTACCAGATGGTATTTTTAATATCAAACTTACCACATCTAAATTAACTCTGATAAGGTATCATTACCATACCATACCATACCACCACCACCACCACCACCACCACCAACAAGTTTGCCAAACTCAACCTCAGCCAATGAAAGATTCATAAAACCATCATACATCAACATCTGAAACAAAGATACAGTGACTGGTGATCTAAACAACCAGACACCTCAGTAAACAAGTGACTCTAGATTCCCCAGCACACTACCCAACACCCCAAATAGAGAACAAGAGAAGAAAGACTAAAGAAGAAGATGAACGAAGAAGACCAACAACACCAACCCAACGCCTTCACAGACTTTCACCCAGGCCACATCACCCAGGATACCTTCCAGGCCCTATTAACCTGCTACCCGGCCACGTTGGACGCCGTGACGCGCCGCAAGGTCACAGACCGCGTCCTCCGAGCAGCCTCCACACGAGGTAAGCGTGCCAAACGCTCGCGCCAGGCGTCTCCTCCTTCCCAGGTGGTGAACTCTGAGCTGGATGAGGAGCAGAAGAAGCAGGTCGAGGCGGAGGTGGAGGCATTCCGGGAGTTGGATGCGCTGAGGTATGAAGGGTTGCCGGGGGTGGTGGCCGAGAAGAAGTGTTTGGAGAAGGAGGAGGTTGTCAGGTTGGTTGAGTGGAAGTTGTGAGTTTTCTCTCTTTTTTTTTTCCATGTGACTTGATTCGAGTTCAATGGTTGGAGTGTGGTTGTTGATCCTTGTGTATTAGAAAACATGGTATCTTCCGTCCTGCTTTGCTGGGCATGGTGAAGTCGAATCCAGCGAAGACGGTGCAAAAAGCTACGTCGGATGCTTTTACGGCAGTTAATACGAGTACATCTGCCCAGGATGAAGCTGAAGCTAAAACTGAAACTGGTGACGGGCCAGAGACCATCGACCCGACAGCTTCATTCCCCAAGACGAGTCTAGATGCTCTGATGAAACCGCTCCGCGGCGTGGGCATAGCTACTGCCTCGCTACTCTTGTCTGTGGGGACGATCCGTGACCCAGAGCATGAGGCTCCGTTCTACAGTGACCATACGTACCTCTGGCTGTGTATGAAAGAGTTCCCGGGATATGGGACCCGACTCGGTCAGGAGAGCGAAAAGACAGAGGTCAATAAGCTGGGGAAGAAAGCGGGCAAGTTCAAACCGAATGGCGAGATCAATGTCAAATATGATGTCTCGGAGTATCAGTCGTTGTGGACGGCTGTTAATGAATTGCGGGGGAGGTTGAATGAGACTGAGTCTTCTTTGGGGAAGGTATCTTGTGCCGATATTGAGAAGGTGGCTTTTGTGTTGAGGTATATTGATGTTTCGGGGTATTTAGAGGAATATGATCGGGTGGATGATGTTTTGCATACTCATGAGGCGGAGGTGAATCCGGGGATTAAGCGGAAGGGGTTTGATAAGGAGGAGAAGGGAGGTCGGATGAGTACGAAGAAGAAGAAGACTTGACTGGCTTTTTGTGGGCTGGGTTATTCGTCGTTGTTTACAGTGATATCCAATGTATTTGTATCTTTTAAATCTAAGGTTGCCCTTTATGTCTAACCTTATGAGCACACCTGTGTCTATCTCTTATAAGTTGTAACTCCCCATAGATCAGATAATCTCCCACCGCGATGAATAAATTAAGTGCGACTACACTAACTCCAGCCGAACAGGATCAATTGACGTCTCCTCAATGCTTATTTCCCCCGTTGGCGCCATTCAAGCGGGCCGGGACCACATCGTCCACCCAACGACATCAGCTCTGTAATGCCATCTCCCCACATCGTGGCCGTCAGACTTGGCGGGCCTCGTCACCCACGCTGCTCAATTTGCGTCGCCGATGATGAATCCACCACGAACGTTTGGACCGGAGTGGGAACTCCTTCACTTTCCCCTTTTCCTTTATACTCTGCCACTGGCCGGTGGTGCTGGTACTAGAGCGTACTCCATATGGTACTCCCCACAGCTCATCTCCTGACTCGTAGACATAATAAAAAAAAAAAAAGTATAACCACACTGTAGTATACAAGGTCTTCACTTATCTATTTATCTCATTCAAAGACTTTTGATAATGCATTTCCCTCACATACACATACATAAACAGAAGATACATAGACATAGAACCCCCAATGTCAATATACATATACCTATACCCCCTCCTCCTCCTCACTTCCCTACTCAACCTAACTCAAGCCCTAACATGGCACGCCCTCCTCTACGATACCGGCCTCCTAGGCGCCCACCCCCGCACAGAATACGAATCCTTCGATCTCGCCTCTCCAGAACCCAACATCTTGAAATGGGACCCTCGCTGCGAAGATAAGTACGTCTTCCTCAGTCCACGGGGTCATTTCTATCCGCACCCGGGCCCACTGATATTCGATAATAAGGGGAACTTGGTCTGGATGGAGAGTCGGTTTGGTATGGTTATGGATTTTCGGGTTCAGAAGTATCGAGGGGAGGATTATTTGACTTTTTGGGCTGGGGAAGATGATGGGACGAGAGGGTTGGGGAGGTATTATATGGTTTGTTTCTTTTCTTTCTTTCTTTCTTTCTTTCTTTCTTTCTGGGGGTGAGGGTTATGAGGGTTATGAGGGATCGAGTCGAGAGTTACTCCCATACATACATATATATACTAACAACAGATATATAACCTACAGTTAGACAAAACCTACACCCTAACCCACACAATAACCCCCGGCGACAACCTCCACGGCGACATCCACGAATTCCAAGTCACCTCGACGGGAACAGCCCTAATAACCATCTACGAGATCATCCCATACGACCTTACACCCATGAACGGGCCCCAACACGGATGGATCTACGATTGTCTCTTCCAAGAAATCGACATCGAAACCGGGTCATTACTCTTCCAATGGCGTGCCAGCGACCACTACAATATCACCGAGACGTATTTCCCGCTTGAGGAGGGAAAGGGACTGGCGAACTCGAGTGAGTCGGCGTACGACTATTTCCATATTAACAGTGTGGATAAACTGGAGGATGGGCGGTATTTGGTTTCGTCGAGATATATGCATACTGTGACCTGTATTGGGGGTGATGGGGAGGTGTTGTGGGTTCTTGGGGGGAAGAGGAATATGTTTCGGGATTGGGAGGGGGGGTTGGCGATGGGGATTTTTAAGTGGCAGCATAATGCGAAGTGGGTTTCTGGGTCTTTTGGGTCTGCATCTGGGAGGAATGGGGGGGTGGATGTGATTACGGTGTTTGATAATGGGGCGAATGATCATGTCATGGACGAGGATCATAGTCGGGGGCTGGTGATTGAGGTGGATGTTGGGAATTGGACGGCGACGTTGAAGCGAGTATACCATGCTCCTGGGGGCTTCAGTGCGCATTCGCAGGGGAATGTGCAGGTGTTGGAAGAGTCGGGGAATGTGTTTGTGGGGTGGGGGAAGGCTGCGGCGTATACCGAGTTCAGTGCTGGTGGAGAGGTGCTCTGTGATACACATTGGGGTCCCAAGATGTTCTTCCCTCTGGGCTGGGTCAAGTCGTATCGGACGTATAAGGCAGGCTGGGTTGGGAGGCCTGTTATGCCGCCGGATGTGGCGGTTGATGAGGGTTTGCGGACGGTGTTTGTTAGTTGGAACGGGGCAACGGATGTGGCCGGGTGGGTTTTGCAGAGGGCGTGGAATTCTACAGAGGACGAGTTTGAGACGGTGGATTATGTGCCCAAGACTGGGTTCGAGACGGCCATTGAGATGGATGAGAGTGCAGGGTCTTGGAGGTTGATTGCGGTGGATTTCACCGGCGAGGAATTGGGCTATACGGAGGTGTTTTCTCTGGACCATTCGGTATGTTTGCCTCTATTTGGTGATCTAGAAGGGCTGATACTGACACGTCCTATCTATAGGAGTCTTGGATCCTCTCTTCGGCATTGGCGGGAGAGGATGGTCTGCTGTATATGCTTATCCCTGCCTGTATGGTGGGAGCTGCACTGGCTGCTCTGTGGCAGACCAGGAAGAGGATTGCAATGGGGCTGCGTTATCTTGCTGCTCTACGGGCTCGGCAGTTTTATTGATTCCGTTTAGTTTATTGTTTGGTTTGTTTCATCTGATACCCTATGCATGGATAGCGTGATGTATACAAGACACACGCAGGTAGTTAGCCCCCTTAAGACACATTGAAAACGACAAAGCACATTGCGTCTGAGAGACGGAACTCGATATGACTACAATTACATTGATTGAATCATACACTAATAGACATACATTAAATCAGTTCCCCTTCCATCAATGCGACTTACACATCAACGTGATTACTATTAAAGATTATCATAAATTCCTCGACTTAAAGCTGGAGCAATCAAAGTCCCAGAACCCCCAGTACAACGCCCAGCATCAGTCCCCCCTCGACAGTCCCGAATGCTGCCGTAGGAAGAGAAGCAGCACCCGTCGACGTACTAGTCGAGGTGGTAGTAGAGGAACTGGTCTTCTTTGCTTCCGTCGCCGAAGAGGTCGAAGAGGCGATCTTTGTTGACGATGAGGGGAGAGCCTTCGCTGCGTTGCAATAGACCTGTTGCTTTTGCCTTTCAGGAGTGCTCTGTGTAGAACCAGGGCAGTTGTTGAAGCATCTGTTTTATGTCATTCCATCCATTAGCTATCTATAGCGTTATACAGGAGTGTTGAACAGGAGCCAAAGTGCTTAAACTCACGTAACAACGTTGCCCTGCTGTTCACACAGGCATCTCCAATCGTTTACTTCGCAACTGTTCACTTGTTCTAACATTCGTGATTTACAATCATCGACGATGCTGTTCAAATAAGCCCGGTCAATACATTTGACTAGAAATGAGCAGGCTGTGTGACATACTTCTGAGCAGCGCACTTCGTCTCGGTCGAAGTTGTTGTCCCCGCAGTAGCAGTGGCCTGGGCCTGTGCCGCTGCAAGCAAGGGGAGGGATCCTGCCAGGATGGTGGTAAGGAGTGTAGCACGCATGTTTCCGTTTTGGGTTCGTTTATTGGTAGCTGGATTGAGGCTTAGGGCAAACGGGGATGGAATATAGAGAATATGTTGTCACTAGACAGTCCTTGGACAAGAGTACAATAACGTAGCAAAGAAAAAAAACCAAGGGAGAAGGGACAGCTCAGCTCTTAAATCAAACACGACGATGTCTGAGCGTCTTCCCAGAAAGTGAAAATGAGCGTGGGCATCATCTGCAGAGCTCTCAACTGTAAGTCATGACACCCACCAAGTGAGAAAGGGTGGTGGATATGGGAGACTCTTGCATCGAACTATATCAGCCACCCCGAGGGATTGTTTTCCATTGAGCGACCATGAATGGTCCACAGCACTGACAGGGTTTGTTAGTGGGCAGTTGTCTCAGGGTCAATTTTCAATAATATCAACCTAGCAACCCTATCGGGTTACATTTCCTAAGATCAATTAGATACAATAGGGACATTTTGATCCCCAACTGCTGGATGGGGTGGACGTAGTCGGTTGAGGCATCAAGTCAAGTCTCTTCTTCCCCTTGTTAGCTTGCAATTAGGGACGATCTTCTTTATCGAGTTCCTCAATTGATTCTGTACAGTTGAGTGTCTATCAACTAGCGGTGACTAAAAAGGACTCAGGAACTAAGTCCAATAGTTGGGGACGATGTATCACTTCCTCTATCTCCCCACGTCTCCAAAATCAGACCGGTCACATGCGGCCACTGGACAACACAAACCCTAAAACCGGATACGGAATATTAAACCCTCCTTAATGTAAAGACTCTCCAGATTCAAGTCAGCTCGTTATCCATAGGACAATAATACAGAATATATACAAAGCCACCACTCTGAAAGTAACGAAAGAAGAATAGAGGGAAAAAAAAAATTCATATAATCTGCTCCAAGCCGCATGCAACAAAACGAACACCACGAACGAAGGGGGAATATGGGATGCCAAAGGGACACAAGCCGGTGGAGATCACGAACATGCGCATGCGCCCTCTCAGTCGCGTTGGTTTGCATGCCGTCCGCGCTGCACGCGGCGGCGGAATTAATATACTCGTATGCAAAATATCTTGTCTCGGAATGGAACAAAAGATGCATCTATTCCTGTCCGAAACCTAACGTCTCCTCCACTGCAATAGAGAGTTTATGCTCAAGCACATCATTGGTCTTATACGGAGGAAGATCAAGACGGTTGAAGCTACAAAAACAGTCAGCTAAGCATTCGCGATGGCTATAACGCCGAGAGGGGAAACGTACCATGTGTGGGACTTGGGCAGCGCCCCCGGATCGCCAGACTTCTCGATGGTGAACCGTCTCGGTCCGTCGGAACCCTGCAGGTCTTTGAACCCGTTAACTGGGATACGGGATGTTCCGGTAGTGAACTGAAGCAGACGGGACTTCTGTTCCGCATCCCAGCTGCGGACAATCTTCCAGAAGTTCTGGATCACCTCATCCGACTCCTGGTAGCCACGGTAGTCGGTGTGCTTCTTCCAGTCATCAACGTCAATGTCCGCAATACCTCCAATCAGCAATTCCAACTCCCGCTCATCAAAGACGTTGACCAAATCAGCAGGGATCAGTTCATTGAAGCCTGACATGAAGGCGTTGAACTGCTCCTCAACCCGTTTCACAATCTTCCACTCAGTGACCAACCTGATCCAGTGTTAACTTTTCTCCCACTCACTCCTCACTGGGAAGCCAAAACTTACTCAACGTATTCTCCCTTGTTTTCGTTGGTAACAGGAATATCCCGACCACCCGGCTTGAGGTCGATCGTGCGGCGCTCTCCGAACTTCTCGTCATCAACCGCGAACGTTAACTCTATAATGCCCTCGATATCATTATCCCTATGAATGATCAGCAGGAGTTCTTGACATATGCCTCAGGATACGGGGCTACAGGAACGTACAAAGTCCAAGTCAGATTGCGGTGCAGATCTTCGTCAACACCCTCCATATCTTGCAGCGACACCTTCTTCCGGAGCATCATCTTGTAGAACGCTCCAATAAAGAATGAGTCAAGGAAACGGCGGTGGAAAATGGCCAATCCAACAACACGTCCAATGAACTTGAAGTAGTTCAGATGCTCCGGATTAACGCCCGAATGAGGATTAATTTGCAGGGTATAATTATCATGTGCGGAGTATTCGAAAAGACAATAGAAGGGGTTAAACATTTCGTGAGAGAGAAGGAAAAAGAATTCACTTGGGCGCCATTAGCTTTGAGCAGTTCCTCACAATCGGCAGGACTACTTACCGGGACAGACCACCATAATCCAACCCGTCTTCACCGTCAAATTTAATCATCAAGCGCTTCTTCAGATCCGAGGCACTCTGCCGCATGATCTCGGCGTAGGAATCCTCGAAGATGTTGTTACGTCGTACCTTGACGTGACATTGTCCGGACATGATTCTCAAAGCGGGCTGTGACCGGAAGTAGATCAGTTTACGTCTAAAGTCACGCTTGTACTGCGGGACGCCTTGATCCAGGGACGACGGCAGACGGGGATCGTCCCAGGTGGTCGTCTTCGTGTTGTGGTCGACGAAGTACACACGTGCAGTATTCGTCAAGCGCATCTCCCAACCACTGGGCAACGGCCCCAGTTGGGACACTGGCTGCTGTTGAATGGTGGTATTGGTGCCGTTGGCATTCTGGCCATACATCCGGATGTACTGCTGTCGTCGCGGATCCACCCATGTCGTGGTGCGAGTGTTGTGGTCGACAAAATACGGCCGTCCTTCGGGGGTAGTCCGTTGCTCCCATCCCGGCGGAAGCTCGCCAGTGCCAGCGGTGGTCGCTCCCGTAGCCATCATAGAAACAGCACTGGCGCTGCCACCGGCCGGCGGGGTCTGAGCCTGTTGCTGGTTCTCCTGCAGGTTGGGTGAGCTCGCACCGGTACGATCCTCCGGGAGCATACGACTTTGGTGGGCTCTCCGCTCAAGCTGCATACTGGCCTCCCGCTGCGTGCGTGACGTATGCTCGTTGTAGTTGTTTGACGGTCGGGTCCAAGTGGTCGTCCGCGTGTTGTGATCCACATAGTATGTCCGTCCCAAATTATCCTCTCGTCGCTCCCAGCCGGCTGGCAGTCGTCCTTGGCTATCTTCGAACGAACTAAGGTTTGTGCGAGAACCTTGCTGACCATTGGGCGGAGCAGGCGGGCCATTGGCAGGTACAATCGTACTGCTAGGCCGCGTAGTTGATGGGACACGCTGAGGGTGGAGAGATGGATTCGACGCAGTTGGGTCAGCTTGACTTGGGCCGGGAGACGGCTGCGGAGTCGATGCCGATACCTGTGGCACAAGCCCGCTAGAAGTTGATTGCTGCATATGTGACCGGTGTAAGCCGTTTGCTTGGTTGGTATTGGGTGTACTCAGGTTGGTGGAAAGATTGATGATGAGTTTGCCATGCACGACAAGATTGTCGTTGGACTTCTTCAAGTCTCGAGTGAGCATCTCTGTAGCGCACGAAGTGATGATGTCAGTTGAGACACTTTCACACACGGGACAAACCCTTTAGAAGATGACGACAGTTGACTCGCAGAGCAACTTACCATCACCGCCCATTTGCAAATCTATCACATCACCGATCCGTACATTGATCACACCGAGGAACCCTTGGTCCTTCTTCTTGAATTTCTTCTGGTCAAAGATCTGGATGGCAAGGATGCTATCTTCATTTACTCGCCTGTATTGTAATGTTGATCAGTATGGAGACGTCGAAAGTTGGCCGGGGAGGCATACAGATCAAACATCTCATTCCAGTAAGGGTTCAATGTCTTTTTGATGACAGAGGTTGTATGGGTTTGTTCGCCCCCCACAGTGGCCACAGCGAACGGATCGGGGAATCCTGTATAAATAAAGGAAGGTATTAGTGAAACTTGTAAGGGCGATAGTCGATAATTTAAGATCATATGAGCACAACATACGGAAGACATCTCGTTTATATAGTCCATCCGCCGCGATAACTGAAGAAAGAAAGAAAGTCAGTAAACTCTTCGCTCTTTTCCTCTCTAGGTAAGAATGACTGATAGTTCTCCCCCATTCCTGGATGTCTTACTTGTAACCCTGAGGTTTGGCTGGCTGCAAGTCATTGATTCGTTAGCACACCCTCGCTTTCAACCCACGAGACTTTTCTCTTCTTGCTTTGGGCGTGATGGAACTTCTTATTCAAAGGAAAGGAGCTTCCGGAGAAGACTTACGCGGGCAGATTGGAACCCATCCTGTACTGTAGAAAGGGAGCGGGCAGTACACGCCTCTGGATGCCAAACGGCCGATCAGGACAAGCCTAAAAGGTAATTCGCGGCGTGCGCATCCACCACAAACCACAGACCGCACACTAGGCAAGAATCGAAAGATCGGGAACACAGGTCGGCCGTAGATCGAATGACAGAAGCGGTGGTGTGAAGTGGAGAGGGGAGGGGGGGGTGAAACCGGAGCGAGATTGATGATTGATGCAACGGAGAAAACTAAAGATGAGTTGAGGTTTGGCGATAACGGGGAGACTAAGCCTGAAGTTGGAGGCGCGGGCAACTTTTGGGGCTGAGCAAACCAGAGACGGTCCTTGACGTTGCGCTGTACGAACCAATCACCTTGTGACGAGGGGCTTTCTTCCGACCAGACGAACAGCGCGCGGTTGATAGACTTGATTTCCGTTTGGCTCTTTAGGGACCGTAGCGCGGGTGTGGGCGGATCGTGGCGAAGGAGGGGAGGGAGGGGGGTAAATAATTAAAAATCTCTGGCAAAAAAAAAAAAAAAAAATAACAAAAGGAATTAGGAAAAATAAAAATTATAGAAATATTCGAGTGATATTGTAAACGTCAATAATACATAAATAAGCATTCTATAATATCATTCCAGAGGTTCCTCCAGCCAAATATATCGGTAATCATCATGTAATAATATACTCCAATCCATGTCGTTTCACTACAAATAATACCAGCAAAAAAACGTATAAAAACCACTTCCAACTTTTCCTCATTCCAGCTACAAAATTACCGATGACTAAAAGTGACAAGTACTATGTGGTATCCATTTACATACTTTACTGTCATCCCAGATCAGGAAAATGGAAAGACCGGTGATGGGATACCTGAAATCTAAGGTGTCCAAGTCAGCGGCTAACCAAAGATTCCAGACGCCAAAAGCAGCAACCCCGCGTGCTTAAGTTCCCATTCGACTGGAAGAAACGTTTCGCCCGTAGCCCAAGCCAAGCATTTAGTGGCTTTCCCGTAAGGCAACAAAATTATTCCTCTATTTTTATATTGACTTTGGTACTATGTATACTACTCTCCAGGCCCTCTTCAATCATTACCCCTTATTGTCGTCGTTTAGGACCATACTCGGAGTACGAACAGTACGACCGATTATAGGCAGTGGGGCGCACTGCTTTAGATCGCCTACTTACCAGGTTCATCGCCATGGTTTGATCCTTAACGTCGCAATCACCTGGTACATAGTACCTAGCTCCGTATACATCGTATCCTTACCCACACACACTCACTCACTCACCACACCACACGTGAAAAATAAATAGAGGGAGACACCATAGTGTTTTCCATTGACCCTGTAAGATATGCTTTCAAAAAAAAAATTGACGATGATCGTAACGAAATCAAAATAAAAAATAATAATAAAAGAAACCCCAGTAGAATATGGGTGATATCATAGAAACAAGCGGAATCCATCCATCCTACCGGTTGCCAGATGGTTATCATACAGTACATCCCATCCCCAACTCCAAAGTATTCTCCATGAAATCAGAGAAACCTCACGATTTATCGATTTAATGTGGACGTGTTCAGCCGTATTCCTCTTTCACTCGACTCGTTCGAGATCGCTTGCTCTTATCTGCGAACTATTCGCCCTCGGCGTGGCGGCATACGTTGCATGCATTTTAGTAAGGTGCATAGCCCCGACCCCGGCCACCACGATAGCCTCCGCGGTAGCCTCCCCGAGGGGGATAACCGCCACGGAAGAAACCCCGGCCTCGGAAGCCACCTCGTCCGCGACCTCGAGTCATGCCGGGCACGTTGGTGCGCTTGGGGACAACCTGTGTGCGTGTTAGGTGAGGAAACGGCACTGGACACAAGAAGTAGACAAGGAGACCAACCTTAAGGTTCCTGCCACGGAAAACACTCTCATTTAGAACAAGTGCCTGGGCCACCAAGCTAGGCTCTGCAAACTCTACATATGCGTACCTGTGCCACAAGCGTCAGCATTCGCAACAGAAGTTGTATCCATAAAGCAGAAAGGGAGGGAGGAGACAGTCCCAAAAGGCTGGCAAAGTGGTCACGCACCCTTTCGGCTGACCCGTGAACTTATCCAGGAGAATAGTAACACGGTTTATTGAGCCACAGCTCTGGAAATGCGCCTGAATCTCCTCCGGGGAAGCACCGTAGTCAACGTTGCCGACGAAAATACTCCGCGCATCGATCTCTTCCTTATCTTCCCGCAGGTTCTCGGACTGTTGATCAAGGGTGGCTTGCATCTCGCGCAACTTCGCCGCCTCGGATTCCATTTCGGCTACCCGTCTCTTCATCGCCGCAATCTCTTCCTATAGACGAGACCACCGTGTTAGTTGGAACTTGTGCGATAAGAGTAAACCATTGTGATAAAGCAAAGGCGATGCAGAAACACCAGAGTTGAGCTTCCGGTCTTCAATCTAGCTTGAGCTTCTTCAGCTTCAAGGAACAAGCTTACCTCATCATCAGCCCCTTCTTCCTGATGCTGCAGGCGCTCATCTTTGACCTCGTTCTCTTCAGGATTCATTATGGAAGTAATCTTGGGATGCCTCCTCTTTTCTATGTTCGACCCGCGGAGTCAAGGAAAAACTCAAAGTTGTAACGGCACCTCCCCGACTGCTAGCGGAGCGGAGTGGAGTAAGAGCTCTGGGAAAATATAATATCCGACAAATGCAAAACGTTTTAAAGACTGGGGTAAAGGAATTCTAGATTCAAATGATTGAAGAGGTAAACAGAATGCCCTGCAACCGGTGATTGGAGGTAGACGGCCCGTCGTAGTAGGCCACAAATGGTTATGCTCGTGTTTGATCGACGCCGAAGTCACTGCTGCTCTTTCCGGTTAGCGACTTTTGTCATCTGAACCTTCACAGGCAACGAACTTCACCCAAATCCATGCTCAAGTACAAGGACTCTCTCGTAACCGTCGCAAAACAAAAAGGTTATCCACCTTTGTCACCCTTCTATTTAGACTTCAAAACTAGCTAGCTACTTTCGCTGGTTCTATTTTTGATTTCTTTCTTATCTTTTCATTTTTCTAATTTATAGAAAATCGTAAAACAATGCCACTTTCCTTTCCTAAGGCCAAGTGGCTGTAACTGCGCAGTACCAACAATGCGCGCGGAAGTATTCAGCACTATAGAACTTGGTAGATTAATTCGGTTCAGTACCTTACAACTATCGGAGCAACAGAAAGATCAGATACTAGCAAGCGATGTTTCATCTGGGTTTAGAGTACACTGTCAGAAGGGAACCAATGCAGGCAACTCACAAGGGTCCGGAAAAATCCGTTCCATCATCAAATTCAAGGCGTAGGTCAGTTGGGGAAAGCTAGGTAAATTCAAGTCACATACAATTAGGAGGTCATGATCGTGGCTGTTTCTATGACATATATACAAGCAAATATTACGAAGCGTTAACTCATGATTGAACGGAGTTCTTGCGGAACGAGACCTTTTCGACCGCGACGGTTTCAACACCATTGGCGTCTGTCTTGAGTTGGTAGACATACAACACAAGGACGTCACCTTGAATCTGGAAAAAAAATGTTCAGTATTGGTGAAAGAAAAAGAGTCGTATGGAGATATTAGGGTCTCGACTCACGTCCATCAGACAAAAGCTCGGTGTTGGTTCCTCTCCTTCGGGCCAATACCCGGTACTCAGAGCGCCCGTTGCACTTCCTGGGGTGATAAAGAATCTTCCCTCCATTTCAAAGGCATCGAAGCGGTGCGCACCACCCCATAGTAATATATCAACATCCATCTGACGTGCGGCGATAAGCAGGGCTTCGGCGTCACCCGGCGGGATGATGGTGTGGCCATGGGTAAGACCAATACGGAGGCTTCCGTGGGTCACCACTTTTGAGAGGGGTAGATTGGGAGAGTCGACATCGAAATCACCTTTGACCAATTGCAGATCGGGAGCGATACCACGGAGGAATTCAAATGTACTTCGGTCGGTCAGGTTGCCCAGACAGAGAATCTGGCCGATCTTGCCTGGCGTTAAGAGTTTCCGAAACTGCGACAGTTAGTCCGGATTGGTTTGCACAGTAGATTGTTGCCGATTGACGGGTGATTGAGTGGCGCGCACCTTAGCCGGAAGATCCTAGAGAAAGCATGTCAGCTAATTGAGAGAAGACGAAGAGAACAGGCATTTTCAGTACCGGAGCTCTATCAGGAATAAAGAGGTCACCAATGACCAGAACAAGACGCGACGTCATCCTGGAGAGAGGAACTAGCAACTCAACAGCCCATTCCAAAGAAACCTGTGGTTATGAGGCAAAGTAGTTACCTGCAAGTGTACAGGATAACGGGGACCGCCAGTGAACTAGTAGTCAAGGTTACGTATGGTTATTTGGTGCTCCGTCGACTCGATGGAGCCTTCGCGGGGAAAGCTCACTGACGCCTGACGCCGATGCCGCGGTCCTCGAGCCCTAAGCCCTATCATTGTGACAGGGATGGTTAGCCTGGCACTCTTATCAGGTATATATTACGCTATACTATATTTAGACTAGTCTTGTTATTCTCCGTCCCGAATCATACTTTTTGAGTATCATTCGGTATTTGATGCCGTGCTGATCGACTTACCACCTAGTATCACTCTATTGAGTGGGCCAGACACACTGTGTGTGATTTGATACTCATTCCACTATGACTAGGGTGCTTGCTTGCTCTTGGCGATATATTTTAACCAACAAATCAGTTGTTGAATCATTGCGGAAGTCATAATGTCCTACCAGTATACAATCTACTGCGTTGCTTTGAGTCGTCCACTCGCCTGTGAGGTTGTGCTAGTACTAGGTACATAGATAACCTTTGCTACAAGTCACTGTCTGACCATTGAGCTTTCTGAGAAGGCTTTGGGGCAAGACTTTTGGGGGCTGAGACTTTACCAACTCCGTAATGTCCAGATGACATGAACCATGACTTAAGAGAACACATTTGAGTCTAAGAATCAGATACAGTCTAGGATATCTGGTTGGCGTACTCCGTGCATTATTTTGAGACGGGTATATACAATTGTGTTCTTGCGTTGGTTTCTTCGAATGTCATTAGTAGGTGTTCTACGAAAGTGATATGATATCAGAACTATATGTTGCTATAGTATACGTATATACAATCATGATAAACAAATATATAATTTCTCCGCAGCATACAGGATCATTCTGACAGTCTAAACCTACACATAACAATAAACCCTGATGTTTCCATCCCGGTCCGAGTTCTCATTACTCGATCGATAGTTATAATATGAGTCAATTGCGGTGCCCATCCCAAATCCCAACAAAACAACCCATCCGGAGGCCCCAAAAGGTTCTCCGCAGTGCGGAGGTAAACGTACGGAAGGCTCCGCCCGTGTGAAGACGGACATTAAATTCCATTACGGCCGATAGAAAGGGGAGGAAAGGGAGGAAGGGTTAATAATCTTAGGACCCAAAGAAAAATTTTATTGATCAATTGCCCTATTTAAGTACATCCCTACATCGTTTTTTGTTCTTTCTTTCTTTCATGTATAGGAGGATATAGGAAACAATCTACCAATAACAGGACCTCTTTGATCCCGATCGATCTTCTTGGTTGTCTCCGGCGATCCCCGAGTTTCTCCCCCTCACCCCAATTACTCATTACTATCACGTTCACTTTTTTCTTTTCTGCTACCCCGCGGGACTCTCGGCGTTGAGAGCCGAACTTTCGGAAAAGCTGGCGAGCAAACGGACGACGCAGCGGCTTAGTCTGATTTCCAGGCACCTGGATCAGCATTTACCGTTGCCCTTCTCGACCGAGAGAGACTCCCACGATATCGAATATAAACCCCTCGATCGCACCGATCTCTCAACCACTCTTCCTTCTGCATCTCCTTCGCAACCAGAACCCTCTCCCAAAATGTCGTCCCAAGCCCCTCACCCCACCTTGTTGATTCCCGGGCCCATCGAATTCGATGATGCTGTCCTTCAGTCTATGGCCCACTATGCGTGAGTTCACCCGTCGTTGTCAAAGTAGCCATTGACCCCTCCATACTGATGCTTTTCTCGTAGTGAGAGCCACGTTGCCCCTGGCTTTGTCAAGACCTTCGGAGAGACATTGACCTTGGTCCGCAAGCTCTTCCAGTCTACCAAACCCGCCGCCCAGCCCTTCATCATCTCCGGTAGCGGCACCCTCGGCTGGGACGTCGTTGCCTCCAGCTTGGTCGAGAAGGGAGAGAATGCTCTCGTCCTGCACACTGGCTACTTCGCCGACTCCTTCGCCGCATGTTTGACAACATACGGCGCGAACGCAACACAGCTCAAGGCACCCATCGGAGAGCGCCCATCGTTCGAGGACATCGAGCAGGCCCTGAAGGAGAAGACCTACAAGATCATCACCATCACCCACGTCGACACCTCGACCGGTGTGCTCAGCGACATCAAGCGCATCGCCGAGATCGTTCGTCGCGTCAGCCCCAAGACCCTGGTGGTTGTTGACGGTGTCTGCAGTGTCGGGTGCGAGGAGATCGCCTTCGATGAATGGGATCTTGACGTTGTCCTAACTGCCAGTCAGAAGGCCATCGGTTGCCCCCCCGGCCTCAGCATCCTGATGACCTCTGGCCGCGCCATCGACGTCTTCAAGAACCGCAAGACTCCCCCCGCTTCATACTACTCCTCCATCGGCAACTGGCTCCCCATCATGCAGAACTACGAGAACCTCAAGCCCTCCTACTTCGCTACCCCACCCACCCAGCTGGTCCACGCCCTGCACACCACCCTGTCCCAGATCACCTCCCGGCCCATGGCTGAGCGCTTTGCTGTACACACCCAGGCCTCGGACCGTGTCAAGGCTGCTGTCGCCGAGCTCGGCTTGAAGCAGTTGGCCGCGAAGCCAGAGAACCAGGCCCACGCCATGACCGCCATCTGGCTGCCCGAGGGTCTGGCCCCACCAGACGTGCTCCCCGGACTGCTGAAGCGGGGCGTCATCTTTGCAGCGGGTCTGCATAAGGAGGCTGCGACCAAGTACATCCGGTTCGGACACATGGGCGTCAGTGTCTCCGATCCTGCCCGCAAGGACATTGACAACGCTATTGCTGCTCTGAAGGAAGCTATGGCGGAAGCTAAGCAGGCTAAGGGACTGTAATTGATGATACCTCCCATATTTTACGAATTTCAGCAGAGATGACAAATGACAAAAAAAAATTAAATTATAATATACCACATTAAGAGTACATTCTCCCGGAGTTATCCGATCTATATCTTGGTAGCGGTTTTTGATCTAGTGAAGACATGTATCTGAAATATTGTAGATCAATATCCTAATTAACGGCATGTCCCGAACACAAATTAACACAGTAACCCTAACCCCTCTTCAACGAATGTGTCCGAATATACGGTAAGCTTCACTCAGTGCTGTTGCAACCCGAGGTGTTTGTTCCACAGGTCAGCCAATAGGATGATGCTCCGAGTTAACAGTACTACTACTAGTAGTGTTCCCGATCGGTTACAAATAAGAACCCTCAGCTATATTACGTTAGGTACATCAGGTAGTACAGTACTGAATTGTTAGGGTAACTGGGATATCCATAGATGCCATGTTGAGTGTTGCCTATATATAACGACTAGTGGCTCATGGTTTCCTACCACCAACAGAGGAAGCACATGAGATATGATAATGATATGTATAATGATGGTCCTGACTCGTAACATCCGTCCAACTTGAGAGGTAGGTAAAAAAAGGAACAAAAACAATACAACAAGGAAGGGAAGAAGAGGGGGGATATTACAAGAACATAAGTAACTGTGACAATAAATAGTAAAAGGAGGAGGGTATGAAGTAGTAATGCTACTGGCACTTATCATGCTTGTGGCCAGTTTCCTTTACAGTCACATCAGAAGGGCTATGAATGCATTATAAAACTTCCATCCGCATGTATACGTGCGCTGCTTCATAAGACTTTGTCTTTTTTAGGTTTTTGTTTTGTATCCATGAATTCTATTTTGGAGCCCGTGTCCATCCCCTCCTAGGCTATGCTTCTGTTTCCCCTCTACGTAACGCCAAAAAGGCTCGTACGTCGGTCACATATTGCAAAGCTTCTAGCATAGGAACGAGATGGAGGAGGCCGTTATCCGTTGGGTCGTTGATCCACCCCTCAATGGGAATAGCATTATCTGGACAGAATCAGTTATCATGCTTGTCGTGACGGCTCTCAAGCGCCGGTTGACGAACCTTCGTGAAAAATATAACTCATAGGACTGTTATCCAAGATCATCACTTTGCTCAAATCAGGCTCCACCGAGCTAAGGTCCTTGATATAGGCACCATTGCGGAAAGTACAATGCTGGCGATAATACCGCGCATGGAAATACTTTCGCTCTTGCTCCAGCCAGTCGATCACGGGGTCGGCATATTCTTGAACACTGGCAGTGAAGATAACCAGCTTATACCATTTGCAGATCTTGCGGAGAAATTCATCACAGTGGGGCCGCTTGTGCACATAATACAGGATGGGGTGTTGCGGTCCTAACGTCGTCGGCGGTGCCCCCGGGCTGAGAGTAGTCGTCATCGGCGCGGCCAATTTAACCTCAACCATGTGGCCGCTGGACATGCGTCCTCCTTTGGCCAGTGAGTGGATGAGGGTTTCATCCAAATCAAGGATCAAGGTCTTTTGGGGAGCCCTATATGTGCGCGACGTGGCTGTGTAGGATGGTAGACGGGGAGGAATCAGCGGCCGAGGAGGAACGGGCGAATGAGGGTACCTGGTAACCTTGTGGATAGATGAAGACGTTGGCGATTTCAGGCTATCTGGGTTTACGGGTCCGGTTTCTGACGACCGATCGAGATCTACACTCTGTGATCGGCGCTGTCTTTGTCGTTTCAGAGCTTCTTCGTTATGGAGCTTGATCCGTATGGAACGACGAGGAGTGCTTTCATCCGACATCTGGTCCGACTTTGGAGATTTCGCTTTCGAGGATCGATTTCTATTACCCGAAGAGCCCTTCAGGGCCTTCCGATCACCTTCGGACTCAGAAGTGCTCGAGGCAATAGAATCTCGCGACCTGTGGCTTTTCAACTTTCGCGTGGAGCCCTGCCGTCGTCTACTTTCCGTCCGTTTGACACCGTTCGCCGATGTGTTTGCGCTACTGGCAGCGGAACCGAACAGAAATCGCCCCAACTTTCTTGCAGGAGCTATGGGGGAATATCGCCCATCATCCTCGCGAAAGCATTGGATTGCAAATATACCGGGTGCGGCCAAAGTGGACAAGATGAACTTGATTGCTTCGGCAACTGCGTCGAAAAACCGCTGTGCAACAAAACCTAGTGTACTGTTTGTAGCGAATGAACCATCTTTTTGAAGCCCTCGTATCAGTGGTGATTTCTCATCCAACGTAAGGCCAAGCTGGTCCTCTTCCTGTGTTAACCCAGACCCATCGTCGCTAGTTTTCTCAGAAACGTCTGCCGAATGGAAGTCGTGGCTGCTGTAAGACCGGAGTTTAGAGAGATCCGCCGGTGCAGTTACTGGGGGGATATCTCCTTGCGAACGTGATCTCTGACGGTTACGATTTGAATGGGAGGATTGGCCAATGACTCGGGACGAAAGTATGTTCAACGAGTTCATCTTCCAACGGGTGTCCGGGCTGGCGCAGCTATCTAAGGGAGAACGTGCTAGTTAGCACTCGTCCAGTGTAGGAACAATAATGTCGGACATGGATCGATGTAAGGCAGCATTGGGATTGCAATGAGATATAAAAGATGCTCGTACGAACCTCAATGCGCCAGTTGACAACCCGTGTCTCAGAACCACGCTTATACCAGCTCTGTTCGATGAAGTGATAGCCGACGGGTAGACCAAAGGTCCCAGTCGTATCGGTCGGGGAGATTCTGCAGGAGAAAGAAGATACGGGACGGAAAGAAAGACCGATACAAAGGCACAGCCTCTCAGCCAGGAACACGAAATGGTCTAGTAGCCGGAGACAACAGAGAGGTGTGTGGGGAGAGACGCTCATACATACTACTCCAGGTTCAGAAGTGGTCTGCTGTCAGGCCGTCCCGGAATTAGTCCCAGATGCCAGCAGCACGTTGGGCCGAGCGGCAGCTCTAAGCGGCGGGCAAAAACTCCCTCCGTCACATCCCACCAAACGCCAAAGAACCTCCTCCTCCTTCCTCCTCACTTTTAGCGCTGCCCCTCAACCACCGGTATTTTTTCCGCCCCAAAAGTTAAGTGAGTTTTTGGTCCCCTCATTTATCTATATCTTGGTTATTTGGAGTTGCGTACATGTCCTACGATCTGTTCTTGGGGGATATATAGAAACTGTGCGAAATTACCGTGGGCAGCATGACTCAATCTGCTAACCATTGTACATAGATTCCAAGGATCACCCTGTCTTCAGTGCGCAGCGCTTTTCACGCCAAAAAAAGAAAAGTACCAGCATATCCCACAAACTATGCCATCCACATCTATGGCTTTGACGCCAGGCTTGGCGTCCTTTCTCAGGTCGTTGAAGACCAATCCGATTGACACATCTATCGATAATCTGATCTCGTGCGTTCTCACCGTTATTGTACATTCCGCGCATTTCGCTAGGTATATT
Organism: Aspergillus pseudotamarii; assembly: GCF_009193445.1. Taxonomy (NCBI): domain Eukaryota; kingdom Fungi; phylum Ascomycota; class Eurotiomycetes; order Eurotiales; family Aspergillaceae; genus Aspergillus; species Aspergillus pseudotamarii. The sequence goes on along the minus strand of NW_022475035.1, from coordinate 39,041 downwards.
AACGAACGTCCAGACTCCTCAAGCGAAGACAAATTCGCCACTCCCGATCATGCGCTACCGCGACCGCTTACCTTCTCCTTCGTGTCATCTCGGCCTGTCGGACATCAGATGCAACTAAGCTTATTGAGCGGGTCCAGAGTGTGGGAAGGCGGCTGGTGGCTGCGCAACCTAAGGAGATGGTAGTCGGCAACATTGTCAGGCGTGTACTGGGCCTGATTCGGGATGAGGCCGAAGATGACAGGGAAGCCGACTTCAACCTGAGTGAAGCAGGCTCGGAGAGCCAGCCTCAAACGCCCCGTGCCTTGGATGGTTAGCACTCGCCATTCCGCATCATATGTGTGATTTGGAGGCGCTAACAATTAGATAATAGACCCTTCTGAATATTCGTCTGGTCGTTTCGAAGGCTCGGACCGAGGGTCTTCCCGTCCACCTTTGTCGCAGCCCGCACCGATCTCCATGTTCAGTCTACTTTCACACCCGGAGCCCGAAACGTCTCTTCCCGGTACTCCTGCATCGGCGTCCCCATCCGGAAGATTGCTGGGGCATGTACAAAGCAAGGACATTCGCGCTGAGGTTCTCGAAGGTGTCAATGAGATTATCGATGAATTGGGTCAAGTAGACGACCAGATTGCGGCCTATGCCCTCGACCATATTCACTCCAACGAGATCATCCTCACCCATACATCGTCCACTACCGTCCAAAAGTTCTTACTGAAAGCTGCCGCTAAGCGGAAGTTCACCGTGATTCACGCCGAATCATACCCCAACAACCACGAAGCGACCCATGCCACTGTCAGCGGCAACAGTCCTGGCGATGAAGAGATCCTGAGCACCGAATCTTTCCAAAAGCCTCTGATCGCTCTGGGTATCACAGTCATCCTGATCCCAGATTCCGCTGTCTTCGCGCTCATGTCTCGAGTGAACAAGGTCATCTTGGGCACTCATTCCGTCCTTGCCAATGGTGGGCTGGTTGCCTCCGCAGGTACCCGGGTTATTGCTCGCGCAGCAAAGGTGCACCAGACCCCTGTGGTGGTCGTGAGCGGTGTATATAAACTTAGCCCTGTGTATCCGTTCGATTTCGACTCGTTGATCGAATATGGTGACTCCAGCAACGTTATCGGCTACGAAGATGGCGACTTGGTGGATCAGATCGATGTTCAAAATCCTCTGTACGACTACGTCCCGGCAGAGTTGATCGACCTCTATATCACCAATCTGTGGGTTCTCATACATTATGTATATTCTTGTCTAGCGGAGCTAACTATGGACGTTCTTTTACAGGGGAGGTCATGCACCATCTTATCTTTACCGTATTGTGTCTGACCACTATCGCAAGGAGGATATCAGCTTTTAAGCGCCTTGAAGAGAAAAACAACAACGAAAAAATGAGAAAAAGGAATTGGGTATTAGAAAAGCATGGTTACATACGGGCGTAAGGATTGTAATAGACAGAATATGAGGGACGATACCCACGGGGCAACCAAACAGACTCAAGACACATACACACACACACGTAGTTACCCTAAATGGAATAGTAATGAATGAGGATCATATGATATGGATCATGCGATAAGATTAATAAGATGAATATTGTACCCAGATTTTTGAGCCTAGAACCCAACCTATATCATTGTGAAAATCGTTACGGACATCTCGAGCGCCCACTGCATACTACAAAGGCTAAAAGGAGACGGAGAATTGAAGTTTGAGACTTGATATTTTAGGGCCCTTCCCAAAGAAATAAATCATGGCGCCATCTTTTATAAGTATATCAATCGTAGTAGCTGCAACTTATTTGCAGGGTCATCCGTCCTGAACCATAATTTCCAGACCAGACCATAGACTGAAGATAGATCCCATCGTAGTAATCTTCCAATGTTCCATGGAATGGGCCCTTTCCCATCGTTCCCGCTGCAATCGTTCGTTCGCGCAATTCCTTAAGAACGGGGCTTCTCCTTCTTCTCCTTCCAGAGGGCGAGCAGGGAGACACCGGAGACCTTGACGACCTTGAAACGGACACCGGGAATATCACCCTTGGCCTTACCCTTACGACCAAAACCGGCAAGGAGAACCTCGTCGTTCTCGTCGATGAAGTTAAGGCAACCGTCGTTGGGGACTGTGAGTTCAACCGTTAGCACAATCTGAACCATATCCTTCCATGTCTGCCACATCGTTCGATTCCATCTGAGTCCATCATCTCCAGCAAATCTAATACCCTGACATCACCAGATCATCCCCAATTCCCGTATTTGCAGCGCAAGGTATAACTGTAGGAGAAAAAAAGAGGGCTACCCACCGAAAGCAGCGACCTTCTTGCCGTTCTTGATCAACTGGACCTTGACACACTTGCGAATAGCGGAGTTGGGCTGCTTAGCCTCAACACCGACCTTTTCGAGGACGATACCCTTGGCGTGAGAAGCACCACCGAAGGGAGAGGACTTGTAGGCTGTACCGAGCAGGCGCTTCTTGTAGTGAAGATCGGCCCAACGGTTCTCACGGCGGGTGTTCGCGAGCTTGCGCGCGGCGTTAAGACCACGAGGCTGTCCCTTACCCATCTTGGCGGATTATGTTCGGAGGACGGTCTGTAGAAGAAAAAAAAATGCGTTAGATCTTGCAGTGGCAATCTGAGGCTTGGTGATTTCGTGATTTGTGGAGGGGAACGTGGATTTCAAATGTACATGGCCGGGGCGGTGGAAAATCAAAAATCAAATAGTTCGATGTTGTTGAACGGCAGTCCCTAGACACGAATATATTTCATCAAAAAATGGCAGCAACAATATACATACCGACTGATATAGATTGCCGAAAGGCCTGATGGGGATGGTTGTCGAGAGTCGAAGGGTTCCTTTCACGGCCGGCGGTGTCGCTGAAGGCTCACCAAAATGTTCTGCTGTGCGCGCTCCGCCCTAATCGGCCGCTAAGCGAGGCACGGGATCGGAACAACTCCCGCCGTCCTCCGATATCGATAAGCCCCCTTATCAGTGACCGTCAAGCATGGATTGTATGCGGAGATTAAGCTCCCTTTATTTGCGGCTGTCAATTGGAGCTTGTTCTGTTATAGTTCGCCTGCCAACAACGTATACATTTCGAGCACCATGGATGCAGCTCCAAAACTAGAGAATCTGAGGAAAATCCCCTCTGCGCGTCTCCCTCCCCCGGTCCTCTTTCAAGGTCCACCTACTTCCCATAATGGATCTAACATATCTCTCACACCTCCGGTGCCCCCTGTTTCTCCAGGTGGAGGGGTTCAGCGTCCTGCGCTACAACGAAATCGCTCCTCTCGGCATCAAGGCGGCCTTGAGACGCCAGGCTCTCTTTCGCCCTTTCTATCTCGTACACAGTCAAAAGGCGAAATAGATCGTTCGGACGCCATCTGGCAAGAAATGCAGAATGCCTTGTCAGAGGTTGAGTTGAGCGCGGTAGCTAGTGAACATGTTTTTGGCGAGAAGCACTCTGAGGCCCTTGAAGACCTGCGAACGAAACAGCTGAAGCTTGCACAAGCCTGGGCTAGAAGCGAAGCTGATGAGGTAGTTGATCCGAAGAATGCAGCTACCAAGAGTCAGTCAAGACCAAGGGTATCCTCTCGAGCCGCCAGTCCCACAGGAGAGCCAACTGCAACGGACGATGCCTCCCAGAGGAACCTAGATGAGGAAACAGAAAAGGACATTCTTCTGGCGCGCGAGAGGCGTGAAGCGAATGATCGCTATTTCGACCGGGTCAACAACGGTGTCTTGGATGTGGTAGCTAAGCTTGAGGAGGTTGCTCAAGCTATGCGCGCCGTGGAGAGGGAGAGCAGAGACATATGGAGTGATAATGAAAGCATAACCACGGAGACCGCATCAACAGCTAACACTGGATGAGACTGTCAGAAGCCTATGAGGATTGATCATCTGTGGACACCGTACAAGGCCTCTAGCCCTGTGGTTTGAAATGTATTACGTGCCATTTTGACTGACAGTGGACGTGTACATTCCATCAATTCCACCAATGCCCTGCATTGGCGGGGTTTACTACCGCTTACGAAGCAAATGGGGATTCTATCGTCCTGACAGTGTTGCTACCACTAAAAACCACTTGCAGTCTGCATGACCTGTGGCATTGTGAGAAAAGGGACATGGTTATTATTGACGTATAAAAATGCGACAGTGTCGTCATTCAATGCAGGGAATGGTAAGGTTGGACCGACAAGGAAAATATTAATACATGACAAACGCTAGTCAATGACAGACAAAGAAAGGGTATCTGGACATATTAGCTCGCCAACGTCGAGCAACTCCAATGAACATGTACTCAGCCAAATTGACTCTACTCCCTCTTTACAAGCCTCACCACAGTCTTCCACCCTTCCAGCGCCGTTTCTCGCATGTCTTCCCACCGACTTTCGTTTGCCTTTTTTGCCAACTTTTCCACTTCCTGGTTCCAGTGATGCTTCAGCAAGTCCTCCATAGTAGGCCGTGTTGGCTCTGTTGTTTTACTATCTGGTTGAGCGCTATCTTTCGGGGCTAGTCGGCGGTCGTAGGCGCCTATAGGCGATGATAACCAATTTAGAGCTTGAGTTTGTTGACGTATAGCATCACGTTGTTCCAGGCGAATAGACCGATGTACTTGAACGGTTAAATATAAGGCGGTTGTAGTTAAGGCAAATCCGCTGAACTATTTCTCATATCAACTGACAGTTCGGCACATGCTTTCGAGTTGGAGAGGGAGTTGTAACTTACAAATCCAGCGAAGAAGCCCATATCTGCTTCTTCGTTTTATGAAGTGACTGATTTCCAAAAGGATAGTCCAACACTTTCCGGCTGCTGCAAGATAGGTGGGGGAGGAAGCCCTTCCTCGGCGCCGGCCGAAAGAACAGCAGTCACGACTCGGAGATCCTGAATGAGCAAACTGGCGACTGAATGCTCGTCTATCAATGCAGGGAGATATGGCGAGTCAAAATAAATCCAAAATAAGAGTAAAATGTGTGATATTGAAAAGGATAGGCTCGTCTGCTTGTCTAGATGAAAGAAACAAATCTGCAAGTATGGGGAGTTTCTGTCGCGCGGATCGGGAATGCCATTCGAGCACTCCGATTGGCTGCCGCGGAGGAACGAATCTTTCCACCGTCCTGGAAGATGGTCGAGCATAACGGCTGTGAACTGCAACTTCATCTTAATATCGCCCAACTCTAATTTCGCCTTTCTCCCCTCTCACCTGTCCTTCAGCTTGCTGTAGTATCAGACTTACGACCTTTTCTACAGCACACATCTTCGTCATCCGCCAATTGTCACGGCAAAGAGAACCAAAAAACAACCGAATAAAAACACCTTCCGCATATACCTATCACAATGGCCGGTGGTGCAGCCAAGTATCGCCATCTTAGCCGCAAGTCCTCGCACAGACAGGCTCTTCTTCGCAACTTGGTCACCTCTCTTTTCAAACATGAGTCGATCACAACAACATGGCCCAAGGCCAAGGAGGCGCAACGGTTGGCCGAGAAGTTGATCACATTGGGCAAGAAGAACACAGAAGCGAGTCGGAGACAGGCTTTGTCGACTTTCTATGTATGTGGGAATTCCGATTCTTCGTACTTTCTAGAATTCCGCGTCGAAGGAATCCGCTTAGAGGACAGGATGAATGTTACATGACAACTTTCCCCTTCATCTTTGTGACTTATCTTCATGATGTCGGTTCTTCTTACAATTAGTACTAATCAGATTCCAGACTCCTCATGATCTCCTTCCTAAGCTCTTCGGACCCCTTCGTGAACGCTACGCCGAGCGTCCCGGTGGGTACACCCGAGTACTACGTGTCGAGCCCAAGAAAGACGATCAAGCACCTAGCGCCATCCTGGAACTCGTCGACGGACCCAAGGATATGCGATTCGCGATGACGGCACGCACCGTCGCCAGGCAACGGGCCCAGGGCCAGGATACGCTCAATGAACTGACACGGTTGAATGTACAGAAGGTAACGCGGTTCCGAAAAGACGGCATTGACGACTTGGAGCAGGAGATTAAGAAGCTGGAGCTTGACGGCCGGAAGGAAGAGAAGGCTAAGAAAGCCCAGGAGAAAGAAGACTCGAAGCAATAGATGCACATAAAATCAAACCGTTGAATTAGGGTAGGGGTTGTCAAAGGTTCGGCGAATGGGGCACTGGACCGCTGTGACCTGAGTCTGACTGGTGCTTCTGTATCTGTACATTTTTTTCCCTCAATAGTCTCATGTCTTTTTCGTTGGTCTTTATGATCGTGTAATTTTAGCTGTTGTTTTCTAGATACAGAGATGGGCTTCCGCTTATTCATAGACTGTCGTCGTGTATCCTGCAAGTAGATATGTACGTGATGTAGCCTGTATCAAGCTGTTACCATGAGGGATAGACTAAGAGTGAACTGTGTATATCCTCTGCTGATGACGGCTCCTGTTCTCACTGGCTTGGTTGCCTGATTATCGCCTGAGCACGAGCCTGACTGTCACGATCTGCCTCTGCATCAGTCATCACACTTGCAGAGAGCAAGTCACGTTTCTACTTCAAATCACCAAAGAGAATATGTGCATATCTCACGACGGATTATGCAGCAACGGCTTGTTCTGATAAAACTTATTCAGGGTTCATCTTTGCAACAGAGAGTCATGACAACGAGCGGTCTGTGCTTAGAGATGAACTTCCGAAAGCTCACGATGTCCTGCGACCTTTGGAATTCTCGTTGACCATCGTTATAATATCGAAATCTCGACGGACAAAACGCCTTACTGAGCCGCAGGTTTATATTAGATCTGATATATGTACTAAAAGGAACCTTTTACACGTGGTGTGTTCCATCCTGTGAATATTGTTTAATTTGCCCAGATAAACTAATAAGATTGGCTGAGAATTTGTCGCTGCTATTGAAAGCAGTATTGAATTCGAGGCTAAACCGAGATACACTTGGGACTGGCATCTGCATCTAGGTATGGAGTACTTAGGTACTTCCAATCGTTATCGGTAAAGTGGCGTACGGGATCCCAAGGTCAGGGCATATGATAATACCCACATCCACGAACTAGATTGACACTTCCCAGTCAAAGATATTGTGCTAACTGTCTTTCATCCATGCCTCTAAGCTACAGCCGTTCTGCAGCTCTGGGTCCCGCGGAATCCAGCGAGGGCTTGAAGACTGTAGGGACTGGGAAAAATACGACATTGACGGCTTGCTCACAGGTACAACAGCCGGGCCGAGGTGGCCTGATCTTTGTGGAGTCAACAACTTCTCTTATGGATTCGCATCTTCGAAGAGTTGTTTCATTATAGAGCATGGCGGCGAAATGAAATGCGTTGTTGGTGCCCTGGACCAATGAAAAGACATGCGCAGACTAGTAGAAGTCTTGGGCAGTCCACTGCTATTCCTCTTTGCTCCCGGTAGAGTATGTGCTCTATCGGCAAGTTATCCCAGATCCCAGGGGCTTGGAAAGGCACAGTACCCCATTGGACTCCACCAGCATGGCAGGTACAGCATGGAAGTCTGTGTAGAACATGGTTGGAATGATGTACTGCCAGGTACCCACTACTTTACCCCAGCCCTGACCCACTTGGTGCATCGACCGAAATACGATGCCGATACGATGTTATTCACGCCTCCAATTGGCTCATGACTTTATATGAGTAAGCTGTCCTTGAGCCCTAATTGTCGTATAGAGCGTATACGATGTATACGATGATGGCTGTGGTCGTAAGGTATCTATGCAACGAAAATGAGCTTTTACTGCTATAAAGGTCTGTTGTTTTCTTGCTTCAGTGATCTGCTTCGATTCATACCACACAAAATTCTCAAGCACACCTCTTTTTCTACCGATTTTCGTTCTCTCCCTATTTAAGGCATTCGCTTCGTCAGAGTCCTTCTCCTACACAATATTGACTACTGACATCTCACAATGACTGTCGCCTTACATGAAGACCCCGACCTTGCATTGACCAAGGCCATGCACGGAAAGTCGGCAGAAGAGAAGAATGCCTTCTTCGCCATGCTCAAAAAGAACAATGCGGCCCATCGTGAGATCACAAACGAATATGTGCGGCGGTGGAGGACTGAAAAGGGTATCGACGGCACAACCGATGAGGCCCGAAAGGAGAGAACAACTGAGTACATGGGTGTGGTCAACAAGTGAGTAGCCTTTCTGCTGCGGTGCATCTCGCCAATGGTAGATAATTGTTTGCTAACTGATCGACTTGTATAGCTACTACGACCTTGCGACAGACTTTTATGAAGAAGCATGGGCACAGTCATTTCATTTCTGTCGATTTTCAGTCGGTGAATCGTTCCTCCAAGCTCTGGCGCGCCACGAGCATTACCTGGCATATAAATTGGGCATCAAGCGGGGGATGGAGGTTCTGGATGTTGGATGTGGTGTTGGGGGTCCGGCGCGAGAGATTGCTCGGTTCACTGGGTGCCAGGTGCTTGGAGTCAACAATAATGGATATCAGATCGCACGTGCAACACGGCATACAGAGAAGGCGGGTCTGCAGGAGCAGGTTTCCTTCTTTAAAGGTGATTTCATGGTGAGTATAATGGAGCCGTATTCATAATTATCATGACTGTTTGTCTCTCTGACTATCAATCTAGCACCTTGATTTCCCAGATAATACATTTGATGCGGTCTATGTCATCGAAGCCACAGTCCACGCCCCAAGCCTTCAGAAAGTGTATGAGCAGATCTTCCGTGTGCTTAAACCAGGTGGTCGCTTCGGTGTATATGAATGGGTCATGACGGATCGTTTCGATGAGTCTAATCCCAAGCATCGTGCTATTCGACTCGGGATTGAGCGCGGCAATGGCATCGTCAACATGCGTACTCAAAATGAGGCTGTCGAAGCTATTCAAGCAGCAGGTTTCGTTCTCGAACATGAAGAAGACCTAGCAACACGACCAGATCCTATTCCATGGTACTACCCTATTGCAGGGGAGCTGCGATACGCACGAGGCCTTTGGGATCTACTCACTGTTCTGCGCATGACGAAATTCGGCCGAGGAGCGATGGGTTACCTGCTATGGACGCTGGAAACTCTGCGACTGGCCCCATCTGGAACAGCCGAAACAGCCACCGAGCTCGCCAGTGGCGGTGATAGTCTTGTCGAAGGGGGTAGGCTTGGCCTTTTCACTCCTATGTATTTTATGATCGGGCGGAAACCGGATCTTTAAACTTGGGTCCCGGAGTCTAATACGGAGTTCATTGGTGTTGCATATGTTAAGAAAGTTAATTCGAAATAGCTGCCTGCCAATATCACTTTATTTCCATAATACTACTACTATCTGGCTGCACCAAAAGATTCACACGAGGCCGGGATATGCCTATCTGGTATAAGCACCAGGGATATAGGAAGGTTAGCAAACCCCGGAATTCTTTACCGGTTAGTACTAGTAAGATATTCTTACATATCTGGTTTCCCCATAGCACACGGAATGGTTCTTAGCTCCATGGCCTGAAAGTAGGCAGGTAATCTGTGCCTTATCAATCAGCAGTGACATCCCACAGACTATGACTAGTCTTAACCCTAACACTATGGCCTAGCTCAGGAATATCCTGCCACTACGGATATATCTAGTAGGTAAAATATGATATTAACTGATGCTCGGATAAGTTCGCCGTCTTCTACGCCTATCAAAACCTGCAAAAAAGATCAGATAAGAATAAAGAGGAAGGTTACATCCAAACTCTTTACCGTTTTCGGTCACGACGTAAGCACTCTGGAATGCAACATCCGGCATGTCCGACAGTGCCTTCTTTGCTTTTTCCCTTCCAAAGATATTTTCATGTCAGTCCACTTGACGTGAAAGACCTAGAACGATGGGGTAATTGGAAAAAAGCCATTTTTATAAAACAAAACATTGGCATTTTCGGTGTTTCCATCTGCTTAGTTTAGTTTATATACGCTTCTACTAACATATCTGCAGTTAATCTTCGCGAATATGACGGCTGAACCTAAAGAAATCCCACAGGGGGCTGCTGTGGAGGCAGGCCGAGACCAAAACTATGTGGCTATAGCCGATGATGAAGCTGAGGCGAAGCTCAATGGGCTCAGAGAAGCGCATGGTGTAATGACACCCACACCGTATTCACCATCCCCCGATGATGGAAAAGGCTAATTTTGGTGCCAATCGCTGTTTAGGCCACCTGGGATGGCCCAGATGATCCTCAAAACCCGTACAACTGGTCGCTGACCCGCAAAGTCTCTATTGCTATCGTCGTGTCCTGCGGTCAACTGGCCACTCTCATGTCGACCAGTATGATGGCTGCGGCATTGAACCAGATTGCAGAGGATGTGGGCTTGAGCATTTCTGTCACGCAGATCTGCTTCTCAATCTTTCTTCTTGGCTTGGCATTTGGGCCCTTCCTCGTCGCTGCCTTGTCCGAGATATATGGCCGGAAGTTTGTCTGGTTGATTTCGAATGCCTGGTACATTCTTTGGAACTCCCTCTGTCCAGTTGGAAACAACGCAGGACTCATGATGACCGGGCGGTTCCTTGCAGGCTGTGGAGCGAGTGCCGGTGTCACGGTGAGTGACCGCTTGTAAAGACTGTCCGTGAGACATGATAGCTGACAAGGACACAGCTCACAGCACCTATCATGGCGGACCTGTTCCATGCCAAAGACCGTGGAAAGTCCCTGGCACTGGCCACCCTTATCCCCTATCTCGGACCAGCAATAGGGCCCATAATGGGCGGTCTAGCCTCACAACACATCCACTGGCACTGGCTCTTCTGGATCCTGTCCTCATTCGAGGCACTCGTCACCGTCATTGGCGCAGTCATCATGAAAGAATCATACACACCAGCCCTCCTGCGCCGCAAGGCAAAAGCACAGAACCCAAACCTCTACCCTGCGAACAGCCCCCTGACGCAGCAATTCTACATCGACCTCCTCACCCAACTCCGAAAGAACATCTACCGTCCCCTCCGCCTCCTCATAACCCGCCCCATCATCCAGCTCCTGGCCATAGTCTACGGCCTCGACTTCGGCATCTACGTCCTCATGCTCTCCACCTACGCCAACCTCTGGATCGACCGCTACCACCAGTCCGAAACAATCTCGAGCCTAAACTATCTCGCCATCGCCATTGGTACCACAATCGGCGCCCAAGCCGGCGGCCACCTCATGGACTACATCTTCCGCCGCATGCGCGATCGTCCCGGCGCAATCGTCACCCCCGAATTTCGCGTCCCTTACATGATGCCCAGCGTCCTACTCATCCCCATCGGCCTCATCTGGTACGGCTGGTCGGCCGAGAAGCACATCTCGTGGGTCGTCGTCGATATCGGCGCGGCTATTTTCACCGCCGGCTGCTTCATGGTCAGTCAGGGCATGCTGGCCTATCTGCTGGATGAGTTTGCCCATGCGGCGTCTGCTAATGCGGCTACGAGGATGTTGTCGAATATTCTCGGCTTTGCGTTCCCTATCTTTGCGCCCAGCTTGTATGATCGCTTGGGGTTTGGGTGGGGGAATACTTTGCTTGCTTTTCTGTATTTGGGGCTGGGGGTGCCGATTCCTTTGGTGCTTTGGTTTTGGGGCCCGAAGATTAGGGCTATCGGGAAGGAGGTTTAGTTGGGGGTCTTTTGGGGTGGGGGGGGGGGGGGGTTAGAACTTCGTTGTATGTATGATGTGTGTTGGTTTCTGGTAGTGAGTGTTTGAGGTTTAATGAGACTAGTGCTTTATAAAATGTTGATGATTTTTTATGAACAGTGATCCTATCTGGTTCTCCATGTATGGAGTATACACCGTATAATTCTGGGGCCCTAGAGGCAGAGCTGGCATATCTACGTTTGAGATCCCTTGAATTCTTTGCTCTGATCGAGATACGGGCATATAGGACGTGAATGGCATACAGGGAATTGTTGACTGCTTAAATAGACTCTATTTGAGAGCCTCTACTGCTGGGCTAGAACTAATAGAGGGAGTGAAAAGAAAGAGCACAGAACACAGCGAATCAACTTCGATCATGTTCTCCGTAAGAGTGTACTCAGTCGGATCCCTCCAAGTAGCTGAGTTATCCGGACTAAGCCTTGTTTCCTGCACCTATGGTCGTATGTGCTGGATGATACTAGCTCTTGGGTTCATATGGAGTATACCGATATGTACAGCTGGCATAGTCTAGAAAAAGTCGGTCAGATTCTAGCAAGTCTTTTTGAGCTGGTATCTTGAAATCTATAGATACATGCATATATCATCATAACATCGTGAAATAGTCTATGGCTTTTCTAGCAAAACATGCCGTCTATGGTGATGCATAGTGTTGAGCCAGCTGTGGGATCGAGGGTCCCCAGGAAGACCTGACGGGATTGCGTGAAGAGTCATTTAGTATCTTCTCATGACACGTTGTGCAAGCTGATAGGCCCTTCAAAAGGGGTCCTGGTGAAGGATTTCTAAGCCAACCAGCCCTGAATTGAGTTGCCTAGACCAGCAGCGTCAAATCTGAGGTGAATGCAAGGCCGCATTACAGTAAGCTGTAGGCTTAAGTATTTCATTAAACCTCGATCACGACTCGTTCTTTTCACCGTTCTCTGTAACAGCCTCTTCACGCTTTTCGAAGTGGCCCTGGATCCAGCAACGGTACATCTTCAGTTTCTTCTGGCGATTGACTACCAACCGCCGGTCATATGCCAGCGCGTGTATTTTAAAGGAACCGTCATTCTTGCCGATAACAGGCTTTTCGCCTTCGGATTTCTCGGGGAGACCCTTCTCGGGGGTCCACCGACCCCACATTTCTTCGAGCTCGTCTCTATCAAAGAAGAACACACGAGTGCCATCTCCACGGACGTAGAAGTTCTCATCCAAATACCGACCCTTCTTGAATCGAACCTGAGCCAAGTCTCCCCGCCCGTAGTCACGGAACAAGACCTTACCACCAGGCTTCAGGACCCGGTAGATATTGCGAAGGGCCTTTTCCCACTGGTTCGGGTTGAGGGCGGAGAAAATGAAGATCAAAACCACGACGTCGACGGAACCCTCCGTCAGTCCTGGAGGAAGGGAGTCATTGTTCTCATCGGGTTCGGCAGCGACATCCCAAACGTCGGCAGTGATGTGCTTCGGGTTATAGTGCTCGCTTTCCCGTATAACTTTGACGGCGTATTTTGAAAAGTCGCACGCATGAACCATGAGTTCTTCGTTCGCATTGTTGTTGATCAACGGAAATGCCGTGTTTCCTGCGCCCGCGCCAACCTCCAGAACGACCTTCTTTCCTGCATCGGGCCGGGTGACCTCTTCTAAGATGGGAAACTCCTGCTGCAGCCACTTGCGATCCTTGAAGAAGTTCGCTGTGTTATTCTTATAGAACAAGTTCCACCATTTGGCGGGGTCATTGTTGAAACGGAATTTGTCAAAGTCTGATGCGGGCGACTCGCGCTGTTTGGCGTATTGAACTTCTGCGAAGGCTAAGAACTCGTCATCCGGTTCGACGTGATCCCAGGCATTGAACTCGAAGACGTCGTCGCCTTGTTCTAGGTAGCGAGAACCGAATTGAAAGGGATCACTGCGTTTGAGATTGTTGGAGGGGTCGTGGGAACGATGCGGGGCAACCATAGGAGGTTGAACCTGTTGGGTGACTTTTATAATGTCATCGTAGGAGTGAGCGTTTTCCGGAGCCATCTTCCTAGAAACCGAAAAGAACGTTATGCGGCTCAACAAAGGTACGCAAGATAAACCGCAATCAATGGAGGGGAAAGAAATCTTGTTGCGGAGAAAAAGAAAAAAGATCTGGTGGGGAAAAGAAAAAAAAAATACCCGTTCCTGCCTCAGGCGTCAACCGTATCTGTGGATCCCCAAAACGCTATCTTTCACGCAGCCAATCAAAAATGTGGATGCCTGAGAGGATCGGCGACAAGCCTGAGGTCTCACTGCCTTAGGCATTCACCAATACGAATGTCCCCCATTCTATTTCCACTTTCCATTTGAATGTCACTTCGCTTTCTCCTCACTTCCACTCATTCCTGCATACTGTGTCCTTGTCTGCCCATTTCGCTCCCGCCAGTGCATAAATTAGCATCATCACCCCACGGGAACACTCTGCGGGTGCCGACCGTCATGTTGGACATGCACTGAGCACAATTCATCTTTGCTCCACTCTTATCAGGTCGACCGCATTGACCATCGGTACATCGTATACAGATCCTCCATTAGTCATAAAGACCTATTTCTCGATTTCACTCCTTTCGTTGGAGTCATTAGATATTATCCTTCACATACTCAAATCTCAGACCTTCTCTTGAATTATTTCCCGAGTCACCATGTCTATTTTCAACATCCTGTGTGGTTGCGTGACCCGCAGTTCCCCACTGTCATCTCAACCGCCGCCTCAGCCTCGTCATCAACCACCCCAAAATAGAGACAATGGCACCACCACTTATAATAACGTCAACAATAGTCCCCCGGAGATAGATGATGAAGATGGCTACAGCCCTGTCGTCCCATTACCAAGATATACCCCACGGCCCGTGAGCATTCGGGAGAAAACCCTAGAAGCACACATGCAGGATCCACCCGTCTCATCCTCTGACTACGCCAGCAACTCTACATACTTCCAAGATGAGAAGGATCGTCTCGCCTTTGAAATGAGCTCTAATCGGAACCACAACCCCGAGGACCTGACCTCAGAGGCCTCGTCCGCTATCTCTTTCCCCAGTAGTTACGGGAATACCTCTACGGCAACGAGGGACACGCCGCCGCCGCCGTATTCGTCTCGCGGTGTCTCTCCTGCACCGTCGAGGTCTATGTCGGTGTCTTCGTCTGGGTATCCACTGCCGCCGCAGCAGGTAGCTATGATGCAGATTGCGCAGCCGCGACCTGTATTCCAAAGGCGGGACAATTTGGTCCGGAATGTGTTGTCGCGAAGCAGTTTCGATGAACAGCATGAGTCCGGGAGACCGCGGAGGTTCTCTTGGGAGAGTCAATAACTGGCCCTCATAGTTTTGTCATTTGAGATATCAGGGCATCGCTTGGGGAGCTTTGTCTTGTCTTTTCTCTTACCTCTTCCTACTCTATCCACGCTGCTTCTTCACCCTGCCTCTTCCCCCACAGTCTTTTTATTTTCTCTTTTTCCTTTATTGCCTCGATACTATTTTTTGGCCACTAGAGCACTGCATATTTATACGACTAATGATGGACCTTGGGAGGACTTTCTATCTATGCATGGATATGGGTAATCGGCGTTATAGGAACTATTGTTCGGCTTGATCTTCGTCATATAATGAGACTACACAGGACATAATACATATACATATATACTTATTTAAAGCCAAGCGACTTTTTAAATGTGAGATACTACACTTTATTAAAACGCTCGAGTAAACAAACCAGCGCGTGAAACACCAACCAGCTCAGTCATAACAAGCGAACTATAAGACCACCAAATCATATTGACTCGCTATCCGCTCCTGCACATGCTTGAGTAAATACCCACAAACCTGCGCCGGAAACTCCAGCAAACTGAGAATGCGTGGATCGTCGCTCTCCTCCAGGTACATGCAAATTGCCACGCACTCGGACTTGGCTCGCGTGTCCATCCACCAGACATCAAAATCTACTATGAGGGCCAGCCACCAGCTGAGAATAATCAACGCAGGCGGATCCTTCTTCAGTAACTGGTCGTAGTACTCCGGTAGCAGTCGGCCCATGTAATTTGTATAGTGGGTGAAGGTCTTCATGCTTCGCTCGAGGGAGAGCAATGGGGTTAACATTCGCAGAGGCCAGTGGTAGGGATTTGTTTCCTCCGTCGTGGTATCGTCTATGCCGCAGATGTCGGCCAGTTCCGGATGTAGGTCGACGCGTCCGGGACGATGGTCGTCGTAAAGGGGGTTACCCTCGCGAGATCGTCTGAAGACATCCCACCACATGCTTTGGGTCATCCAGGGGACCGTTAACTGGAGGAGGTGGCGCAGACCGCTTTGGAGCATCAGCCAGTTTAGGGATTCGGGGTCGTCGGAGAAGACGAAGGAGCTGCGGGGGTTGTATTCTTCAAGACTGAAGGAGTGGATGGTCATTAGGAGACAGGCCGAGTAGAGGGGGTCCATGTTGTGTGGGCCGACGGCAGTGGAGATCTCCTCGGAGTACTGCTTGATGGCCTTTTGCCAGTGGTATGCCTCGACCATCGTGTATGTGTTGTCTTCGGGGTAGATGCGACGGAGATGGGATGTTGCTGCGCCGATGATGGCGTGCATGAGGAACGGTGACTGGAGACCAGTTAGGTTTTCGATGGCCTGCTGAATGGGGATATGGCAGGAATACTAACATCGAACGCCAGCTGTATCATTTTACCCCTCATCATGTTCTGACTACGCTCGGAGCTGACGGTAGGGGTCGTGGCTTCATGGAAATGGTGTAACGCTCGAATATTAGAAGACAGACGACCATTTCTAGACTTCATCTGTAGCAGCTCGTCTATCTTGGACGAGACTGCAAGCAGCGACATTGTATATGCCGCTGATTCCTGCCCAGTCAAACCGGGGACTTTGTCGATAAAGTAAGATATAACACCCTTGCTGCGCGCAGAGTTAACTTGACCAGCGTCATAACTGCAGTCAACTCCATGCTTTTGGCATCGCAGACAATGGGGCTTAGTTTCGTCACACTGGGATCCTTCAGCCCTATATTCCTCCGAATACAAGGAGGATCATATAAAAGTGGCGAGTACCTTAACTCTTCGTTGCTTGCATTTCACACATCCAGCGCGTGACTTCCGATGTGCTCGACGGGCATGATAGACCTTCCCGTTACCATCTTCTGCGCCCGATGTTTGGTACAAAGGCACACGAAAGAGGCTCTTCCGGCCCTGTAAGGTGCCCGGGAGTGTTATGGGGTGGATGCTGTGGGACTGGCCTTTCTCAGTCTGCGGAGACTCGTCTGCAATCACTGGCATCGCTTTTTATAACCGACTTTCCGTCAACAGCTTTATAATAGACATGTATGGAAAGGCAGGGGTCGAATATTAAGACTTATTCCTCCTTTTCTCATCATAAATGAGAACGAATGATCAGCCTTTCGGTGGATGTGAGAGGAATACGAGGACTCAGCCCCGTCGTCAGTGTTCCCTCCATCATGGAACATTTGTTTGAAGCTTTCCACACCCTCATTGGCGTGAGACACACCGCCTTGAGCCACAAAAAGAAAGAACATGTTACTTGTAATCGTTGATACTCCGTCTGATATGGCACTTCTGGACCATCGATCTGGACGGGGTATTTTTGTGGATACTGAAGTTGACCAACTGAACGGATGATCAACCGACACGGGTGGGACTTGACCATCTCCCGAGGAGATCCAATGACTTCCAACTATTGAAAGTTCCAAGTCGAACGCCTTATACCACTCATGCACAATGAATTCTTAAATCGCAAATTGTTCCTTGTAGGCATCGACTGTTCTGTCTCAGGGTCTTGGCGAACCGACCGCTGCAACTTCAAGTATTGGGAGATGCATGGTTGTTAAGCATGAAAAGTCACGAAATGGATGCCATGGGGATATGTGCATTATCTCTGGTGTTCACACGGTAGTTGGGGCTATAAATAAGGGTTTTCGCATGGACCATGTCACATACTACTATAGCATAAAGCATTGCCGACTGTCACGTATACACGCCGCTATTCCTAACCGGGTAGCTCTCGTATTCGGCCTTCAGGATCAACCATCTTGATGTATCCTCGGAATGTTTACTTAATAGCATAGCCCGTGCGCATTGAACAAATCAAAATATTGAATACTAATGTCGTTTTCGAAAAAAGACTAATGCTCATTACTTTCATACACATCTAGAACGACCCATCAGCTAACCAATCTGCGCATTGGAGAAGTCCATTTCTGTACCAAAATGTCAGTAAACCTTACGGGGCCCGAGGCAAGAAAGATAAGTGTCTGAACATACCCGGATGTTCCGCCTGGAACTTCTTCAGAAGATCCATCTTGCGCTGCTCATCGCTGCTCATGCCGCCGATTTCCTTCTGTCGCTGATCGTACATCATCTTCTCAACCATAGCCCTGGTCTCCCCGTCCAAATCACTCAACTTCGATGACTCGGGCGTGATCTTACTGACATCGATCTTGGGCGCAGAAGTCACCACATGCGGCCACCACTCGACCTTATTAACCTTGTCCAGATGAACCGCCACTTCCTTTCCAGGCGGTTGCGATGTCGTCTCCAGTGTCCATGAGCACTCGTCAAGTATAACCGGGTGAGGAAGGTCTCCCTGTGAAACTCTTAGCTATCCCATCCTCACTGCCCAACGGTATCACCGGTTAGGGCGTGGCCTACCTCGATAATAGGCTCCTGCCCCTTAACCGCCACCTTGATCTTAGTCTTGGTCAAAACCACATCCAGATCCCTTCCCCTAAGATTTCCCGGTACGGGAATTATCACGTCCACGTCTTTGATTGTCTGCGTCCACTTGTATGGCAGCTTCGCTTGCTCGGCGTCTTCCTTCGCCTTGCGCTCCTTCTCCTCGCGCTCGCGGTCGGCCAATTCGGCGGGGTTGGGCTCGCGTTCGGCCTCGGCAGAAGACATGGTTGGGTTTGGAATTTAGGCGCTTTCTCGAACAGTTTGCGGTAAGTTGGCCGATGCTAGTGGTTCTTAGTACCTGACTTGTTGCGGAGTGGGATGGTGGGGTAATGAAATGGGTGGGTTGTGGAAAGTATAGGTGTACGTTTGGAATACCTTGACAGGAGGTTTGATAAAGGGCTTTAAATTTGTGAGTTTTCCGTGAACCGGCTAGAGGATGTGAAAGGACAGGAAAGAGATTCAAAGTGTTCGTTGTAATTGTTTTGGGCTTTTGCTCTCTCTGTTGGCGGGGCCGTTCCGCATGGAGCTGGAGCTTACTAGCCTGTTTCGGGTGCTTTGCTATTGTGGATGCTTCAATGCTGTCATTCCGCGAATTATGATGAACAGTGCGTATTTTTTTTTTTTTTTTTTTTAATTATTAATATAAGAAATTTAATAGTATCATGTAATTCGACTGGGCTGGCTTGTCTATAGTAGCAAGCATCCCGATCTTCATAGGGTATTCGTAGTTAACCTGATATGCACTATGTGATCAACCGGTAAGAAAAGAAAGCATTACTATATATGCTCGTGAACAGGAAGATAAAGTGACATGATAGCGAAAAGAATCATGACTCGTATCATCACTCCATATCTCCCCCTGAAGGCTAGGGCAGTCAACACACCTGGGGGACCACTCACTTAACCTCGGAAAGGAGAGAAATGCAAAAAAGCGGCGAATGTGCATAGATTCACGCAGTCAGCTCCGCACTTACTCTATGCTATCGACCACGTCCTCCTCAGTGATAGGTCCCATCCAGGGTGAGCCGTCGAAGATGCGAACATGCTGCGGAGATTGAGCATTTTGGTGAACATCTTCCATTTGCTCAACAGATATTCTTGGCTCCTCGACGGAGTTGAAGAACTGACCCGCAAATTCCGCAACTTCGTTTGCCATCTTAGTCTCCAAAATTCCCTCCAGCATCTGCATATCTTCTTTCCACTTTTGTTCTCTTCGTGCTTTTTCCTCTTCTAGCCGACGGCAGGTTCCGTCTCGCTCTCGAAGTTTGAGGCAGTTCGGGCATAAATAGTTTACCTCGCAGTATGAGCAGTTACATGGAGGATTTGCCTCAACGCAGTCCTGACATACGTGGACCGAGCAGCTCGAGCACTCACGTAGGACACTACCACACCTCTGTCGTTGATCGCCGACAGCTCGATACTGCGGGCAGAAGAACGATTGGCAACCCTGCCACTTGGCCGCATCTGACTGTGATTCACAACCAACGGAGGAACGTGACGAAGAGCGAGACCGGTTCGAGTTCGAAACCGAGACACTTCTGAGTCGGCGGTGCACAAGAGAGATGGGTCCTGGCGGGTCGTCAGCGCCCTGCAAAGTGTGACTACCAACATCCGGGACACCATCTGCAGGGTTATCCTCGGTGAAACTGCTTGCAGTAGAGTCGACTGCCCGGTGAGTCCTGTACGGCAATGCAAATTCGGTTGAAGAGCTTATTAACGGAACATGCGGCGAAGCATAAGCACTGGTGGTCTGTTGAGCGCTTGCTCCGGGCCGATTTTGGATAGCCATCTTTTCTAGAGTAAGGTCGCGGTATCCACAAATGCGTAAGCGGAGACCGCGTAGGTCATGTTCAATGCATAATGGCTTCGAGCAACTCTTACAGTGTACCTTCCACTGGGGAGTGTCATAACATTCCTGGCATAGATTTCGAGGACAAGCCGTGGGTTCTCGGTCTGGAGGCCCCAGCAACCATTTCATCATAGCTATATGTCCCGTTTCGAGAGTGTAGTCGGGTTTCCGTGGATCACCGTAGGCATACTTGGGGAAAGTCTTACTCCACTCTTGCGCCGAGTATTCCAGGTCTTCCCAGCCCTGCCCACGGGGCAGAGGCGCCGCTCGCACCTGGTCTACATCCCGGTTAGGAGTCCCAATGCTGATACCGCCCCCGCCGGAAAAGATAGGTTCTGTACAACACCAGTGAAATTTCAAGACAGGATGAGGAGCTGTAGTGCTATTATGATCCAAGGTATCGCTTTCAGAAGTACTTGCTAGGGGGTCCAGCATGAGGCAGGGGGATGTGGTAGCGCCTGGCGCCCACCAGAAAGGTTGCTTAGTCTCCCCCGAGAGCGATGAGGGGCGTCGAGGACGTACGTAAGGCCGATCATAAGCACAACTTGCACAGAGCGTCTTACGACATCCAACACAGTGCATTAGAACACTACACTGTTCGCATCTTTCCGGAATCTCCTCGTAGCAGTTGTCGCAGCGGATATTTTCCACGAACCGCTTATGGCTCCAACGTGAATGGGCCGGTGACATTTTACCCTCCCCAAGGTCCCTGCCTTCTCCTGTCCCTAGGGATTCACCATAGCAGCCGGTCTCCTCGTGTTCCCACAGCTTACCGTCTCTTTTGGGTGGACGGCTGCTGTGATCTACAGGGCCGATCCAATTCTTCGACCGCCATAACCGATCGAAAACCACCCAGACCTCCGCAGAGCCTTGCGGGACTCGCATGGAGACGTAGCCTCTCCTCCTATAGCATCGTCCGGCAGGAGTCGAACACCACGCGGTATCGGTCCAAATCCCAAGTTTATGGCAGAGATTGACTAATTCATGGGTTGGTTCTGAGTCTGAATCCTTCCGAGTTAACGAAGAAGAGAGGTAGGGTCGTCGTCGGTGATGTCGGCATCGATAGGTATACAGACTTTTCAGCGCAAGACGCTTGGTAGATGAAGAGCTACCGATGCTTTTTTCCATATCCACGTCGTATTGGAGCCCAAACATTGTCAGATACGGAATGATATGGTATTTGAGAGAGACATTTTTACATCCCCGGACAGAGAGATGTTCTAGTGTTTCACGCCGTGAATACAAGACAGTCGATATTAGAATCTGCCCAGACACCGCCGTATTATCCAACTCTAGACTCCTTAAACACGGGCTGAACGGAACCACCACATTCATCAACAACTGGTCAAGGGCATATGGCCGAGATTGTCGTGGTACCACCACTGGCTCCAGAGTCCCTGGTATGACAACCCTGAGGGGTGAAGAGGTGCCTGAAGGGAAGAATAGACGAAACGACAAGTGCTTCCATGCCGTGGGATAGGATCTAAGAAAGGACCGGAGGTAGCGGGAAGTGTGGTAAAGTTTCAGAATGGAGTCGGTCGGGAGTTGAAGTAGCAGGGATTCGAGGAGAGGAGCATGAGTTGTAACGACTCGTTCGAAGGTTGAGAGAGAGCGTTGGGCGGGGATGAGCGACTGTTCCAAGGCGGAGTCAACCAGCACCTGCTGGTGGTGACCGGCGCTATCGGCCATGCTTTCAGGTGCCTGATCCTCCTATGGACTGGCGGTCAGATCGTGGGCGAGAGATGTAGCAGCGTAGTTTATTGCCCTTGTCTCTTCGTCTGTTGGTCACGCTGTTGCTATTGCTGCCGCTGAAGGTCAAAGTGACGCGAGGTCGCGAACACAGCGGAGATTGCGGAAGATGCAGCGCATCATAAGGAGAAAAGAAGGAAGGCGACACAGCGCAAGGAGGGCGGTATAGATTCAGGAGTTGGACATCATGCGAGGCCATCAAAGGGAGAATAAGATACGGTAATACTGGCTGATGGGTGGCTTTGACAACTCACAATTGGGACAAGAACCAACGGCCTTACGGCCGGCAACTGCCCGCTTGCATCATGTGATGGGTCGACTTAAAAAAGACTCTTCACATTTTTGCGACCTTCCCTATTCGAGCCGTGAAGATAGTACTTCAATTATTTAATAAATAATATAGAGACCCTGAACCTCGATAGGGTTGAATACTATTTGGTCGATCTATGGAGGAATAACCCTTTTTCTTTCCATTTTCAGATGTTGACCTTCACAAACATAGGGTATATATTATAGTTTCGTCAATCCAATGGATCTCCCGGGAAGTTTAGTGCCGGTCTATTGAATCGCCCACTGTATATCCCCTTGCAATGCCCTTGCGTCCTTCCACCACCAGCGTATCGTCTGCGGCGTCCTCTTCATACTGAATATCGAAATCACTTCCCAGCCCCTTCCACGTCCGTTGCGATCGAAGAAATTCGGCCCCTGGGGAGAAGGTCCCGCCGATCATAGCCAAATCCCCTTTGGCCCGTTTGGCTAGCGCTCGAGCAGCAGAGGGTCCGCTGGCTGCTGACACTGCATCCTCCGCTGATGCTGAAACGCGGGGTGCGGGATTCCGCATCGGCCTTGAGTGCGAGACATAGCGACCGGTGCGCAAATCGAACTCAGGTGGTGCAGATTCGGAGTCGGACGTATTCTCTTCCTCATCGGCGGTCACACCATCCGACAATGGAGTCTCATCCTCGTCCACGTCCTTGGTTTCGTGGTTAGGTTGATTAAGAACGCTCTGGAAGTCACTCTGCCAGGCTCCGGTCCAGACGCGCTCGGCATCCCCCTTGAGAGCAAGCTCCAGCTCAAATGGGGTGATCACTGGCTTCCAAAAATCTTTGCTGTCAACTAGGGAACTCTCCCAGCAACCGATGACCACCCAACCATCAATTTCACTGAAATTAGCCACCTTGGCTGCGTTCAACTTCCCCACCACAAACATATAGCTCTTCTTGCCAGCTTCCGCGATTTTTTGCTTCACGTGTTCTACAATATGTAGATAATTCTTCACGCTGAGCGTATTGACTAAAATTCCGAAGATTGGTGCAGTGCTGAGACGGGTCAAGGTGGCATATCGACGCCGCAAAGCGATCGCAGTCGATGCCGGCAAAGGCTTGACGTTTTCGTTTTGTGGGTCATCCGTGGGATATATATGGATGGAAGCAACGCGGGATGCCAGCGTCATGAGGAGCGCCGTAGGAGGGTCTGAAATGTGGAAAAGCTGCCATTCGGATAATGAATCAGGAGTCTCGCGAACCGAGTCCGGCACTGTTCGATTGGGGATCGCAGACGACGGGTTGTGGACCAAATCAGTAGCAAACAAGTCGGTGTAACCTTCATTCACAAGTCGTGAGTACACCGCAGGGATATGGTCGGTGTATGTCACATCAGCTGCGAGGATGACCTTTGTGGTAGGATCAGGGTAGGTCTCTTTGAAAGCGCGAACGACGGGGTCGATGGGAAGAGGTTTATGTGTGAAAATGTAGATCACCGGTAGCCTAGACGTTGGAGATAGGCATGAGCGGCCATAGTGTACGACGACATCTGCATTGACGTGCTCCGCGGCCACCTCGTCAACGCAGCAAGTCCCATAGGACGTATCGGCTAGGATATATAATTTTGGCGATGTCTCCGTAGTATCCGTCACATTGAGCTGAGAGACCGAATGGGATAGGCCATCCGAGTCTGCAGTACCACTCGCTCCGTCATTCTGCGTCTGAGAAACATTGCTGTCTGTAGCGTTGCGTTTGGCCAAACCGCGACTAAGCAATTGAAACACCCGTGGTGCATCCGGAAGCATATCATCGGGAAACTGAAGAGCAATTCGCTTATACCGGGCCTCTCGGATCTCCTTCAATGTGCGATCAATATCATAAGTGATTGATAGCTCCTCATCCGACAACGCGCGTGGTGCCTCTTGTGTAGTAACCGGTTCGGTGGCCTCAAGAATCCGATCATCGGGGGTTGACAGCACGGGGGCTGCTGCCATTTCGGTAGCCATCTCGAAAAAGTTGATGATATCAGTAATATAACGGATTACAATGGCAAACAATGTTGACCTAGGGGAGATCGTAGAAATAGCGGGAGTTGAGATTGTTGAGGATTTTTTTTTTTCGGTGATTTTGGGAGAACAGAAAACACCCCCACTTCACCCCGCCGTTAAATTCGAACAAGAGCCAATGGCGCCGATACCAATTACTGATGATGGTATACATGAAATACGATGCCTTCTCCCTCTAATTCTCTACTTTTTTTTTTCATCCAGAGTATCTCTGTCCTAGTGGAAGGGTCAATCGATTAAGTGCAATGTGATATTTTACCATTGTTAGAAATGTATAATTTTTATTATGTAGGTAGACATAATCGCCGAACTATCAAATACGCACGAAAGGGTAAACGTGCTGCATAGAAGGCTGCCTAACCTACAAATCCGCCCGTGCTGGTTCCCCAGCCCAAACACGTCGAATCAATTCACGGATTGGCGCGCGCTCGATCTCCCGAGGGTTCCAGTAGGGGTTGCTAACAGCAATATCAGCTGCCTTGTCGATATCTTCCTCCCTCATGCCAAAGTCCTTAAGACCTCGCTTGACTTGCAATTTAGACAGCAAGACATTCAGGCCCTGGATAGCATCTCCATTGCTATCGGGAAGTGCTTCAGCCAGCTTCTTCATTGCCTCTGGAATCTTCGGCGCATTGTAAGAGATTGCATGGGGCAACACTGCTGTATGTGTCTCTGCATGGGGCAAATTGAAACTGCCACCTAACGTATGGCATAGTTTATGGTGGATAGACATACCCACACTACCAAGACAGGTCCCGCAGAGCCAAGCTCCATACAGAGCTGACGCCCGGGCAGATTGGGATGTGGGGTTCTCGACAATCTCAGGAAGGGCTGATGCTAGTGCGCGGGTACCCTCGGCGGCCATCAAGTTGATGACCGGGTTAGTGTTACGGGCATAGAGTGCTTCGACTAGTCGTATGATAACCGTTGAGCTTTCGAGATCATATAATGGTCAGAACAGTAGCAGGTTCGTGAGGACTCACCGGCATGAGCAATAGCATTCACACCACTGGTAGCACTCATTGCTGGTGGCAGCGTCATAGTAAGGTCGACATCGTAAATGACAGTCCCAGGGAGGATTTTAGGATCTGAACGTGTCTTCTTCAAACCATCGGCCGTCTCACCCAAGATAGGGGTCATTTCACTTCCCGCGTAGGTGGTTGGAATGCAAATATGAGGCATACCCGTACGGATGCTGATGGCTTTCCCCAACCCGATGGTGCTTCCACCGCCGATAGAGATGACCAAATCAGCATTCTGAGACTTCGTATACTCGAGAGCCTGGTCTGTAATGTGTGTAGGAGTGTGCATCGTAGCCTGAGTAAAGATACCGGCTACCTTGCCCTTGAGGACGTCCTTGACCATCTCCGCTTGGCTGAGCTGCTGTGGTGTCGACAACACCAGCGGAGCCTTCAGGTTGAGTCTGGAGATCTCATCGGGGAGTTTCTGGAGAGTACCACTGCCGAAGACGACTCGTCCAGGATTCGCGTTATATTCGAATGCATCCATCTTAAGAGCTCGGTCTATCTTTGTGTGACGTTAGAAGAAGAAGATAGGAAATCACAGCGGGACAATCAAAGGGAAACAAGTTGATTTATATCTAGTTAGTGCTATGACGGTTGACCGATATAAGTACCGAGATCCAATGGGTTAGAGGAAGCTTTGATCATCATGAATAATCTCTCTGCACCCCACACCCCACCAGTAGTAGGGGACGGTCCTGCAAACAACCGTCAGGCAAATGCCTCTGCCGTGGGTCCTCTTCGCGGGGTTCCTGATTTCTCGGCAGCTGCTGCTCTGATCTCTTCCGGGAAGGCCGATTTATAAGGGAGAAGGACGGCGGAGTTCCTCACCTCGGAAATCCCCCGGTCCGTAACAAAATTGACCAACGTCACATGGTTAAGAGGGCTAATTTGTTCCTCGACCCAACGGATCGATGGAATTGACGTCAGGTTCAATCATGTAGAGAATACTTGCCCATATTGACATATAAAGCATTGGGTAAACCGACTTAAGTTACATAGTACTATAAGATGCAAGTGTTCCGCCCTTACATCTCACCAAATCTAAATGGTTTCTTCGCATAGAAAACTCCCCCACGCTATGCATCCCTGCCGTGCAGTCCGTTCCTCGCATTGATTTCCTGCAAGCCAGTTCCCTTCGTGCAGGAATGAGTAGTAGCAGTAAGAACGACAGGATCAATCAAGATCATAGAACGCCATTACATGTTGGCCGCCGCTGCGATCCTTGCCTTTGCCCTTCTTCCGTTGTCTCTTCGCTTCGTCGGCCCGCCGACGTTCTCCATCACTATCGTCCGAGTCATCATCATTGTCGTCGTCGCTGTCTTCATCACTATCTTCAAGCATGTGCTTTTCACCAGCGATAGCGCCATTTGCCCCAGATCCGACTGCTTCATGCCAAACCTTGACCACCTGTCCACCACCACTGACCATACGTCCTTCTACATCAAATCCTAGACCGACAACGCCCTCCGTTTCATCGTGCATGACCTCTGACACAACTTTGTTGGGGCCAATCCTGACGAACTTAACACCGCCACTTCCGAGACCAACCGCGACCATCTTGCCCTTTCCGAGCTCATCAGGAACCATCGTGAGGGTTTCGAGAGACTCTCCTTCACCGCCGTTCCGCTGAACGTAGATGCGTTCGTCTTGATCATCCCATGCACCCTTTTCCCAAAGGGTAAGGACCCCACCGGAGCCACCCACAAGCACTTTCTCGCCGCGGCTTGTCCCGGTAGTGGCCAAGCCACCGACATACACGGAGCTGACCAATTCTTCTTCCTGGTCCTCACTGCGCACCATCACCCCTCGTCGTAAATCCGTCACGGCCAATGTAGTACCCCCAGTTGATACCCATTGCTTGCTAAATCCAGAGGTACTTGTATCCGATGCAGGCAATGGGGTGATAGACGAGATGTAATCATCGTGAGGGTGGTGTGTCTGTTGCGGTCGGGCCGAGACGCGGGAAAACGGAAGGCGAAGGTCATATAGATGCAATGCGCTCGAGTCAGTAGCGAGAAGGAGGGTTTGGGGGGAAAGCGCATGAATGACGGTTGGGGCATCAACGGAGCTGCAGAACAAAAGATAAGTCAATAGAAGTCCCCCACTCACTGCTTGTCCCACGAAACTATATATATATATATATATTTGACAGCCATTGTAAGACTCACCCATCTTTCTCCGGGGGAATTGCAATCTTGTTTTCCACCACACCGGTCTCTGCCTTTGCAGCTTTAACCAATCCATCTGTTCCAGCGGAGTACAGCGATTCACCGTCAATTCCAAACGTTAAGCACCGACAGCTGCCCTTATGTCTTCTCGTCCTCCACATCGTATCAATATGTCCTCGGCCATTTCGCGATGAGGAAGTCGACGCCTGATCGTCGTCACTGTCCACTTCATCTGACGGAAGACGGAAGGTTTCAACATGACCGGAGGCAAGCCCAACGGAGACAATTGGCTCCTTGGGGTGTATAGCCTGCGTGAATAGATCCGCAGAAAGCGGTAATGTACAGACTGTGTCAAACATAGCGATTCAATGAGGGAAAAACAGGTCACCAATCTTCCCTTTTTTTTTTTTTTTTTATTCCCCTTTGGAGCTCTTGGATAAACCTTGGAAGCTCGGATCGATTTCCCGCTTGAGCAAGTACGGGCCGATGGATCTTCCGCGGGCGGTTCCACCTGTTAAATATATATATTCACTCGTTTGGTCGATCATCTACTACTCCATATACTGCTGCTACTTATTAGGATTGGTGCTACAGTACTCTGCACAATATAAATCCAAATATAATGAAAGACTCTGTCTCGTCAATTTGTCCTAATTGAATACAGACGAAGAAAAGAACGCGAATCACAGAGAATGTCATAAAATCAAATCGAGTCAAATCCCCTGATTCTGCGCGGCAGAACCAAGGCAAACAGAAATGAAAGAAAAGAGCAATGTATCGAGACATCTGTCCTTGCTAGGGCCTCTATCCAGAACGTCTTTTTCCCATGCTATGTACATGTTCTCGCTCAATGTTTCCAATGCCAAACCCAATCGGGCTAGCCTTGACTGCCCCTAAATTCTGGCACTTAAGCTGGGGCGTCGAAAGTAGAGCCGATCGGTCCGAACTTGATGTTAGAGTAGGTCACGGTGGAACTGCCGTGCTGCGCCTCGACCGTCTCAGGGTCACCGACGTGTGGCTCGCAGGTGCCACGAGCGACACCGGGGGTGCTTGCGTCAGCGTCTTCTGGGTAGCTGCTGTCCAACCACATCATGCTGGAATGGTGGTCATCCCAGACACTGAGAGTTAGGACCATAGAAGACAAGGCATCGCCCATGCCCTTGAGTCCTCCGTGCTGCGTAAAGATGTCGTCGTCGCCAAATGCCGTCTTCTGGGCAGTGCAGAAGTCGGTGGTGATCGAGTTACCAGTGACACCTTCAACGTTCGATGCGGCATTGGCGATGACCTTACCGCCCTGCACGTAGAAGCGCTTGATCTCCGACAGGGCACCGGAGTCAGTGCCGTCGGCAGTGATGAATTGGGTCACCACGGTAACTGGGGAAGAAGAGTCGACGAGCTTGCCGGGGCCATAGAAAGACTCATTGCCCATGCGGTAAGCGTTGAAGTCACAACCATCAGGGTCGCAAGTTCCGCCATAACGATCCGCGGAGTAAGTTCCTCCACAACTATCGCCTTCACACATGGTCTGAGCGGTATCATCGCAAGGATGGGGCGTGTAGGCCGTAGAGATGCTGTTGGCTTCCCAGATATCCATCTCGGGGCAGCAGGAACCGTGGCCACCAACACCGGCATTCTTGTCGCTGTCGGAGGGCTCCCATCCTTCCACGTTGGCCTGATTTCAATTGTTACTATCTTTGGCCGAAAAAATCAAGGCGGACTTCTTACCTGACCGTTGATAAACTTCAAGTCTCGTGGGCACTGTGAATCACAGTAGCCAGTTCCATACTTGGCACCAGCCTTGTTGGTTGAGTACTTCGCGACACCACCGTCGGCGTCCATGGAGACGAAGTAAACGGCGCCGTTCAAGCCACAAGGAAGCTTGGAAGCATCCACATCAAAAGTGAACTCATTGTTCAAGAGGTTGAATGTCTGGTATGACTCGTCGTCGTCTGCCATCAGGTACAGACGAGAGCCGATGTTGGCACCGGTGACAAACTGGAGAGTCAGGGCATCGCCGCTGGTGGTAACACCGTAAGTGCCCTCGTAATCGGCTCCGTCCAGCGCACAGTTCGAAGCGCAGGATTCGTTGTCAGGGCAGAGGCTGGCATCCCACTTTATGTTGATTCAGTCAGTCAGATGTATATGTCCCTTTGGGATAGATGTGTGGATGGAAACTTACAGTGTTGCCGGTGTAACAGTTAGTGGAACCGTCAACAGAGTGCAACCAACGCCAGTTGGAATCAAGCACAACAGAGCCTTTCTGCTCAGTGCAAGTGCCACCAGCAGCACACTTTTGCCAGGTCAAGGAAGGGTGTGTTTCCGCCGTCAAAGTTCCAGCCTGCTGGGCTTGGACAGCAGTCCAAAAGGCAGAGAAGAGAAGTGCACGTTGATGCATTGCGAATACTCAATGGAAAGAGAGAATGGATTGAATTGAACTCGTTGCTGCTGTTGCCTGTCCTGCAGAGATATTATTCTGATCTTGAGCAGGAGGCGTCCGGTCTTTATATAGCCTGTCTGCCATCAAAATTAAGAGAGAAACACCCTGGTGTTCATTTCGGAAAAATTCCTGTACGAAGCCCTATCCATACTAGCCGGTGCAACGGACCGCGATGCCGCTGAAATGACCGTTTCATAGAGATTGAGGAAGCCATACAGGAGCCGCCGGGATCACATGAGCATATTGCTGTTGAGGTACAGCCAAGAGTGGAGCCTGGAGCGTTCATGACATATGGGCAATGAGCACTTGAGGACTGTTGGCGCGCAAGGGCTGTAGTTGGTCTGAGATGGTAACGGAGTATGCTCCGAAATAATGCATTAAGCAATATCCTCAACAGTTCCGGTTAGAGAATTACAGGAAGGGGAAGAACCATGGCCCTTGCTAATTTCCAAGTCTGTCCGCAAGGTGAGGAGATGTGATGATACATGCTTTTCGGGTCGGCGTTCCGACCTAAAGAGACTAATAAGAACTATACACGAAGGTATATCCTACTGCCAAAAGCTCGATTCGATCAGGGAAGGCGCACGAAACTGGTGCCATATTCCCAACAGACATCCTGCTCGGGTGAATGTCTTCTTCACGATTGTCGCTCCGGCTTGTCCGGCCAATTCTTCCTTTGCCGGAGACTAGGCATTTGTGGTAACCTCAGACCGGGTATAGTAGATCGAATCTTGGTTCTAATCCTGGTTTGGGAAGTCGATCGGCAAGACGAAACTCCCTATAGATGTGGGTTAAGGACGAGGTGGTCTGATGCGTACTAATTGGTCACGATGCAGATTCTGAAGCATTGAGTGTTGAGATGAAGGATTGACCCATCATTAAACGCCCTGGATAAAACCCTGCCGATCGCCGGAATGCGGGGGAGAAGATCCATCAATGAAATCAAGCCTCGCGGCGCCCTTGACATGTCGGCACTGTTGTTCGTGGAATTGTGGCTGCCAGATGGCGCCCGGGGAACTTGGCATATCGTGGCTAATGCAACCATTGACTCTATTCCAACCAATATCAAACCCGGCATTCTTCGATCAAGGGCACCGTTGCAGAATCGGGGTCTTGGAACACATAGTAGGCGACAGCAGCCCTCCGTGCCGTTCTTGTAACTAGAGCATCTCGTGGTGCATAAGAAATATGCAGCTAGGATCTTCGGTAATTATCCGCGACAGTTATCCCTGTAGAAACTCATCTCTGGAGCAATACGATTGTGGTCTTTCAATACAGCCAGTTGTGAACTTGTGACCTGATAGGTTTGTGGGGCTTGGTACCTTGCAGATCGTTTCCTTATCCATACCTTCTGCCTGATTATCCTTCGGCAGCTGTCAGATTAGAAGACCAGACTTCATATTTAGCCGGTATTCTGACCCCAAAATGACCAGACGGAACATTCATCCGTATCACTCTGGTGACCACTATTAGGGTCTTGGCCATTATCCTATCGCTTAGACGGAGGTGGGAAGAGAAGAAAAAAAACCCCCCAAGGACCCCTCCTTGGGATATTGTAATTTCATCGTCGCCACTTTGATTCGATATGCCGTTGTCGAGGGGGACATACAATGGAGGACCTAACTTGTCCTCTCACCTGATTCTTTTTGCTCTACGTCTACGAGTGGGCTTTAGCTCATGTAGACATCCTATTTGATTGTCTCTTTCCATTAACCCTGCATCCTTTTGCCCGATCACCTGTATATCTCTAACAGGACCCTAGTACCTATTTAGAATCACATATAGCATAAGTCTAGCCTGTAACGAAAAATTGTAAGGGAAGGTAAGCCGTGGAATGCCATGGGAATATTCTGCACATGGCCGGTCCTCTTTTGCTTCTTTGATATCTACTCCGAATATGGAAACATGAGTGATAAAACCAGATGGAGCCTCAGGCCGACGAACCTCGGCTTAACAGTAGCCCCACTACTACTAACTACTAGTCAGATGAATTCCAATCAATGATCACACCCGAAAAGGAAAGATGCAGCCGAGACGGACCGTCGGCACTCCTCTTCATTCTTCCCTTCACTCCACCCACAGTCTTTCATACTTTCATTCATTGAGCACCGATTGATTCATTTGTTGGTTTGAAACCATAGACGAACTTAGACATACACTTAGACATAGAGGGTAAAAAGGAACTTTGCATCATGGCATGGTATAGCCAGACTGTCGACATTCTTCGCGATTCGGTTGCGAACCACCGCGCCCAACTTCCCGTGCTTGCTGCGACAGGGGCCTCGTTGACTGTGGGGCTCCTCTTGCGATCCCTTCTCACCGATAAACATCCACAAGGTTCTGTCCTCCATTGCCCCCGAGCCATAGTCTCGTCCTCCACGTTGGTGGCAGAGAAGGGTGAAATTCCTCTTCCAAACGATGTGCTCCCGGGGGCTCGTGATGTGCCGACTCCGTATGGATCGATGCGAGTGTATGAATGGGGTCCACTAGATGGACCGAAGGTCTTGTTTATCCATGGTATCACCACGCCGTGCATTGCCCTAGGTGGAGTGGCGCATGCTTTGGCAGACCAAGGATGTCGAGTTATGCTATTCGACTTGTAAGTAGCCTATTGGTCTATAGCTCTGTCTAGACCTTGACAGGTAGTCCTCCTTCGTTTGTTTTCTTATCTAATACATGGCGACTCAGGTTTGGAAGAGGCTACTCGGATTGCCCGTCCGACCTCCCTCAGGACGATCGACTCTTTGCAACCCAAGTATTGCTTGCTTTGAGCACATCTTCAGTGTCATGGACCGGAGCTGGTAGTGGTAAATTTAGCCTAGTTGGGTACTCCTTAGGAGGAGGGATAGCAGCGTCTTTTGCATCGTTCTTCCCCCAGCTACTTTCTTCACTGGTTTTGCTTGCCCCAGCGGGCTTGATACGTGACTCTCAGATCAGCTTTCAGTCACGACTCCTTTATTCCCGCGGCCTTATTCCTGAACGTGTCTTGGGATTCCTTGTCGGCCGTCGTCTCCGTGCGGGCCCATTAACTACCCCGAAACCCAAATCCCAAAAGATTAACGCCGCGGATGCATTGACCGAGGAACTTCCCTCGCAAGGAGGCGCTCATACTCAACTGTTGTCTCGAGCGTACCCACATGTTACTGTGCCCGGAGCTGTTAAATGGCAAGTTAACTGTCACGCTGGCTTTGTCCATGCTTTCATGTCCAGCATGCAACACGGGCCGATATTACAGCAGCGCCAGCGGGAATCATGGGAGCGCCTTGGTGAATTCCTATCTGCTCAGAGCAAACTATCACCCCAAGAGCAGCAGGATAACGGCCTCCCAAGTAACAAGGTGGTTATTATGTGTGGCGAGCATGACTCAGTTATTGTCAAGGACGAACTCGTCCCAGATGCCACATCCGCTCTCCAGGGAAACGTGGAATTCAGATACTTCAATGCGGGACACGAGTTCCCCAGTACAAAATATGATGACGTAGCACACGCCTTGTTGGAAGTGTTACATTGATAACTGTCTTGCAGCTGGACTATATGACAGGAAACCCCCCCTCTTCCTCATCGAACCGAAGGGCCTGTCGGCCTGTCGTTTGTCCTGGGTATGTGCCCTTTGTATCTTTCCGGGCACTGGGCTGTGTTATGATTGTCCAACCTGATAGACTTGTACATAGAGTGCCCTTTGTGGCCTTATAGACCTCTCGTGGTTTTTTTTTTTCTCTCTTTGGTTAAGCTTGGAATACAGAGTAGAGTTCCGTGATCATTTTTTCAAGATTTCGTCTGTCGCGTCGAGTTGACTTGAGAGCCGTGACACATGATCAGACCGATCTTGCATTCGCGCGCGAGCAAAGTAAGGTTCATCTGCAGCGGGTGACTGGGAGAATCGATCGACCACACTGTTGCTGCTTCCGTCCGGTACATGACTTAGATCTCCTGCACTGAGACCCTTGTTCATGCCGTTCGCCACTCTGCTAGGAGCACAGAAAAGTCAGGGGGATGGCCATACAAATGGACAAGGAGTGAGTCTGACCTGGGGAGTTGTTTGCTTCCAGAAGGCATTGTTGGTAATAACTAAAACTCAACCTCAGTCTATGCCACCGGCCTTGTACTGAGATAACTTGACAGTTATACAACTGTGTGCCAAAGCGACTAATGGCACTGTTCGAGAGAAAAAATTGGTCGGAAGTGTATTTTGTTAGCGTTGCAATGAAGAGAAACTCCGAGAGAGTACAATCAACGAGCTTGAGTGGTAGAAACTGCCGTCTTTTCTATATATCAGGTTTGGTGTTGCTGTGTTGCTAACCTTGTGAATGTGCTAGGGAAAAGCGTGGAAGGATTATAAGTTTATATACTACCTCGTCGAGGTATATATCCTGCAACTGCTTACAAAGGGAGCCTGACTTTTTTTTTGATACAAGAATAGAAAGACGAAGCCTCTACGATAGCTTAGCTCGGAATCGACAAAAAAAAAAAAAAAAAAAAAAAGACTCGCTTGCGGGTGAGCAACGCAGAGATAGGGATCTTCGGCTTGACTGCATTTTTGGGCATCGTATCTCTAACCGTTCAGTCGGAACAGCCCCGATGATTATCTTCATTTACTTTGAACGGAGAACCAAGCCTGTTTAGGTCCGCCACATGGTGAGATGGGGCTCTGCCCTGCATATGCTTTTAGCAAGTCCACTTAACGGGACCCACCCAAGGCATTGCCATGACGGAAGCTACAAAATTAGTTTCACGGGCTCTAGACCCAGAAGGGGCTGGTTTTCCGATGATCATTTGGGAGGAGGGGGTGGAAACTGGGATATGAAGTCAGACTGGTGCCAGGTTGGGGTAGAGTTGGGATCCGGAATGGACATTCTGGGGAACCCATGACCGACAGGTAGCAGGCGCATCGGCGGCCAAGGAGGAAGCATCATCCTTTCGGTATGCAATTCGGGATCCAACAAGGCTAAGCGAACTATGGGGTAAGGAAGGTCTTCAGGATGAACACCGAAATGTCGTCACCGGATGTGTGAACCATGAAAGAAGGGGTAAAAGTGTTGAAAGTTGAAACGCCGACATCAGATTAGGACTCACTCGACACCCCAGATGGAAAAGCTTCGTCACGAGTCTAGACCGAGATTAGAACCTGTTCATGGGTAGGATAGGGAAGGGAAGGGAAGGGGGGTCAGCAACGAACCGTTTGAAGCTTGGACGGAGATCGAACGGACGTGGGCCAACGTGGTTGATTGCTTTAGTGGACTGATCATGCACTGCCACAGCTGATACTACTAGTCGTAGTAGTAAGCTGATACCTGTCTCTGGGATTTTCTAGCTCAGTACCCACTCACTCTCTCTCTTCGCCCCCCCTCTACTCCAAAATCACCCTCGAATGATGAATCCTTTGATTGCTGTTTCGGGTCAGGATCGCCAAGGACACGCTTCCCCAACGTGCCCATTAGAATGCTGTTCCGACTCGAAAAATACATTGGCAATAATGCGCAGACAGCGTTACTTGCAGACAGTTAGGGCTCCGCTTCTCAATTATCTTAATCACTCTCGAAGAATGTGGAAATCCATGCCAAGGAATACTTTTCCCATTTGCGAAATTGCGACCGCACATGTCTGGACATTTGACTTCCTTACTGTGCAAGAATCTTTGCCCTTGTTTTCTTTTTTTTTCTTTTTCTCTTTCCCTCATTACCATCTGATTGCGTCCCTCCTTCTGAAAATGCGCCAAGTCATGAATATGGGATAAGAATATTGATCACCAGTTTAATGTTTACATCTCTCACATACTCTGGTTGTCACAGACCTTGTTATGCTTCGTTGACGACGTGAATTTGAGCCCTGGTCCTTTAATCAAACGACGAGCCTTCTAATTGCTAGGAAGAACTTCTAAGTTACGCCTCGTTCGCGTTGCGGGTTTGCCTGCAGAAGTCAGGAGCTTGACTCGTCGAAAGGGGCGTTTTTTTTTATGCCGGGGTAACCGAAATTGAGATGGCCCTGAAAAAGCAAATCTGCTTCTTTTTCTTTTCTTTTTTCTTTTTTTAATTTCCAAATTTGGTACTAACGACGACGGGACTCAGGTTCAAGTCAGTATGCCCCCATTATGGTCCTTCTTAGCGGGCAATCGATAGATGATCCGCGGAGCTAGCCTACTAGCCTGCCCCTTTAGCAATGGCTTACCATAGAGCCGGGTATGTGATCTCGCTCTAATCACGTAGCCGAAAACATCTTGTGGCCAAGACACAACCGCAGCACACGAAAAGGGGTACATTGATTCGACTCGTTTGGTTTCTTGCTAAGCGATCCCCGATTGACTCTCTCTCTCTCTCTCTGTCCATAATTCAATCTAATGCAGGTGTCATACCATGTTTGTGCGCCGGGGAGAAAGGTTCGTGGCAGTGTTTTAGCCTCCCTGAACCAAAGAGAAGCACTTCCGCGGGGAAAGGACGCGCTCGGGCATCTTGGTTCCCAAAATAAATACTCACTCATGAGATGGGATTGGTCGGTATGCTAGGGGTCCCCGGTCGGTGATATCAATTATTTTGATTGTTATCGACACGGGCGTGCATAGTCCCGCTTTCCAACCATGCAAGGTACGCGCTTGGCCCGAGCTGCGTCAATCCAGCAACCTTATCTTCTCGAGTTGAGCATGAGCTGGTGTTGCCTGACCAGAAGCTCGATCTACAACCCTGCATGAGCGTTCACTTTGTTATGTGCGTACGGTGTAGCGCGCTAGTATGGAGTTCAAGGGAGCGCCTGCTGTAGGTCCGATCACGGATCTGACAGATCGAATTGCAGCAAACTGATAGCGATTACATGCAATTCTTTCGCTTCAACAGATATCTAGACCCCATTTCTTTCTCCCCACCAAGTACGCCATGCCGCGTGGTATCTCTGGCCAGGAACTCAAGAGCACAACGTCTCGAACCGAGCCGAATTATGGCGGCTGCAAGTATTCCGAGTTTAAACATGATTCACGGAAGCAAGGGGTAAACAGTCAGCTCCGCTGTCACAAAATATGTCCGTTCA
This sequence comes from Aspergillus pseudotamarii, assembly GCF_009193445.1. Classification (NCBI taxonomy): domain Eukaryota; kingdom Fungi; phylum Ascomycota; class Eurotiomycetes; order Eurotiales; family Aspergillaceae; genus Aspergillus; species Aspergillus pseudotamarii. Next base: position 2,196 of record NW_022475035.1, on the reverse strand, counting down.
AAGCGACTCTCGTAGTATTATTGCACTAATGAGGAGAATCTGGCGGACACAACCGAAAGGGAATGTATTGGGGCTGCTGATCTTACCTGAGCGAGAGAAGCGATGTCGTATGAAACAGCTAACTGAATTCCGGAGAATTAAGCTCCTTTTTTTTTTATTTATTTTTATTTTTTATTTTTTTTCTTCTCCTCTCCCGTTGGCGTTGCACGCCGTCCCTTGTTCTCACCCCTTTCCCAGGAAAAAAAGAAAAAAAAAAAAAAGGGTATAGGGTGATAACCTATGTCTGTGCAGGAAAGATGAAACACCGGCTAGATGCCCAGAGGCACTTGTGAGGTGACGACAGCAGCTGATGAGGCCTCTATTTGGCGAGCACTTTGACAAGGACGAAATGAATTGACAATCGGCTACTGCCGACAGCTCCACCTCTTTTGCTAGTAGTGATCTGTTTATGATCGCTCACCGGGTTGCTAGCCATCCTTGTCTCATCTCAGCGATTCGCATATTCGGTCTCTCGGCATCCTAGCCAAGGGTTTCCCTTGAATTGCTCTTACCAAGCGTGGAAAGTGTAGATTCTGGTCAGCGGACGCAGGCACTCGAGGTACTTCCCAAAGAAAAGACGAGTTGATACAAGTGGGACGCTAAAGTCCGCAAGGAAATGGCATCCGCTATACCTAACCCTCAACGTATTGCTACAGGATGTTGTCTATTGGTAGGATTGAACAACTAAATTTCGTGTATCCATCGTCCTTGGCCTAGACTTACCTGGAGCTTGTTTTCTTTTTCTTCTTTTTCTTCTTTTTCTTCTTTTTCTTGTCTTTTTTTTTTTTTTTTTTTTTTTTTTTTTTTTTTTTTTTTTTTTTTTTTTTTTTTTTTTTTTTTTTGTTTATTTTTCGCCAATGCATGTTTGAAGACGATCCCATGACCCAGCCTTGGATGTTCTAGTCTGGTATGCAACACACTCACGGCTCTACATAGCACAAAGATAGGGCAATCTCCCAATGATGTCGTATGCCTTTACTAGTAGTACCCTTTGAAAGGATGAGAGATGAAGGCGGTGCCCATCAAGACCCTGAAGTAAGTGGAAATTGCCCTCGGGGTGCCACGAATCCAGGAAACCGTTTTTAGTACACTAGACGACAGCCCATATCTCATGACTAGATTCCACCCCACGTTTTCACACCCCATGCTCCAGGCCCAACGCATATGGACCCAATGATGGCACATAGTGATTGCAGACACTTTCTAGCTGTCTCGGCCAAGGATGCAATCATTTGTAGTCAACCTCACCTTGTGTTACCCTCCCACATGATAGGGTTTTGATTTTGGCCAAATTCTGGAGTTGTTGATGCGAGATGTTTGCACCGTTAGCACATTCTTGAGCAAATTTGATACCCCGCCGTTACCGCGATAGCCGGACTGGCTTTGCAATCGCTTCTCTGAGGTCAGATGGCCTTCATGAATGCCAGATGCAAGACTTTTTTCCTCTTTCCCCTGCGATAGACAGAAACAGGCTGATCATGTCCGAGTGAGGTTTTTGACAGCCCTCTGTGGGATTCTCTCTGAGATGGTTTTCCTAAGATCTCGGTACTAGTTTTCCGGACGCTAGGAGAATGGTAAGAAACTCCCAATACGCGTCCTGATGCTTTCAGTATTCTGGGCCCTGGTAATCAGTCCGATGGAATAGGACTGATACGCAGTGAGGTAGACCGCTCCAAGACTAGATCACGGGGAGATTGCACTGGTGCTGATCATCTCATTGATGTGAAGTGACAAACGGAAACTTGCCTCAAGGCAAACAGCTAGGCAACCATGATGAGTTTGACTGGGTCAACTGATGGGCCTGCATTTTTACTATCTAGGTTAGAGATCACTCAGGTGATGACCAAGCCTGCAGCGTTTTACATAATGTTTTCCCACCAGGGAATGATCCCAGGCCACGTTTTCGCCAGGTCATTCCTATGCAAACAGGTTGATCTGGTTTTCCATATTGCTCGGCCCACAGGACACCGTCTGCAAGTGTGTGATGTCACTGTACAGTTACACGATAAGCCATGGCGAGCGACAATGACAGTTGGACGCCAGCCGTATTGTTCCTAGGAGAACTGAGAAAGCAGGCCCGGTCTCAGGTGGGACAAAGGTGCTGAGAATTGCCTGACGGCGGACGCTAATCAGGGCACTTTTTTTTTTTTTTTTTTT